>NC_033800.1:131340059-131349088 GCF_001876935.1 Asparagus officinalis
CACGGCTCCAGACCCAGACGGAGCCACTCCAGACCCAGACGGAGCCACTCCAGACCCAGACGGAGCCACTCCAGACCCAGACGGAGCCACTCCAGACCCAGACGGAGCCACTCCAGACCCAGACGGAGCCACTCCAGACCCAGACGGAGCCACTCCAGACCCAGACGGAGCCACTCCAGACCCAGACGGAGCCACTCCAGACCCGGACGGAGCCGCTCCAGGAATCCTTATCGGAGAAACGTCATCCCGACCCCCTGCCACTTGGATGGTCCCGACTGTCCCATCACAGCGAGCCTTCTTGGCCGCCTCCGCTCTGGAACTCTCGGCCACCGCCTCCCGCTGACGCTTCGAGAGAAGCGAGCTACTCGGGGATAGCAAAGGTGCCCCCATTTGTCCGATTGTCGGACTCTGAACCGGAGCTTGAACATCGGGAACCTCAGGTTCGCCACCAGCATCGAAGCTCTCACAGTCCTCCACTGGATCCTCCGAGAACAACTCCCTAGCGGTTTGGTGGCCCCTTCTCTTTGAAGAACGGAGAGAGCCCCTGATGGGACGATCGCGTTCCGCCAGACATGAGCTTTGGAACCAGAAGTTGGCAGGGTCAGCACTAGCACCCCGATACCACCGACAGTACAAGAGCGTGTGGTGTAAATCGCGGTCCTTCGCAGGCAACTCGAAACGAGCTTGAGTACCTCCAGCATGGGTCCAGAACCACCCCCGAGCGCCGTCAACCAGTCCTCCTTCGAAGTGTAGGCGAGGGTTGGCGTTGCCCACATACAATTGATCATACCCAAACTGGCGGGCAAACCTGCAAGGGATGTATGGCTCGAGATAGCATGTGGAGCCTGTTCTCAGAACGTGATACCCTGGTCGAATGTCCACCAACCAGCGAAAGGCACCACGGGAAAGGATTGTGTGGTGATCCGCCGTCGGCGCATCCCTGAGAGATTCTCCATATCCACCCCCGCTAAAGTAAGGAAAAGATCGACGAAAATTATAGTGCCCGAAGTGGGAGAGCGTCTTCCTCGTATCGGGGATGTCCTTGCACTTCCAAGAGCACCTCTCCAAACGCTGGACGAAGGGAACAAACTTGTCTCCCTGAAGCGCTGCCGGGGCACTCATCAAGCATTCGCAGTGATAGACGAACCATGCCATCAAGTAGGTATACGGTAGCCCCACCCTAGGATTGGGGGTTCTGATAACTTCTCCTTCCCCCTCGTCGAGGACCGACACACGGCAGAATTGGCTCGTCAGAGTACGGAGCCCCCGATGGATGCACGCTATCGTCGCCGATACCAGGGAATAAGACTTCCCGTGAGCCAGGCAAACCGCCGGATACACGACCTCTATAGGAAGAGCCTCGAAGGAGTGAGTGGGGATTACGCACCTCTTCAGCCATAACATGAGGTACCCCGCGAGCAGCGCCTTCCCCGAAATGAGAAACTTCGCCTGATGATGGAATGAGTGAAGGACCGTACCAGCCTTAAATCCGCCCTCGTCGCGGTCAAGAGTAATGGTGCTTCCTTCTTTAGCTGTCCTCGCCTCCACTTCGGGCTGGTCGCACGCGCCTAACGGGAGAGCGGGCTTCCCCTTGACATCGTTCCCAGGGAACAGATAATCAGCCCAATTCTTGTGGCTAATCCCTGGGGTCTTCTTCCTCTTCCCCTTATGATCCGAGGCCCCTAAGGTACTGAGGCATATGTGGAAGTGACAGAGTAACTCCCACAGAGTTTCAACCGCCAGAGGGGAATTGTCCGACAGCTGATCGATCTCATCTTGATCAGGGACGTATTCCTCATAAGGGAAGTCTCCCAGAGGTAGCCCTGACACGTCGTGCATCTCGAAGGGGGTGATACCAAGCTCACCATTGGGAGTGAAAAACGTGCCGCTTTCCGCACAATACAATTCCAGAATGCTATGGAATTGAGAAGCGTTGATCCGCAGGCCATGTCGAGTGGCTTCGATGGCCACATACAGCTCTGTGCCCTTGAGGTCAGCATTCTCGGCCAAAACATAGTCGGTGATCTTGGACCACCACGTGTCACTGCCAGGTGCAGAGTAAACCCACCCCGGGGCTCTAAAGTCCTTCGGGGGAAAGCTTCCACCGACTCGGAAGAAGCGGTGACGGAAAGTCTCCGCCACCGCTGTCGATTCCCCCACGGGCGGTTCAGCAGACACTAAGCCAGGGCGCAGACCCGTCACGCGCTTACATGAGCTCTCCACTCCATACCCAGCCGTAGAACCCGTAAAGACGCCACAAGTGACCCCGTCCTGAGTGGGGGTCAAATCCCAGTTCATCGTCCGAGGAATCGCGAGGGACCGCAGCTCAACAATCGAAAACCCTCTCGGCATGCTGGGGAGGTAATAATGGGTCCCCTCTACCGTGCGGAACCACCGGCTCTCTTTGAGCAACAGGGCAGAAGGGTCGGTCATGGAGTCGCCGAACAGAAATTGAGGTTTCGGCAGCTCTGCCCTGGCCTCATCTGTCAGCGCCGCATTGGTCGTCAGCTCGCGCAGGGTCAAGTGATGACCATCCGTGACCCTCTGTACCAGACCATGCAGCTTATCAGCAGTGAACAAGGGTACTGGAGCCAACGAGGGAAAACGAGAAGGGGCCGTGTAGCTCTTAGCCCCGACGTGGCCAACGGCCACACCCTCCGGGAAAGCCTCATCAGGGAAGGTCGCTGCAACAAGAAATAGAAAGTCAATTGAGACAAAATCCGCTGTAGAGGTGAAATCGCCCATCGAACATAGGAAGGCGAAATCGCCTATCGAAAGGGGGAACCCACTTCGAACGAGGTCTGTCCCTACGGACTACACTCCCCTCTAATGGGAAGGGCCGAACTCGCCTTACGAAAAAGGGGTTCGTCTCCTCCCCACTGGAGAATTCGCCCGCGGGGACAGTACTCATCCTCTAAAGGCAAAATAGGGCAAACTTTGCCCCAAATCGGGGAAATAAGCAACACTCATCTCCCTAAATCCGACGCCTAAGGCCTGCAAGGGATCGCCCAACGAATCCATCAACGTACCTGGGCACGACTCCAGAGCACCAGCAGGCATGCCGGCAGAGAGACGGTCGGAGTAACGTCCGGGACCTGCACCCCTCACTTTGCACCTCTTAGGTTTCGGAGCCATTGTAAGAGGAAGCGGGAATTCTTTCCTTGGATGTTCCCTTTCGAGATTTGAAAGCACGGTAAATCCCAATGGAGGAAAACGGCTGATTTAGAAGGGCGGAGTTGCCCACGTGACCACGACTGCCCTCGAAAGGCGAAAACCCTAACGGACAGGAAACGGGGCCACGATCAAATTCGACGGCCCAGATCACCCTCAGTGCATCGAAGGGACCGAGATTAGCGTTGGAATCCGACGGTTGAGTCCGAGAACCACGGCCACGATACGTCGCAGGGCGAAACGCACGAGGATCGTGCTGTCAAGTCACGATCGCCACGATCCAATGTCTTAGCTGGGAAGCACGAGGCTCTGTCAGCAGACGCGTGGCTCATCTCTCGTCAGATCCGGTTCCGCCTACAAAAGGAAGGGTTTCGCCTGCAAATACTGGGCATAACCCCACGAGTCGCGCGAGAATTGGCTCTCAAAAATTAATTTCGCCTTGACGATGCATTCGCCCTCAAAGGTAAAATTACGAACAAAGCCAAAAGAATGACCTTGCTTAAACGGTTGAAACCCACGCCCCAGATGGCTAAGGGTTAGAGCAGAAATCTTAGCATTAAGCCTAAGAGAAACTGTTCGACAACTCATCATACTGAGGAGAATAGTATGGCTAGCCCGATTCAAACGGTAATCGGTAAAGGCACATCAAACCCGTTGATAGCTGAGGGTTTGCTAAAAATCCTAAGAGAAATCGAAGGCACTTGCTTCGCCAACAGTTTCTTCATTCAAAGTGTTCCAGACCACACGCAAGCCAGTTTAGGTCCGAAAACTTTGAAGGGGGTCTTGTAGACGGTAAAAAATACCTCTATGGGTCTACAGGGAATTTGTCTACGAGAAGAGTTCGCACGCCCAGTTCTCTGACACGGACCTAAACCGCGTAGACGTCGACTGTGCTCAAATCCAGGTTCGCCTAACGGTCGACTCGCCAGCATGAGTCAGGAGCGATCAGGATGGCGGAAATTTGCTCTTCGCTCAACTCGCCTGCCCGAGTTCGGAGTCGAATCCGCCAGCAAGCCCCAAAACCGTCAGTACAGCTGGGTATCCACTACCCCACGTGCTGAGGTGGGCCTTCCCACCTCTCTCGACCCAAAGGGAGAGAGAGCACAGTACCCCAGGGCCGTCAAAACGGCCGCCCACAGTGCGCACAGCGCGAAGGAGCTGGACAGGTGTCGAGTCAACCTGAGCATTCATAAATGCGACTCACCTCGGCTGTCTGAGTCTGGAGCTGGGTCCGCCGGCACTCGGCAAGCTGGCTAGACTCACTCGAGTACTGTACACCTACTTCACCGCCTCTCCTGACCGGAAAGGAGAAAGCGTCGTGCTCAAAGCACGCCGGGCGGTCACGCACAGTACTGGTGATCGGACAGACGCCTCATCGATCTGCGGACTCATAAATGCGGTTCATTAATGCTGGTCAAATCCACTCGGATAGTAGTCGTTTGTTGCCTCACATACAAGAATGGGCCTTCCCATCGTAGGTGACAGGACATAAAGCACAATCCCTGGAATGACCGATCATGGTTTCGAGGAACAGCTAGACGTCTCTGAAGAAGATGTGGTCACATCCCACAATTCAAGGAGGAGTCAAGTTGTCCTTCTCCCATTTAAAAGCCTCTTCCGGCACACTGGAGAGGAGGTCGCAAAACTTAGGAAAAAGAGTTGAGACCAAGCTCTCTGCACAACTTTCTTTGCATTGCAGCACTACTGCTTAGTTCCGAGCTCCGATCGCCGGCGAACTAAACAGACCCGAACTCTCTCAAGTTGAGCTTCTACTGCGAACTGAAGCTCTCCAGCAACCTCATTCGAACGGTCCAAGGGAAGCAGACTCGACACGAGCATCGAGCGAAGCATCCTGTAGCCACCTAAAAGTCCCCACACAAAACAAAGAGGGCCTTCCCTCTGCTTCTGTTGTAACTATTTGATCATTAGTTTGTAATAAGCTTTCTTATAAATACAAACGAAACTCCCTTTTTTCGGGAAATCAAATATTCACCCTACAGAAGATGGCGACCACAGTGGGAGAAGCTGTTTCATCGAGTGAAATGGTGGTGGCTCAGTTTGATGAGGTTGCTGTAGGGACGACAGTGGAGTCCCTAGAAATTGAGTTCGACCAGGCCAAGTACGAAGAGTACTTGTCCTCCTCCTCCTCTGGTGGCGATGCGTCCCGCAAACGTCACAGAGTCGTGCGTCGAGGCCGACCTCAGACGGTCAAAGCCTCTGCACCTACGGGTTCTACCCGAGTCTCATCGGAAGAACCCGTTCCCTCACAATCGATCAACGCCAAGCCGGGGGTCGAGCGCAAAGGGCAAGGGTCTGCCAAATGGGTCGCCAAGCGATCCCCGCAGACACCTACCCCGAAGGGAACGCCGGTTCACTCCGGCACAAACCACGCTGCCACAGCTCGCGGTGACGTTCTCCCCGTTGGGAGAACTAACCAACAGCGGCGGCAGGAACTCGTCAGACAGGAGGTCCAAACCTCCGTTCCTCATAACGGCCTGAGCCATCATACGGGCCCGAGGAACGCTAGGCGAGAAGGCAAACTGCCCGACATTGGGAGGCCCTCCAAGTCAGGAGCGCCAACTGAGGAAGGCAGAGCCGCCCGCTCGGGAAGACTTCGCTTCTCAGGTCATATCCCTGATGCGAATAACTCACTCCCAAGGAGTGAGCCTACCCGAGTAGGCGAATCCTCGAAGGCTGGCGAGCCTCGTCATAACCATTTGACGGATAAACGTAAAGGTAGAGAAGTAGGCGAGTCCTCGCGAACCCGTTCTTCCAGGCGAAGGGGTGAAACCCGCCCACGTACTGGAGCTCGCTCAAACGCGAAGACTCGCCAGTCAAGGCGAGATCGCTCGACTCCAGCACCAAAGCATTCCATCCAACGCGCACCAGAGGGCGCACCCAAAAACCTCTCGTCGACTCACCAGAGCGACTCTTCTGAGGCTGGGGGTTGTCACCAACCTCCCGTAGAAGACCTCAGAGAATATTTAACTCGCAAACGCACTATCCATGAGGCGAATCCTCAGTGCCACTGCGAGAGACTCATCCACACGGTCCTCGCCGACTGTCAATGCGTCGGAACGGCGAGACCTTCGGTGTTTGGGAGACTGTCCCAACAGTCCTCTCGACCAAGGCCCTCCCGTCAAAGGCGCCGTCACCAAAAAAGACGCGCTGCCGATGACTTGGAACTCTCATCCGCCACGGTTAACATGACGGATAAAGGGAAGGCGGTACTCTCCGACTCGCCAGACTCGGACTCCGTCTTAAGACCTAACACCCGGTCTGCCCGACGTCGGCAGGAAGGCATATTCCAGCGAACCCGTAGTCGCCGGGGGGTAAGTATTGGGTTTGACTATTCCAACCTAATACCTCCCTCCTGCGGCGAAGATGAGGACCATTCGGCCGCTGCCACATCTCAGACCTCGCGCTCAAGCCAAGACGCGCAGGCGAGGGCACACATGACCGATACCAACCACGAGCAGACAATGGCTCAAAAGTTGGAGGAACAGCAGGCGACCATCGACTCTCTAAGAGAGATGATGGAACAACTGCTGAACAAGAAGAAAAAGAAGAAAAGGGCCCAACGCCCCTTACCCCGGCAAACTAGAGACAGGGAGTGGGTACCTCCCCTCCGTCCCGTGTCTGAGGCGGAGGATAATCAACATTCCGATTATTCCTCCAAGACATCGATAGGAACGTCGCACACTGCGGATAGCACCCGTGACAAGAGGTTCGATGAATTCCAAGACCAGCTGAACGCGCTGAAGCTTCAGCAAAATATGAACAAGCTGGGGGTGGTACGTCCCTACCCCACGGAATGGGACACGGTCCCATACCCAGCGAAGTTCAAACCCATCAGCTTGTTACAGTTTGATGGCAAGGGGTCACCCTCGCAGCACATCTATTATTTTATGGCGCAAACCGGATTCCTTACCGGGAATGACGCCATTCTCACTCGACTGTTCATAGGTACCCTCAAGGGGGTGGCCTTTGAGTGGTTCCGCAAACTGGAGCCTGGCTCCATCAAGGCATGGGCCGACGTCGAAAAGCTCTTCCTCGCCCGCTTCTTCGACGACGACACGGAAGTGTCAATGGCCACTCTCCTCGCTGAGAAGCAGCGTAAGTCGGAGTCAGTTAACGACTTCGTAAAGAGATTTCGAAATCGATCAGTCCACTGTCGGGACCAAGTTTCCGAGGCGACACTGATCGAGATGTGCCGCAACAATCTGTCGATCCACATCCTGTCCAAAATAGGGGCAGTTGAAACCCGGACTTGGAAGGAACTTGTTCGCCAAGGCGAGCAAGTTGAAAATATGATCAAGAGGCTGGAGGCCGAAGAGCCGCAGTCCAAAAAGGGAGCAGCAGAGCCGGCTGCGCCAAAGAACCCTCCTCGATCGAAGGGAAAAGAGGCTATGGCCGTAGACTCTGCCGCGGCGCCAAAGTTCGTTCAAAAGCCGAAACCCAGGCAATTTGAACCGCGCCCCCAGCGGCAATATGATTTCAAAGAAGACCAGGTGGTAGCTACCTTCGACACTCTACTCAAGAGTGGGCGGATTAAGTTACCGGAAGCCACCAAGCCTGAAGAGGCAGACAAAACCGGTGACCCAAGTTACTGTGCATATCACAGATTCCTTGGGCATCACACAACCAAGTGCTACGTCCTCAAGGACAAACTCCAGGCCCTCTACGACGCGGGGGTTTTGAAGAAAGAGAAGGTCCAAAAGCAGGTGACGGCGAACATGGTCACTTTGAGCTTTGGGACGGGTCTCCCGGAGGTTCAAGCTCCGGCGGGGATAATTCCTATCCCCAAGGCGGTTTTGAAGATCACTAACGACGATCCTCACAACCAGCGGGAGAAGGGTTTGGTTCCACAAACTCTGCCATCAGGGCAAGTGATGTGGGTCCATCCGGACCTCCTCGACGACGAGCAGTGGACCGCACAGCCTTCCAAGGAGGCTAAGAGAAAACATTGCAACGCGGTCACCGCCATCCTGGATACGGATGACGCGGCGATGACTGCCTTAACCGCCTCTGAAGAAGACACCAACGTCTTCGCCACGAGAGCCGGAAAGGAGTTTGCGAAAGAATATCCCGCGAGGGCGGAAAACCCAGCAGGACCTCCCGCGAGGCCGGCCGCAGCAGTCCCTCCCCATCCAGATGGACCAAGTTCAAGCCGCCAGCCTTACCGGTTCAACGTGCTCGCGCAATTGAAAAGCATACCCGCGCGAATCACCATGTACGACCTCCTCCGGTTATCTAGGCCTACCCGGGAAGCCCTACAAGAGGCGTTGGCCGACGCAGAGGCGTTCTCGACCCATTTCTCAAAAGAAACGGGGATCGAACAGGGCTGTACAACTTGCTGCCAAGTTTCAGAGAGACAGATCCCCTGCATCACTTTCACCCCCGAGGACATGCTCATCAAGAACACGTCTCATGACCGGCCGCTGTACTTCACAGGATACGTCGGCTCGGCGAAAGTAGATCGGATCCAGGTTGACCCGGGGTCCGCACTGAGCATCGTGCCCCTGAAGCTAATCAAACATTTGGGGATACCGTCGAAGCGCCTAGCCTCGACCTCGACTACCATCTTCGGCTTCAACGCCACAGGGACTCGGCCACTCGGCAAAATCCGCCTGAAATGTCGGATAGGCGACATGAAGACGGAGGTGACGTGCTACGTTATCGATGCTGAACCCTCCTACAACATACTCCTGATGCGTCCGTGGATTCATGGCAACCGGATCGTTCCGTCCACGTTACACCAGTGCTTAAAGTACGTGGACGACTACGAACGGGTAAGAACGGTAGTGGCCGACAAACACCCCTTTAAGGGCGTCGAGAACTACTTCGCGGATTCTCTG
>NC_033800.1:131350088-131395871 GCF_001876935.1 Asparagus officinalis
CGCAAGATTGAGTTGTCAAGCAGATGCTCTACTCGGCGAGAGTCAGCATACGCCTTGATTTGGTCTAGCGCATCCCTCTTGACGTCAAGTAGGTCACCGGCCATTATCACTTCCCTGTTTATCTCAGGCTAGTTCGACCAGCCCAGATCTAAGTCATCCCCCATGACCCAAACGAACTTCTCCTTCCAGTCCTTGTTCGAGTCGGGAAGGCCGGTGATGAGCTTGTACTTGCCTACCATCTAGAAGTGGAAACGGGGCTTAGTCTGGTTCACTTTAACACTCACCAGATGGCCCAAGACTCTCAGAAATGGCTTTATTGCCAACCAATGGTAGATCACCATGAACCTCACATGGATCGCGATGACGTTCGGCTTCATCTGGGCCGGCGATACCCCTAGGGCCGTGAAAACTTATTGAAGAGGGTGCAAGGGTAGCCGCAAGCCAAACTCTAAGTGTTTTAAGTACATGGGAGCCCGATCCGATCCATGGTCATAGACCACCTCTGACCTCGTTGGGGCCATCAGCTCACACTCTCGGGGGATATCAAATCTTTCGTGGAGCGTCCTCATCTACGCTTGGGTCACCTTGGAATGGAACTCCTCTAGCAGAGCTTGTCGATCTACAAGATATGATGCCATTATAGAGGGGAGAGTAATCATCGGAGAAGATGGACGAGAATGATTTCAAGTTCTCAGAAGGGAATTTCTAAAAGTAATAATTGCCATTCCCCTGGCCCTAGCTTTATATATAGGCAGCTAAATCTGCAGCTGTCGGAATCTGAACGACAGGATCAGAATTTGGCAAACGGTCAAAATTAACTCTTAGAATCCAGGGCGGCATCTCAGGGATCAACACGCAGCCCACTAACCGCGAACAACCCGCAATCCAACACGAAAAGCGGAGATGCAACAGTAAAAAAGAATGCATGGTGATGTCTGCCACGTGAAATCTGAAAAGACTTTTCAGTTCCCCCATTTAATGTACAACCACGTCCGTCCATAGCTATTCTTGTTTCACTCGGACCCGACCTAAGCCGACTCTAAGTGAAAGGGGCTAACTTTTTTGGTACTTTCAGTCACCAAATTATGGCCCTTTGCCAGCAACAGACAGGTGTCCCCTATCTAGCACCATTCAATCGAATTGACACTCATGACTATCAGCATCCTGACTTAGCTGACTCGCCGAGTCGACGTCTCCTTAGGTCGACCTGAAGGGTGGTACATGTTGGTCCTCTTGTAGAAGATGACTCGCTGCGAGTCTATTCGACCGGTCATTCGATAACTCATTCAGTCGACTCGAAAGGCGTTACTTCTCAACACCCCTTGTTACAAGTCAAAAGACGACTTCAACCTCAAACCCCCCGTTGATAGCACGTCGATGTCACATTAAATGCTTGGCAGGCTTCATCATATCTCTATCACTAACACTATTTATGACACATCAGACCACGCCGACTTCGTACACCGCCCATCCCATCTCAATAATGATGTAATGACAACGCCCATCCCGTGGCGAATCCATGACTGATACCTGTAAAGTCAATTTTGACTCAGTCGCCAGCTCAGACTCGACCGAAAAAGACTAAAATGTCCCTACTGCATGGCTATAAAAAGGGAAAATCATTCTCAATGCAAAGATAATCAAATTCTCAACATTTTTCTCCATTCCGCTGCACTTCTCATATTCCCACTCGAGCACATAGCTGACTTGGTCGTCGGAGGAACAACAGGGAAACCAGTTCCCGTGTTCTTATGAGTTGTTACTGTTAGATCCTGTATGCAATACTCAAAGCACTAGGGGGGTGAATAGTGCTCTATAAAAATTTCTTACGAAATTGAAAAATAATCAACAAAACGTAGAAATAAAGTAGTCAAACTAGAAATGAACAATCACAAACACTGAGATTTATCCTGGTTCGGTCCTCCAGGCCTACATCCAGTCCCCAAGCAAGCCGCTTGAGATTCTCCACTATTCTTGAGTTTCCTTACAAGATTAACATCTGCACCTTGACAATCCCCTTGCTAAAAATGCAAACATCTTCTCAAAGTAGAGAAGAACCTTCCCTCAAACTTAAGAGAACAACTTGAAGAAGATTATAGTACTTTGCCCTATAAACTTTGATGAAGAAGTGATCTTAGTGACTAATAGGATCTCTCTTTGGATGTCTAATAACAATTTAAAAGCTTTTTGAAAATTGAAGGCAAGAGAGAAAAAGTTTTAGATTTTTAACTTGAGAGTATATCAAAATTTTGAATGAAAAGCTTGTATTTTGAAAAGTAAACTCAAAAGTATATATACTGACCAAAAGACATAACTTATGAGTTCAAATTTACTATCAAAATTTTAATTTTTAACTGCCATAAACGGCTAATGTAATTTGAAAAATTAAATGCAAACAGTAATAAACTATCTATGTCAGTCGACTGGTGGACTCATCAGCCGATTGGCCAAAAACTTTTAACAAAGACTGTTTGATCAAACAATTGACTGATATAATTATCAGTCGACTTCCCAGAAAGATTTTAAAAATGACTATATGATGAATCAGTCGACTGATATATATATCGCTCGACTGTCCAGAGAGTTTTGTTAAAAACTATTTAGCCTTGATCACCCGACTGGTGAATTGATAAGCTAACTGACCAGAGACTTTTGGTTAAGTCTCAAGGTCTTCATCAGTCGACTGATAATATGATCAGTGGATTGGCTATATTTAGTTTGGCAAATGAGTTGAAAATTTATTGTCACTTTAAAATCAATTTTGAATAAAAAACGAGATTAAAAATGTAATTAACTTACAGTCAAATTAACCAGTGTAAACTAACTTAGGCTAGGGGTTAAGTCACCTATTAATCTAAGTTTAGTGTGTGTGTGTATCATCAAGGCTTTTAACAAAATTGACTAAGATAAAGAAAAAATACAATTTTTAAGCACAACCTCTTTATCTGGTTGTCTTGAGTCTTGCCTTGCTTGATCAACTTGGGTAGCACTACAAATGATTCATGTTAGACAAACTTTAATATTTTTTATCATCAAAATTACTTGATCAACAATTACACATGCAGGGATGAACAACCCAATTCCAAATCAGATATTCGGAAAAGTGAGCAACCCCCATATCAACCCATTTCCTATTACCTCTTGATTTAAACCATCAACATGTCTCTAACCTTTCCTTACTTTAAAACTTGAAAAACATACAAAATATGTAGGCCTATGTAGGCATTCAAAAATGGTAAATTCCAAAATATGAGAAGGGTGGTCAGGAAAACGAACTTCGTCTCAATCAGAGACGAGGCTTGTCGTTTAGTGAAAAAATATGAGAAGGGTGGTCAGGAAAACGAACTTCGTCTCAATCAGAGACGAGGCTTGTCGTTTAGTGAAGATCAACCTCAAGAACGAGAGTCGCCACGCACTTCGTCTCAATCAGAGACGAGGCTTGTCGTTTAGTGAAGATCAACCTCAAGAACGAGAGTCGCCACGCAGCGAAGCTCAACATCAAAAGACAAAGTTCATTATTAAATGAAACTAATCTTGAGACTTGAATCTCGTCGTTGGATACGAGGTTCGAGGTTCACTAGTGGATACATGGTTCGGCTCTCGTTATTGGACACGAGGTTTGAAACTCATTACCAGGCGTAGAGCTCATTAGTGAAGATGAGGCTCGTCAAAAGGAAACTTACAAGACTTGCTACGTAGTTAGATTCAGTTGTCGAAGACGAAGTCCATTAGTGAAGACAAGGGTCGTTAGACGAAGTTAGTGAAGACAAGATTCGTCAGAAGAAGCTGGTTTACTACAAAGTTTGCTTGGTAAGACGAACCTCACTGCGTATCGAGGCTCGTCTTACTTAACGAACCCCGTTTCAATTAAAGACGAGGTTCGTCATCCACATGAGATTTATCTGTAACGGCTCCGAACACTTAGTCAACCACGTGGGCTAATCTTCAGGAGCACGTTACGGCGTGTGCTGATTTGGAGGAGGCAGTTACGCCCCTCTACCCGTGATTGTAGCACGTCAGTTACGTGCTTAAATCCTATAAATAGCCATGGATGGCTACATAGATAGGGGTTGGAGATTTTAAACTTGGACTTCAAGAAGCATCAGAGATTAAAGTTTCTGCGCACAGATCTGGAGTTTGAACCTCGATTCTAGCCAGTCAACGAACGTGAGAAGCTTTAGTGATCTTGGTCCGATCGTCAACGGGAGGCAATCTCGACTCGAACATCGAGGGAAGCATCATTTCGCTACCAAGAACCCACCTTAAACAAAAGAGAAGCTGAATTAATCTTCTCTTCATCTGTAATCGAGAGAGTGAGTGATTGTAAGGGCTTCGTACCAAGTGATAGAACCCAGTTTTATTAAAACAAGAAAATTAATCCCAACATCAATTTTTCGACCCTACAGCCTATTACATGATAACACAATATACCTACTGAATTTAAAGCTGTCAAATTAATAATCTTGCTTATACCAATAAGTTTTGGCCCGCAATTAATTAAGATGTATGGCTCGAAAAGAAATCATATTATTTTGATTAAAATGAGTTGCTACATAGTGACAATCAATGGGCGTTTATCATATAAAGGAAATGATTGAAGAAAGATTCGAGATCTTAGACAAATAATGAAGAATTTTCTTTTAAAATTGTTTATTACCTAGCGGATGATTAGTGTTTATTATAAATATATCATCAGTTATGATATGACTTATCATTAGTGAACAGAGATATCTTAAATAGTACATTAGTCAAAGTCTTAAGCTCAGACATTGGCAATTAAATAATCAAACAAATTAAGAAACTGATAGAAAGATTTAGTACATTGGAGCCCATTTCCTTGTCAACAAAACAAAATTAATAACAATTTTCATGGCCCAAACTAGGAAAAGGAAGTAGTGAGCTCACTCTTCGTTCTATTTATTTATCGTTTGTTTATCTCACTCCTCTCCTTCTCTCTTGATCTGATCTCTGCTCCCCCCTACAAGCACAAACACACACACTCTCTCTCTCTCTATCTCTCTCTCTCTCTCTCTCTCAAAATTTGTCATTTTTTTAGATACTAGATTGTTAGGATCGTGTCTATGCAATTGATTCCGTTTGATGAATAATAAACATTTATATTGATCTAATATATGTTTGAGATATTGTATACAGGTTACAAGAAGTTAGAATCAGAAATGTAATGTGCAAGATAACAAGTTATCTATAACAGATTTTGGAAAAAATATCAAGAGTGAAACTCTATTTTGATCACATATGTTGTCCTCTCATTTTAACAAATCCATAGAAACAAACAGAATTCAATTCAGAGATGTATATCTTGAGATATGAACGCTTTAATTAAATAATGTTGAAAAGGTCATTACCAGGCAAAAAATATGCACCGAGTCTAAAAATTGCACAAACCATAATTTTTGACTTACTTATCGGATTCACTATTGTAATAGCTTTTCAAAAAGCTCTTGATCTAATCTATCTAATCACCAATGGTACGTTGAACTCATTGATGGTCTATAGTGAACCATCGATGGACTACAGGAGTCAATTGATGATTTTCCTGAAAGATGAACATTAAACTTCGATGGGCGAATAGTACCACCGATGGTATATAATACCCATCAATGGAAACAACGTTGATTATAGATTTTGATGTTTTAATATCAGCCGTTATTTGTTCTTTTGCGCTTTAACTTTTACCAAGCTTAGGATATCTCTTTCCTAATCTACTGTGGGCTCTATATAAGAGAAAAAGAGAGAAAGAAGAGATGATTGATTGGAGGTGATCTAGATCTGGGGTTTAAGTTTTGAGAATAAATAGAGCTTTTTATTCCCTAAAGCCTCATCAATCGCATCCTCGACATTGTTCTACGTCATCTAATCGTCAACCTTCGAAGAGTGCTGTCATTCGACTTCATCATCACCTTTGTTCTTCTAGATCTACACTTCAAAACTTTTAAAGAACGATATCAATAAAAAAGGATGTAAGATATTTCTAGTTGCGCTTAATTGTTATTTGGTTTATTAGTTCAATCTTATTTTTATGACATACTCAAGCTGGGGTGAATTCAGGGTTCATGGCGTACTTAAACTAGGGTTAATTGAGGGTTTACAGTATACTCATGCTAGTGATAATTGAGGTTTAGCATTAGCTAAGGCTAGGTGTTACTCATATGTGAGGAGCTAGGTTTGACGATTGATTTCAAGTAGATTTAAGGATACGATCTTTGTAAGCCTATTGAATTAGATTGTGATTCAGTAAACTCTGGTTATAATGAGGAAGCCCTTTTGTGAGAAGAAAGAGTGGATGTAGGATTTCTATCCGAACCACTATAAAATCTTGCTTGTTCTCTAGTTGGTTTTTGGTTTGGTATTTTCTCTTTTATTTTGATACATTTCCGGTGCATATTCTATGTATTAGCGAAAAATTATAGCAAATCTATTCAAGCCCCCTCTAGGCTTGCATCTCAGTTATAACAAGCTAAACTATTATTTTTTTTAAATAACATCATCTCATAAATAAATATTTAAAAAGCTAAGTACAACAAAAACACCTCTTGAAGTGTATGGCTCATACAAATCCAATAGTGCAAAAGCCGAAAAGGTCGTGCGCACCGCTGCAAGCACATCGCATAAACCAAATATGAGCTCAGGGACGAGATCCGGGGAAAATAACGAGCTACGGTGGTCTAAAATACACTTGACCCAAGGCATCCAATCTGATAAAGCCTGAATTTCCACAAGAAGATCCGAGGCATCGTGATAGAAGTAAATCACATGAAGATTATGGCCTAGTTTAGATTAAGCATCAATAACAAAACTAGACTCCCTATAAAACAATGAGAATTGAAGCCCCAGTATAGTGTCGCAGCAACCGCTCGTTCGCTCTATCCCACTTGTGAGATAGCTGCCAAATATGAGAGGATGTAGGAAACATGAGAGGGGTTATCAGCAACAACCCTATCAACTCCCACAACCAAAGCTAGTTAATAGAACCGTCCGGACCAGCAAAAGCACAAATAGGGTCGCCGGTGCAAGAGCCATCAACATTGACGATAAATGGAATTATTCCTGAAGCTCCGTATCTACCAACAAATAGCCATACAAGCAAGTCTACTCATAATCATGTTAGGGATTCGAAACAATCAAATCGAACTCTTGCCCTTCCGGACCTTGTGTTTGAGAGTAGTAAAGTAGAAAAGTAGGAAAAATCACAACAAATAAAAGATAAAAACTTACAACAAAGTAAACAAGAAAGAACACACCAGATTTAACGAGGTTCGACAATCGTGTCTACGTCTTCGGGAGTCACACCACACAATTCTTTGATTAATATTGAAGAAGATTACAATGCACACAAATATGATCTAATCTCTCTGAAGAATTCTCTCAAAACCATCTTTTTCTGATGTCTAATCTCTTCTAAGACGTTCTATATATATATATATATATATATATAGAGAAAGACTCCTATCAACTTAAGTTGATATCCACCAAAGTTTGAATTAGGTTAGAAATCCTAATAACATCAAAACAGATTAAAAATCCTGTTACCAAAACGGATTAGGAAACCTGTTATCCAACAATTTGTTTGATTCCAGCTTTGAGTCTACATCCCTTAGACTAACAAATCATAAAGTGAGAGTAGCCTCTAGCATCTATGAAACCACCATTTAATTCCCGGAGAGATTGGTCGATGAGGGATGTAGGAAACATGAAACATGGCACCGAAGGAGATCCATGAAGATTGGGCCAATTCACTTAAATTAAAAAGATGATTAAGGAATTCCTCGTGGGGAAATTTGCAGTAGGAACACTTGGGGGGCAAGGGAGAAGCCTCTCTCGTTTACCAAGCATCAGTAGGCAGGATGGAGAGAACTAGTTTTCAGCATATATATGAGCTTAGATTGAAGAGTCATTTCGGACTTCTAATTAAATTTGATCCAAGGTAGGACAATAATTGCACGGCGTCTGGTTGTATGCCAAGCAGATTTGGTCATCGAGAGAGTACCATTCACCGCGGAGGTCCAGATAAGTTGGTCATCATTCTCGTTTAAGGTAGGGCGTATAGAGAATCAGAATTCCATTTGTTGTGCTGGCAGAGGTCCTTAACTTTAAGGAGCTGTTTGGTTCGTTTACATCACTTTCCATAGATGATTTTCCTTCACTTTCTTGTGTTTCCTTCACTTTCCTGAAAAATGTTTATTGTGTTTGTTTCGCCCAAAAATATGTAGTGAAAGTACTTTACATCATTTTCTAGTGTTTGGATCAACTTGAAAAAAAGAAGAAAATATGTAGTGAAAGTACTTTACATCATTTTCTAGTGTTTGGTTCAAACTAAAAAATTAAGAAAACTTGATTGTGGTCACCATGGTAAGATTACCACCCAACATAATAGTTGTGCTCAGAAAAGACCATTATTTCATTATCTGCCTCGCCATAAAGTTTATAAAACAATGTTGGCTGCAATATATTGCCTCGCCAATATATTGTTGCTATAAACTTTGGCTGCATATCTTAAAAATAGCCCATCATCATAACACGAAATATGCATACCAACCAAAAGCCAAACAAGAGCTGAAACCAAGGCCGAGAGCAGGTTGAACCCATGCACTGAATTAAAACAAAGGCCAAGCATCAACATGAAACCAAAGGCCAAGCACAACACAATGCCAAGAAACAAGAGTTGCAAGATCACTATCACAACCAAACCCCAAGCAACAAGCTGCTGCAACCAAGGAAAGCACAACACAATGCCAAGAAACAAGAGCTGCAAGAGGCCAACACAACCAAACCCCAAGCAACAAGCTGCTGCAACCAAGGAAAGCACAACAAACTGTCAAGAAACAAGAAAAAACCAGGCTACAACCGAGGCCAACACCAGTATTATGCCAAAGACCAACCATACACCAAATCCAGGTTGCAACCAAGTAAAGACCAACCGCAGGCCAACACAAGAAAAAACCAAAGTCTGCACACTAGGAAAGCACAACACAATGCCAAGAAACAAGAGATGCAAGACGCCAACATAACCAAACCCCAAGCAACAAGCTGCTGCAACACGAGGAAAGCACAACACAATGCCAAGAAATGAGATTTGCAAGAGGCCAACACAACCAAACCCCAAGCAACAAGCTGCTGCAACCAAGGAAAGCACAACAAACTGCCAAGAAACAAGAAAAAACCAGGCTGCAACCGAGGCCAACACAACCAAACCCCAAGCAACAAGCTGCTGCAACCAACTCTCCCACAACAAACTGCCAAGAAACAAGAAAAAACCAGTCTGCAACCAAGGCCAACACAACCAAATGCCAAAGAAAAAACAAACACCAAAATCGGCGCTGCACGTATAGAAAGGACCAACCTCAGGCCAACACAATGTTGGCCAATTGTGCTCAGAAAAGGCTTTTTTCTTCATTATATGCCTCGCCATGAAGTTTATAATAGCAATGTTGGCTGCATATACTGCCTCGCCAATTGATTACTAGTATAAACTCTAGCTACATATCTTCAACAATGAAGCCCATCATCATAACACATAAAATGCATACCTCTTTAGACTTGGACTTATCGAGGGGAAATCATTATAGAACCCCACTTGTAAACCTGTCAAACAAGTTTGCATTAGCATACCAAGTTTATAATTTAACAATAAAGCCACGAATGAGATGCATGAAAATGACGAAAAAACAGAAATAACTACGCTTATTGACCATAGTGTAATACATGAAAGTTTAATACATGTACCATAGTTGTGTCTGCAAAATGATGAGCAATCATCCAACCACATGACCAAGCAAAAATAATTACGCTCATTTACATACAAAAATAGTTATACTAGCATTGTTACAATTAGCTAGTTTCACAAAAATATCCCAAAAGCATCGTAATCCGAGCTAAGGCCAACATTCTAATCAAGAGGTTGACTCTTCATGAACTCAGTCAACGCCTTCTTTTGCATAATAGTTGGCCTCCCCATAAACAACCTAGCTTGTGATTCATTCTCATGCAATTGTTGATAAAACTTATCAAGAATTTCTATGTCAAATTCATCATGTGCAAATATAGCTTGTGTCAACTTCTCGGTCCAATGCATACTCACCATGCGCATAGATGAGGTGAATTGTTTTACCTCATTTACTATCTCACGCATAAGCACCGTGTCCTCACTAAACCTAGGCTCCTTTCCTTTACGTTTCTTTGACCCGTCATTTTTACCTTTGTTCACACTAGAAGATGGATTGGATTTTGAGGGCATAGTTGGACCCTTCGGTGGTGGAATATCATCTTCATCTATATCAACATAGCTAGGTGTGTTCTCCTTTGGCATACTAATATCATCATCATCATCACCAATATTAAAATGTGCACTACCACCAAATTGTGACAACACATCTACCGCATAATCTCCTTTTGCAACATCGTCTCCAATAATAGTTGCGAGGTCTTCATAATGTTTCATGGGCTTGTTGATGTATTCCCTAAGTTTAGAACTATTCATACTCTTATCCTGCATAGTTTAATGCATATATCAAAAACATATAGGACAACATTGAACAAAATTAGAAATATTTGTTAAGAAATGAACACTAGAAAATTGTAAATACCTCTAGCCATCTATCAAAGCAAGCTTCATCCATAATCACCATCTTCTTTGCATCATCCCAACCGGCACCGCTCAAGTTACGACATTTTTGCATGTCCAAGAATCTATTACGAATAGTTCTCATACGATTTTCCACATTCTCGGAAGTGAACGTTGAACCTAATTGTTCATTTATATGAAAGGCGGCGCTATGATAAGCGGTTTTTTTGAACTTCTTATCCGCCTTCATTCCATCTTTAGCACACTTTGCAAGAAAAGAAATTAGCAAATCATCATGTTTACTCTCCCATATTTGGTTAACTCTCCGCTTGCTAGCCTCTTTTTTTTTAGGTTTATGAGCAATAGCTTTCTTTCTCCTCTTTGGATTAGGAGATGAACTTTCATCACCATCGAGGCAAATATCACTTCTCTTGTTGCTTTGTGATTGTTGATTAGGTGACGGAGTTTCACCCATGCTACAACTTTGACGTTGTAAAGTTGGAGGAGCATTTAGCATGCTCATGAATGACATTGGGGGTGGTTGGCCAATTCCCCAAAAGTTAGCATCTTGCATTTGAAAATTATTCCAAAAATTAGGACCTTGGCCAACTTGTGAAGAGTGATAAGGCATAAAGCCCGGGTTAAACCCACAAGGGAATGATGAATTCCTTGGGGTTCGAGGCGATGAATTGGATGTCGTACTCTTGCCTTTGACCTTATCAAGTTCCTCACAATTGAAGTTGTCGGCCATACCTAGAAAATAGTTATAGAGAAATACGAAAAAAATATACGTAAGTTGAGTAAATAAAGTGTGTCCTAAGAGAATTACATACAACACATAATAGTAGCATACAAATGTTTCGCCAATTAACATTCTATAGTTTTACAAACGCTAACATAAATATACGTAAGTTGAGTAAATAAAGTGTGTCCTAAGAGAATTACATACAACACATAATAGTAGCATACAAATGTTTCGCCAATTAACATTCTATAGTTTTACAAACGCTAACATAAAATGAAGTACATGAAAATAGAATAATTCAAAACATGAGACAACATCACTATCAAATTGCATCACATGCCTATTTCATTAGTATTCCCTCCCTTATACTTATCACAATAATCAACCCACATTTCCCAAGCTATTTGATCTCTACGATTCTTCCATACGTTTCTTAATTCTGCTTGCTCCCTTTAAGTTTGGGGTTGAGAGAAATCAACAACATTATTATCATCTTCATTAGCAACTTCACCTTCATCATCTTCGATCTCAACGGTCTCATTGAATATGTCATCATCCGGGTCAACCATTGTAATATAATTGTGAAGAACTGCACAAGCTAATACAATATCCATTTGCGCGCGAAAAGGGTAATGAGGTTTCGCGGTGAAAATTTTGAAACGATTCTTCAAGCAACCAAATGTAGATTCAATCTTAGACCTTAAAGAAGAATGTCTAAGATTGAATAATTCCCTTCTATTTTTAGGTGTTCTTCCTATTTGTTCCTTCAAATGGTAACGAACACCACGATATGGGGAGATAAAACCCGGCATGGTCGTGTATCCCGCATCACACAAGTAATACTTTCCTACAAATGCATGATTTGAAGGCGTTTAGTAGAAAATTTTGTCAATTCATCGAATAAACTAATATTAATTAAAGTAATTACTTAAAATTTAAGATTTGATGAAATTACCATCGTATACTTTCAAGCCATGAGGTTGTGGCCTACACAATGCATCTTGGAGCACTCTAAAGTCATTTGCAGAACCTTCCCATCCAACTAATACGTAAGTGAATAACTTGTTTGGAGTGCAAGCCGCTAAAACATTTTGTGTAACACCTTTTCGACCACGGAATCGTGGTTGAAGACTAGCAGGTAGCGTAGCATCAACATGTGTACCATCTATCATACCAATACAATCCTAGAGAACAAAAAACTACAATTGAATCCTTTTTTTTTAAATTAAATGAACATGCTTTTAATCACAAATTAAAGAGAGAATACCTTGAAATAAGGATAGTATAGAGGGTTGCTAAGGATCTCCTGTGGAACTTCATTCCGTGCTTGTCTTAAAAAGCGTGGTCGTATGTGGCAAATAGCTTCTAACACTTTGTTGAAATACCTACTCACAGTCTCGCCAGATCTAATGAAATGTGACCTAATACTTCGATTTTTAGTTTTATGACCCAAGATATTCAAAGTCATAGCAAGTTCCTCCTCCACTGTAACATGTCTTGAGTCTCGTAATAAATCGTTGCTCCTCAATATCTCTGCAAGCTTCATAAAAGCACCACTTCGCATTCTAACATAGTTGACACAACTATCACTAAATCTATTATATATGCGATCCAGGTGTTGTTTTCTATTTTGATATTGTATTATTTTCTCTTCACTAGGACCTGCACGTATAGATCTACGTCTACTTTGCATTCTCCTCATGAATACCATAACCATAACCAAGACAGATAGTACAGCACCCGAACACATATTAACTACGGTTTCTTCATCGAGATCACCATCCATCTAAAATACAAACGTCATATTAAAGCAGATAGTAACAGTAAATGAAGATGGTTGTCTAATTATATTGCTAAGGTCCTACTTACAAAATGAAAAGACAAAGCTATTAGACTTGGGTTTAAAAATATATTTGGAAACTAATGCAGACAAAATCAGGTCACATTGTTCAATATGATGACTTCAAGCCTGGTCCATGACCCACAATTATAAATACATATTTTTCTCTTCTTATCCCTAGGTCAGGAAAAATGGTAATTTAACAATATGTGTACATATAGAGAAGAATGCCATTAATAAGTCACTCAAATGAGCTATCAGAGATTTTACACACTTAAAGCTTATAGTTTGTCACCACATTTAATGTTTGCCTTCAAATTAATCATCAATTTGTTTCTTAGTTCGTATTCAGTTCTTCAAAACCCAAAGCCATGCTCAAGAACAAGAAAGTCCTTATCTATGTACCTATCAACTAATTGAATGCAAACAAGTAGTTTCTAACCATAAAAATTGATTCATTTCCCATCATTCAAAGAAATAAAATGTTTTTCGACTATACTCATGTTACTAATTTGTTTTTACGCAAAGACCAAATGAAATTGCTACTAATATTCATGTTAGCGATCAATTTTCTCAAGAACAGCGATCGTCAGGCCAAATCCCCAAATCAACCGCAAGAACAAGAACAGCGATCGTCAGGCCAAATCCCCAAATCAATCGCAAATCAACCACAAGAACAAGAACAGCGTTTAGGGTTTTTTACCTGAGTAGCGACCAATTTTCTCAAGAACAGCGATCGTCAGGCCAAATCCCCAAATCAACCGCAAGAACAAGAACAGCGATCGTCAGGCCAAATTCCCAAATCAACCGCAAGAACAAGAATAGCCCCAAATCAACCGCAAGAACAAGAACAGCGATCGTCAGGCAAAATCCACAAATCAACCACAAGATCAAGAACAACCCCAAATCAACCGCAAGAACAAGAACAGCCCCAAATCAACCGCAAGAACAAGAACAGCGATCGTCAGGCAAAATCCCCAAATCAAGCACAAGAACAAGAACAGCGACCTTCCAAAATGCCAAATCAACCGCAAGCTCTCAAGAACGTGCGAAGAGCAGGTGGCGGGAGAAGATGGAGGGAAGGAACGGCGCGGTGATCAGAAACCTAGGGTGAAAGGGGAGGGAAGGGGGAAACGAGATTTGAGCACTTTACACCAAAATCGGGGTTTTTGGAACGGAAAACAACTTTCGGCAAATCGCCACTTTCAGCCCCCTTTTCTTTCGCCGCTAAAAACGAACCAAACATCCGTAAATGAAAAAAACTGACAGATTTTTCGTCGTCAGTTTTCAAAATAGGCTTTTACGTCACTTTCAGCTCAAATTTGAGCGAAACAAACAGCCCCTAAGCGTGATATCCCAAAATTCAGCAAGGAAATCAAAGTTAAACATAGGATTCAAGTGATAAAGCCAAAAAGACACATTACCTTTGCCAACTTTCCAAGCACACAACTCAGCAAACTGCTTCTCGGTGGAGTGAATATCTTTCCATTCCCCATAGCATCTCAAAGAACCCATCCAAGTGATACGAGAGGGTGAAATTTTGTACTTGGCACGCATAAAAGAGGCGCAAATAGAATTAGAAATACATAAGACCCAACACTGTTTAAAATTTCATGTCAGATATTAGTTCAATGCATTACAAATTATAGAACCTTCTGGTAGAAATCGGTGATGTCAGTACGTAGCAGTTTAAAGCTTAAAAAAAAGAAACTACTGAATCCAAAGTTTAAACAAAGGAAGCAGTTGGAGAACTACATATTCAGCAGAATTTACCATAATTAAATTCTAAAAAGTTTGAAGCTAGCATCAGAGTTACAAATTATAGAACCTTCTGTTAGAAATCGGTGATGTCAGTAACAGTTTTAAAGCTAAAAAAAGAAAACATTGAATCCAAAGTTTAAACCAAGGAAGCAGTTGGAGAGCTACAAATATATTCAGAAGAATTTACTATAACTAAATTCTAAAAATTTTGAAGCTAGCATCAGAGCACGTGCAAATGCATCCGCACTTAAAATTAAATTTATATCAAACATGTACAATTCAATCTGTATTTATAGAATTTAATCATAGTAAAAAGATGCATGTACGTATTAGATATTAGCAAATAATAAAATAATTATAAAGTAAATATATAATTGTGATAGAGGTGTAATATATTTATTTTAGAATATATTTGTCTTTCTTAAAGTTTGATGATCTAAAATATCATCATTTTGTCCTTCATTTTAATAAGAGAAATAAAATTGACCCTTAAGTTATTAGACTATAGTTCTATCCACTATTTGTGGATCTAAATAAAATAATGTGCTTCCTATTTTGCCTAATTTATTCAATTCTCCGCCGTAATTAGAGAATATATTAATTATAAAATTAAAATTAAAATTTGTGATTAATATGTAAATTTTCATTAACATAAGTATGATAACTGTAATTTTGTACATGTAAAACAATTTTTTACATTTTGTTTCTCATTACATAACTTGAATTGGTGTGAGTTTTTTTTTTCCAATTACATTTTTATAGGAGTAATTTGCATGGATTTTTTTTTAACTTGAGAGAGAGAGAGGGGGGGGGAGGGAGGGAGAAGTAGAGGGATAGTTCTAGAGAGAGAAAGAATGAAGGGGGAAAGAAAGGACTCACAACAATAAATGATAGTCACAAAATGACTAAATTACCCTAAGCTTTCTTCAAGACACCTCCAATTCTTCATCATATTGGGGGGAAGAGCATCTCCAACAGCTTCCCTAAAAATTTCTCCAAAATGGGAAAGCAAAAGTCATATTCTCCAAATTATTTTTACTCTAACTCCAACAGCTTCCCCATTTTGAAAAATCCTGTATTTATTACAATAATAAAAATATTCTACATTTTGACATGACCTTTAACAATAAAGATTTAGATATGAACTTTTTGTTTTTTGTCCCCTCATTTTATAGTGTTGAGTTGTTTTTTGAGTAGTTGGAGACTTGAAGAACATGAAACATTTATGACAATGCTCTCCCCAAAAATTTGAAAAATACTGCAGATTTGGGAAATGCTCCCTTTTTTTCTCCTTCATCCCTATTTTGGGGAATGGGATGAGAAATCTGTTGGACAAAAAATAAGCTCAAAATCCTCCAAAAGTGAGAATACCAATAAAATGGGGGAAGCTGTTGGAGATGTTCAAGCTCATTCTTATGAATCCGAAAATTTCTTAGAACAAACTGAATCTAGTTTTTTTGTGTGTAGTAAACTGAATCAAAAATTTAAGCCTCCACAAAGACTATTTTGTAACCCCAGTGTTAAAGTCCCTCTAACAATTATACCAAAACTCCGACGTTACAGATTGAGCGCCCTTTTTACTAGCCAAAATCTGGACGCAATGGTGTCAAATTTATTTTGGAAAATATGTTATAAATTCGTCGCCAATGAAAGTTGAACTTGGATTGATCTGATACCATCTTACTAATACTATCTTAAAACCTATCTAGCCATCACACAAAAACTCCAAAGTTATGGTGAAGATTGAGGGTTATAGTTTATATTCTAACAATTAGAATGAAAAACATCAATTAGTAGTAAGAACGATGAAACAAAGTTTTAGTTAGACTGGTATAGTTCACGTGCTTTACATGAAAGCATACTTATTTAGTTTTATATTTAAATTTTTTTTGTTGGCTGTGAAATACTAAAATGACTTGTATAGCAATATTAATTCTGAGCAATTATAATTTTTTTAAAACAGTAAATTGTATGATAAAATTGTGTATAAAGAACTGTATTATTAATTATTATAGTTTAGATAATTTATATAATTTATTCATAATTTATGAAAATAAGTATAATATATTAAATAATTTATTCTCTTTTAAGTATAATAACATTATACATAGCATAATTATTATAGTATTAGTAACTATATTTTAATTTCATAATTACTTTGTTACACTATGAGTCAAATATTTACTAAATTGTATAATTATTAAATTACAATGTAATTTATTAATTTAAACAATACTATAAAAATCATTATACTTTGAAAACCATTACAATTACAATAATATAAATTATTTTTCATAATATTATCATAGTTTTAAAAGGCTAATAAGACGAAAAATAACAGGTAGTCCTTTATAAGAGGTGAACCCAAAAGGCATAAATCATAAGCCTAATAAATTTTTATTATTTCTAATTTTTTTAGAAATTTAAATATTATATGAAGATAAATTAGGGATAAAATTCAAATATTCTATTAAATAACATAATTAAATAAAAAATAATAATGTGACAAACTATTTTGAAAAAGTGAGGAAATGCATAATTAATAAGAGGTTGTATATAATTAGTGAATGATTAATTGCAACTAATGACATATTTGAAAATTATCAAAATTAAAAGGGAAAAAATAGAAATCAAAAGTTTTGACAAGGCAATTCTCTTTTATATGTAGTATGGATTACTAGAATTTGGCACGTACAAATGAACGTGTTGTAAAAAAAAGGTTTTTACGCTTTTAGCTGGGTTCCAATCATTGTAATGATCTCCAAATTAATTTTTGATTTCATTTATTTAAGTCGTGGTCCTTTATTAGTGTAAATCTTTTAAAAATAAAAGAATAGAATGACGTTCAATTACTTTAAAGAAATAATTTGAAGCATGGACAGAGGGTAACATTGTTAATAACTTTCTATGTGCTCTAAAAATAACATTGTTAATACCATTCTTAATTTATATGCTTAATAAACTATATGTAATAATTTTATTACTTTAAAGTTTGTTCATTTTATATTTTCTTGGTTTTGATTTTAGAGAGAGAGAGAGAGAGAGTGAGTGAGTGAGTGAGTGAGTGGAGAGATCTAGAAGGTGAGGGAGAGTGGGAGAATGAGGACAAATTTGGAGGACACATGCATTGTAGCCATCAACAGGTTTCTATGGACATTCATAGGTTTGATCCCTTCGTAAGATTTAGTGAGCAAGTTATATTGCAACTTCAGTTTCATGCTTATTGGTATATATAACCCAAAAAAGGTAAACCACAAAAAGGTCAACCCAAAAAAGCCAACAAAAAAAATCCCAAGAAGTTTAAAGAAATGAGTCCCCAGTTTCATGCTTATTGGTTAAACCGTTTAAAGAAACAGATTTGGATTTGGAATAACTTAAACAAGGAGGTATATATAACTGGAAAGCGTTGACAAAAGGTAAATTAAATGGGTTTGAGGGCATAAAATTTCAATTATTTGAGACTATATCTTAGCTAACTTGGCACATGTAAGACATCATGAAGTATGTAAACTAATCAAGACCATTTCGAAACAAACATATTGTCATATTAAAGAAATTCCATTATGATACAATTTATGCATCCTAAGTTCAGTAATCATCATTAATCTTTCTGAACTCAATTACATTGAATTTCATATCTTCTCAAAATTTCCCCCCACATCATTCATTTAGTTCGGAATGATTTTGATTCCACAATAGTTAGAGAACCAGGAGATACCAAAGTTTTCAACGTGTAAAAAGAAAAAAAAAAAGAAAAACAAGAAGAGAAATTGATGGTAATAAGGGAAAAATTATCGAGCTTATAGAAAATACCCCTAAGCAAAGAATAATGGGTAAATTGCAAAAAAAAAAAAGACCTTTCGTTTCACGTTTTTTTTCACTTTAATTACCTTACTTGTATAGCATTTCACTTAAATAACCTAAAGTCGGGAAACATCATGATGTTTGGCCCTGCATTAGATGTGATGGCGAGTAGCTAGGTGGCAGAGTATGGGTGTTGAACTGTTCACAATTAAATGCGAACACTGTTGATGAGAGTGCTAGTCATTCTATGTTCCCGACTCGAAAATGCTCTTCGACTTGACTCGAGTTCTAGTGCGGAGGCCGACTTGAGGACGCCTTTCGTCTCGGACCTGGTTCGTGCAGATGAGTCAGCTAAGTTGAACTTGGGCTTGTGTCGGTCATTAATCCGGTTCTTTTACTTACACCATATGTCTAGCTTAAAAACATAATGATTTTCAGGGATAATGCTAGCCCCATTTCACTTCGGCATCACCAGCAGCTTTACCTTGTTTGTTCTTACGAAGAAGCTCGACGTGTACCACCACAACTACAATTAGACACTGGTGTACCTCCATCATTTGGAGTATGGTCCTCATCTACCGCTGCATCCATTTATTTTATCGGGTGTTCAAAGCATTGGGGAATTCACCAGTGTAGTTGAAGCCAAAGTCTATCGCCCTCCTCATCGTTTTCCTTGTCATTTGTCACAGGATTCATGTGGAGCCCATGATGGGGATCTTAGGTCATCTGCTGTACGCCAAATCTAGCAAAAGTGAGGGCTACTATTATCTGCAGACTGTGTGTAGTCTCCGTTTGGTCTCCAACGTCCTTGATACAATTAAGGGAGGGAGAGAGAGGTTTATGTTTGTCTTTCGTGCCGATCTGATCATGGCATGCTCTTTATGGCTTGAGATAAAGAAATAGACTTTAAGGGCTGAGCCACTTCAGGAGGTTAAGAGATGTGGTCTAGAGAAGATCCATGCTGACACAGGTTCTTGCCATAGAAGGAATCTATTTGACAAGGCCGTGCTTCGGTCTGCCGACATCTCTCATGTTCCTGCAACTGAGACACATGTCATGCAAGCTACTTTGCTAACCCTAGAGTCAGATCAAGTGCCATTGGCGAACATAGCAACTGGTCCCAAAAAGCATCTCCTCCCTGAGTTAGTGAAGGAGGAGGTCTTGGCCATTCGTGAGAAGGTGGCCAAGATCACTGTAGGCGTAAAAAATTGTCTATGGTTTCCCGCACATAGCTCGAGACGAAGAGAAGACGATGAATGTCATTGTCCGAATCAAGAAGGATTATATGATATCATAGAGAATCTAATAAATGCACGAAGTGAGTTGATAAAACATACAAATCAACAGAATGGTACAATAACGAAGAAGGGACTCGACCTGGGGTTACGTTTCACCCACAAAGGAGTAAGAACCACTCATGTCTTGCTCATCCCATGGGTGTCTCGCTCATGGGAGGTTATAAAGCCCTTCGCTAGCTTTATAACGCACCTTGGATCACTTCATTTCGAGGTTGGATGAGGGAGTTAGAACTAAAATACCCGAGACCGTTCAGGCCGTTTTACACCAGCGAGACACAAAGTGTGTCTCGGAGAAGAATAGAGATTTTGAGCATGACTCGCTTTGAATCTGAAGAAGCTCAAAAGACATTGTAGGTGTCTTTGTCAAATTTCCAACGCATCTTGAATCATCTTATTCCAAGGTCGGACGAGAGAGTTTAGACCAAAATACCTGAGACAGTCCAACTTGTCTAGGACATGTGCAAGACAGTCAAAGTGACTCGCGCCCAGTTCAGCTCCCGACATGTTTTCTAATAAGATTGGCTTCTAGAACTCCTTGGGGTCATCCATAAATATGTGGGGTTATCCTTAAACGTGTGAAAGCTGTTACATAACTGAAAATCCACCTAAACGGATAATAACGGTTATTCTTTAATCCTATCCACAAACACGGTATTTAAAATCTATAAATACACCCCTAGTATCCTTATAAAGGTAGATCTAGAGGGAGCCGTGAATTTTAGAGGAGTTAGGGTAAGGTTCTGACAAATTTAAGAGAGGCTAGCTAGATCTTGGTGAATTCCTATGGCATTCCTATCCACAAACATAGCATTTAAAGCCTATAAATACACCCCTAGCACCCTCATAAAAGGAGATCTGAAGGGAGCCATGAATTTCAGAGAAGAGGAGAAGATCTGATCGAGTTCTTCGACATAAGGAAGAGGAGTTCGTCAAATTCATAGTCCGGTTCCTTCCCTTGAGATTGTACCTATCTGCGATCTCGAGAAGAGTGGTTATCTCACTATTACAGAGATAATTGCTTTAGTTTCTTGATTCTATCATGAATCAACAAAACTTCGGATTGATCTGATCACTTGGTAGTCTACGAATATTAATTATGTCCCCATCATAGGCAAAGATCCCATACAAACAGCGGGTGATAAACGTCAATTGCGTTTGTTTGAGAAGAGTTATAATTTTTTTTTTATTTTATTGTGTAGGGAGATCTTATAAAAAATCAGATAGTTAAACTTATTGTAACGACTAAAGCTGTAATAAGTTACATAATAAAACATCTACTTTTCACCCAAACAAGCTGGCGACCACAGTGGGAGCCAATAGCCTCGTCACCCAAACATCAACTTTTCACCCAAGACTGTTGTGCCGCAACTGAAGATCAAGATCCTGGTTGATTCAGAGGTCGAGTACAAGTTCGATGAAGCCAAGTTTGAGGAATATTTCTCCTTGTCTTCATCAAAATCCTCCTCTCCCTGCAAGTATGAAAAGATCCCATATTTGAAGGAGGTGTATTTGCCGATGAAGGCCTCAAATGACTCCGATCGCCACAACTCCTCCCCAGTCAAGGAGTTGTTCAATCAAGATACGCCAACTCTGACGAAGAGGGCTCGTCAGAGGTGATGCCAATGCCAAGCTCGTCAAATTGCCAAGGCATTAGAACAAGTAGATGGAGTGCGCTACTAGACTTGGAATCAAGAAAGCGTCACTTAATCCAATCGCCTTAATGGCAAGCTACTGTTACTTCCTCCAAACCATCGATGGGAGAATGGGTTCTTATCAAAAGAACTCATTCAACCTTGAAGGAGCACATCCAAAAGCGATGCGCACGTGCCATACATGGGTGTTCCTTTGTGTGAAAAGCTCAAGGCATGCAGAAGGAAGAGGTGGCAAAAAAACCACCAAAATCCAAACAAGTCTGGGTGCCGAAGGACGAAACAGTGCCGAAATCAATTCAGAAAGCCTCTGATCCCACTCCTCTTGCTCCCACACCTCTGGCGAAGCCCTACGACAGCATTGATCTATCCAAATTTAAGATTCGGATAAAGGATCGTCTGGATCCTCTATACGAAAATTGAGACAAAGCTCCGGTGAATAAAACCCGAGTAATTCCTATGGCTGGGGGTCGTACAAACACTCCCGTTAAGCCAAAGGCCACTCAAATGTGTCCCGTCACCTCTAAACAAACCGGGACAACTCGTTGTACATGTTCGTGCACCGTGCACAAGAAAACTCCTAGCATTGATCTCCTGGGGGTTAGTGTTGAAGCCCAGGAGCTCGTTAAGACCTCACGCTCGCAAGGGGGTGGTTCTAAATGTGTGACTCCTGATGCAATCTTGGATCATTCAAAGGCAACAACAAATCATCCTGAGTATGTTAACAAGGTTGTTAATCCCTGAAAGAAGACGTGTCCATCAAAAGATAACATTATACTTGGGGCATTACACCTACAAGCAATGGATTGCTCCAATGAGCTGCACCATCAAGCTGGGGGTGTGAACAAATCCCAAAGGAGGATGTCCGAGAAACTAACTCTCACTGTTCATGTGAGAGGCTTATTAGGATGGTGTTATCAAAATGTAGCTATCCCAGGACCATTTCTCAAAGGGTCTCGATATTCGAGAAGCTTGCCACTGAAGCATCAAAGTCCAAGCTAAAATGCTTCCGCAAGAGAAAATCCACCATTCAGGATGATGAATTCCCTGAAATCACCATCAATATGGTTGACAAAGGAAAATCAACACGGTGTTCGAATGATCCTAATCCAGACTTTAGCCCGGGAGGAAAAGCCAGTCTAGGAATTGCCCAATGAATGTCTCGACTCCAGTTAGAAGCCCTCAGACATAGGGATTATCCGAGGATGCACAAAGGACTATCTTCAGATAACAAGCTTCTAGACACTTGCTCCATAGTTGCTTCAGATGACGATCCCTTAGATACGTGTTTTGCAATTGTCTCTAACGACACAATATCTAGCATGGGGAATCAAGGGAGTTGTTCATCATCACCCCAGATCAGTTGGCTCAAATGCTTCAAGAGGCTTTAGCTCGACAACGAGAAGAGCTTAGAGATGAAATGAACATGCAAATGGAGCTAAACAACAACGGGTGAGGGAGTTACATGACCAGCAGCTTCAAGCTTTATCAAACCAGCAAGCTAAATCCAACCGTCGCACCCAGAACATCACAGCTGACAGCGATCTAGAAGTGGACGAAGTCTTATGGATGACGCACCCCCCAAAAATACTAGGAGTGGTCCAATCGGACCCTTCAATAACACTGGTGTAGTTCAAATGCATCTCCTAAAAATAAAAACGCTGGGGCTGGTCCAACTCATTCTCCTCAATGTCCTTCGAATGAAGATGTAGACGATGATGAGATGATGAAAGAGCTGGAGAATAAGGTTAATACCTTAATGTCACTCAAAAAGTAAGGAGAACAGGCATTCCATACCCATATCCAAGAGAGTGGGATTAATCCTGTACCCGTTAAAGTTCATCCTAATTAACTTCACACCATTCGACGGGAGAGGCTCGCTAACTCAACACTTGATTTATTTTAAATTCCACTTGGGAGTGATCTCTAGGAATGAACCCCTGATGATTCGGTCATTCATGGGCACCCTTCGCGGGCCAGTCTTCGATTGGTATCGATGTATCAAGCCGAGGAGCATCAATTGCTGGGATGATATGGAAAGCTCGTTCCTCAACAACTTCTTCGATGATGACACCGAAGTGTCGATAGGAGCTCTTCTAGATAAGAAACAGAAGGATGGTGAGTCGGTTGATAGTTTTGTCAAACGCTTCAACAATAAGGCAATGAATTATAAGGATGTTTTCGTTGAAAGCTGCATTCGTCATTGATTTCATTAAACTTTAGTCGTTACAAATGAATTCAAATAACAAAAATAAAAATTACAACTTTCTTAAAAATAAACACAAGATCCGTTTATCGGCTCTTGCTTGCGTAGGTTCTTTATCGGTGTCGGGGTTAATCTGTGGACGATCGCGAATCAGATCCAGTTGCAGAAAAATTCAGCAGAGCTTCGCCTTTGCCGAGGAAGTTTTTTGGTTTGAAGTGCTGAGATCGACAAAACAAAATCAGGGCTTTTCTCGAGATTAAGACCAAGCCTAATCCTAAGGAACGGATGTACGGGCTTCGGATCCTTCGAACGGCTTCTCCTTTGTGCCGAAGTTCGCCGAGATCTCGTTGACCTTCGCTGAAATTTCGTGCTCCTTCATTCTTCAATCTAGCAGCACCTCGTCCTCTTGATAAAATTCCAGATCTCGAAAATGGAGGCCTTTGGCTCGTATTTATAGGCCCCGGATGCGGTTATTTGGATGAGAACAAGTGATTTGACTCTATCTTCAGTTAACAACAGCCTATTTGGATGAGAACAAGTGATTTGACTCTATCTTCAGTTAACAACAGCCTAACCACGTTTGGGGATGAGATCAAGTCAGTTAGGAACCCCCGGAACCGATAAACTCTGCGAAAAACCACTTTAAAACCGCCAAAATGCGTCTGGGAGTCGAAACAGCGCGACAGGAAAATCCGACCCGTGCTTGCGCGGGTCAGATAATCCGACCTGCGCTTGCGCGGGTCAGATAATCTGACCGGCGCTCGCGCGGGTTGGTTTGCTCCATCCCGCGCTCGCGCAGGTTTGTCGACTCTTTCTTTTCCTATTCTCTTTCTTCTGAGACTTGTTCTTTTCACGTGTTTGGTCGATTTGTTGACTTGTATGCTTCGCCACGAGACCAACCGTCGAACGCGCGTTGGTTAACATACGTGTGTTTATCGATGCGCGCGGACTGATTGGCGTGTGCGTGTTGACCGACGTGCACGAGCTGGTTGACGTGCGCGCGTTGATTGATGCGCACGAGTTAGTTTGATGTGCATACGTTTGACCAACGCGCACAAGATGATTTGACGTGCTCGTGCTGACCGACATGCACGAGATGATTTGACGTGCTCGTGCTGACCGACATGCACGAGATGATTTGACGTATGCACGTTGACCGGCGCGCACGAGCTGGTTGACGTATGCACGTTGACCGGCGAGCACGAGTTGGTTTGACGTGCACGCGTCGATCGACGCGCACGGGTCGAATGGCGTCTATACGCTGAGCGATGCACACGAGCTGATCAGGTGAATCTTCTTGACTCGCCCATTCATTGCTTCGAGTTTCGTGTGGGCTCTCATAGACAATTTTAGATGCCTACAAAGGATCCTATCACAGAGGATTTCATCTTGCAGACTTGCCATAATAATCTCTCCATCGATGTCCTCGAAGTCATGGGGGTTGTCCCCTCAACCACATGGAAGGAATTAAAACTACATGGAGAACATGTCGAGCACTTCCTCAAAAGAAAGGAGCTTGAGAGAGGCCAATCGATGACTAAAGTACCTACAACTACTGAGGATATTCATCAACAACCACCTTAGAGGCAACAAGGGACTCTTAATCCGAAGTTTCAGGAGGAATATTCTTTCGAAGATGATGAAGTTCTAGCCATCTTCAAGTAGCTTCTTGCCAATAACGAAATCAAGCTACCACCGATTACAAATCAGGAGGAAGAAAATAAGATTTCGGATCCTAAGTACTGTGCGCACCACAGGAGGATCTATCACCCCACCAAGACTTGTATTACGCTGAAAAACAACATTCAAGCCTTGGTTGATGTCGGTATGATAACGCTGAAAGAAGCCGAATGAGAATGGCTTCCTCCGATAGGTATATAAGGTTAAACTGCTCCCATCCTCCGACAGGTATATAAGGTTAAACTTCTTCCATCCTCCGATAGGTATATGAGGTTAAACTGCTCCCATCCTCCAATGAGTATAAGAGGTTAAACTGTTTCTCTGTGATACTCCAATGGCTATACGAGTCTAAATTGTTTCCCTTATTTCTAGTGGGAAGTTTCTAGATAATATTATACATAATATTCTTAAGGATAACCCGAGATCAAAGGTTTGTTCAAGTCTACGCCTAATACGCGTTACCGGACAGCCTATTCTCGTAACAATGGTGAAGTCTATGTATTCAATATCATAGCACTAAGTCTAAGAGAGTTAACTCTTTTAGCATAATGTTACATGCAGGACGGACTTAGACAATTCGCATGCTAGCCCGACTCAAACGGTAGTCGGTAAAGGCTTATCAAATCTGTTGATGGCTGAGGATTTACCAAAAATCCTATAAGTCCGATAGTCATTGACGCACCAGCTTCATCAGTTGGTCTTGTGACTTGAGCACCCGAGACAACATCAACTCCAGCTGAAGTCCCCATGAGGAACTTTTAAAGTATTGCAATGATAGCCGTATCAGCTCCAAAAACTGATCCTATAACCAAAACTCTCCAGTGGTTAAATAAATAACTAACGGGATGTAATGGTAAAATCCATACCTGTAGAAGAACCAAGCCCTAATAATTAGTCCTGCAGCCTCGATATTTACACCGGTCAACACGTTGAAATGAAGGTCGACGCTGGTTAAGGCCTTGCGAGAAAAGTCAAAGTCGGTCAACACATTACGATGAAGGTTAATGTGTCAATATTTTTTAGCCGAAACAAGACTCAGAACAATTTCAGGTCAAAGGATGATCCCAGAGAGTTCAATCGTAATTCAGATACAAGTCCCCGACGAAGATAGTCAATTCAATGTCGACTCAATGACACGAGCTAAGATCAAAAACTAATACACCAGTTTTAGTTTGAGGCTTCAACAACTGTCAGATGATAAACGCGGCACCGGTAGAATCTTAACTATTCGACAAAATACTGAATAGGCTAAAAATTAAAGAAGTCAAGAACTAAAGCTAATTACAGGTCCTTTTATACAGACTAAAAATGGGGCCTATCATATCCAAAATATTTTAAGCTCTTTTATAAAAGAAACGAGACTGAAACACTTTGGAGGGGGTATCTGTAGACGTTAAAAATTGCCTATGGGTTCTCGCACGCAACTCGAGACAAAGAGAAGACGATGAATGTTATTGTTCGAATCAAGGAGGATTATATAATATCATAGAGAAGCTAATAAATGTATGAAGGGAGTTGATAAAGCATATAAATCAAAGGGATGGTACAATAACGAAGAAGGGACTCGACCTGGGGTTACGTTTTACCCACAAAGGAGTAAGAATCACTCATGTCTTACTCGTCCCATGGGTGTCTTGCTCATGGGAAGTTGTAGAGCTCTTCACGAGATTTCTAACACATCTTAGATCACTTCATTCCAAGGTTGGACGAGGGAGTTAGAACCAAAATACCCGAGACCGTTCAGGTCATTTTACACTAGCGAGATACAAAGTGTGTCTCGGAGAAGAATAAAATTTTGACCATGACTCATTTCGAATCTGAAGAAGATCAAAAAGACAAGAGTTGCAGGCCACTTTGTTAGCTTTCCAATGCATCTTAAATCATCTCATTCCGAGATCAGACAAGAGAGTTAAGACCAAAATACCTAAGATAGTCCAAGTTGTCTCGGACATGTGCAAGACAGTCGAAGTGACTCGTGTTCAGGTTAGCTCCCGACGTGTTTTCTAATAAGATTGGCTTCTAGAACTCCTTAGGGTCATCCATAAATATGTGAGGTTATCCTTAAATTTGTGAAAACTGTTACATAATCAAAAAATCTACCTAAACGGATAATAACGGTTGTTCTTCGACCCTATCCACAAACACGTCATTCCTATCCATAAACATGGTATTTAAAGCCTATAAATATACCCCTAGCACCCTCATAAAAGGAGATATGAAGAAAGCCACAAATTTTAGAGAGGAGGAGGAGATCAGATCGAGTTCTTTGACATAAGTAAGAGGAGTTCGTCAGATCCATAGCCCGGTTCCTTCCCTTAAGATCATACCTAGCTGCGATCTCGAGAAAAGTGGTTATCTCGCTATTGTGAAGATAATTACTTTGGTTTTTTAATTTCTTCGTGAATCAATAAAACTCCAGATTGATCTAATCGCTTGGTAGTCCATGGATATTAATACCCCCGGCATAGGTAAAGATCTCATGTAAGTAGCGGGTGATAAACGTTCATTACGTTTGTTTGAGAAGAGTTGTAATTTTCTTTATTTTATTATGTAGGGAGATCTTATAAAAAGATCAGATTGTTAAACTTATTGTGTCGACTAAAGTTATAATAAGTTGCACAATGAAAATATTAACTTTTCACCCAAATAATCGCAACCTAATAAAATGGTACGGGGTCAGCTACTGTCTATGCTGAGAGGACTAAGAAGAAGAACATGAAGAATCTGGCTTTGAAGTGACCTTGTTCATCTGAAGGCTATGCTCAGGTACCTATCGCTCTAGACAAGGAGGCTGAGAGGGAGTTGTCACAAGCTGAAGTTGCTCCCGCCCTAGTTGGTGGGGCATTTGCCTTATCAGCTCTTTTGATCCCTCTGCCTAAAGTTGCTGAGGTGGAAGGTGATTCCCAGCCTCCGGTGATTGATCAAGAGGTTGTTAGTGGAGATGCCCTTGCTTTTGCGCAGACAGGGAGTGGGATCTCGGCTAGGACATAGGACGATTTGGGAATATTTGTCGAGCAAATAGAGTGTCTAGGGCCTTCTTGGAGGCTAAGGAAGGAACCGGTAACTGAGGAACCAGTTATTGAAGAAAGTATTGCTAAAGAGAAGCCAGACTCTCAAGGTGATACTCGAGAGGGTCGATATCCATGTCCCTCTACCCATCATGTCGATGAGATTCCTCTCCCTACTTAGGAGAGGATGAGGGAGAATTTGATGGGATCTATCAATACAAAGAGGAGGGAGGAGAATATCTTTATTCCCTCAAGTCAAATGGACTCCAAAGGCTCAATGTTGTAATTCAGGGCTGACTAGGCTAAGGATGTTGACATATTCCTTCTTCCAATTGATATAACATTTTTAAGATGTGTGCCTAATGCTAAACTTCATCAACCCCTCTAGAGTTACCTTATTTGAAGAGCTCTTTTAGAGTTTGAGTCATTTCGTCGACTTGAGGACCCTCTTAAGTTCTTTCATAGGCTCCAATATGGGGTGGAGGTTCACAAGAAAGCTTGTGAGGCAGCCAAGCTACTAGCAGCCACCAGGGAATGTGAGCTTGTTATATTTCAGAGGAGCTAGGAAAAATAGGAGAGTGAATAGATTGCTCGAGATGTGAATAACATTGACCGATGCTTCCCAATAGAAGTTATCTCAGCTTGTCGAAGCTCAAGAAGACATAAGGATCCTCTAGGAAGGGTGCTTTTTCCTTAGACATGACCTAGGCCTTGATGAGAAGTCAAGTACCTTGAGTCAGAGGTATGGGTTAAGAAGAGGGAGAAGGATGATGCCTTTGAGCGGGTCGAGTGGCTCATCTCGATGTTGAGGATCTAAAGGCTAAGGTGCAGAACAAGATGGCCTAGCGAGAAATGCTTCAACAGGAGGTGGCTCAGATTGCTCAAGAGGCTAAGCAGCAGCACAACATTTCGCGAGAATAACTCAAAAGGCGTTACATATCGACCTACTGGCTGGGCTGACTTCTTGACCAACCTACTCGACTAATTATTCGGCCGACATCTCGCGAGGGCGACTCAAAAGATGGTACTTCTTGACCTTCTACCAGAAGAGTAGAAAGGCGATGACTACCTCAAGGTTTGAGCCCCCTCCCGCACACTGGCAACCAATCACCTCATAATAAATATCATTAAATGCATTATAGGGGCTATCATTTCTCTACCCCCAATAGTCTTTATGACACATCAGACTATGTCGGCATCGCAAGTCCCCAATCACTTTGCATTAAATGCTGAAGTGACCTCTCCTCCACTCTCGACCGACATCTGTAAAGCAGATGCTGACTTCTCCATCAGACCATGCTCGGTCAAAATTACCACAGTATCCCTCCACTACCACTATAAATCGGGGTACTATTATCAACAATAAGGTAAGATCTTCACCTCTACCCGCTATGTTTAAGAACTACTACAGTTCACTTATTTCTCCACTCAAGCAAATTACTAACTTGATTGTTAGAGGAATAATCGGGGAACCTAACCCCGCCCTCTTACGATTTTCTACTTGCGGAGGACTAGAGGACCTCTGTCAACCTAATATTTTCTCATTGACTGTTTGATATTAGCCATCGCAATTGTTAAACTAAGAAAATCCAAAAAAATGGACCCCTATGTCTCTAAACTAGAACCCAAAATTCTATATCGACAACTATGTCTTTAAACTAGGTAAAGTTCCAAAAATTGACTTCTACGTCATTAAACTAGATTTAAAATTAAATGTGATCTTTACATCGTTAAAATGTACTAAATTTCAAATTTGACCTCTACATCGTTAAACTAGAATCCAAAATGAAAATGACCTCTACGTTATTAAACTAGAAAAAAGTTTTAAATTTGACCTCTACATCAATAAAATGCACCAAAATTCCAAATCCGACCCCTAAGTCATTAAACTAGAAAATTCCAAAATTTACTCGTATTCATTTAACTAGAAAATTCTAAAATTGACCTCCACATCATTTAACTGGGTAGAATTCCAAATTTGACCTATACATCATTAAACTTGACCAAAATTTCAAATTTGACCTCTACATCATTAAACCAGACCACAATTCTAAAATTGACCTTGTTACGCCTTGCTTCCTAAAATACCTAGAAATCAGAACGTGTACAAGCCCGTGACGTATTAGATTAAGGAGAATAAATAAAAATAAACATTCCTCCTCAACCTAATACGCTAAGCGTCAAGAAATAAATACAAAGACACAGATCCCCGATCACAGTTAACAAGAATATAATAGACAAACTTAGAACAAAATATCTATATCACAAGAAAAATATATTATCCGAGACAATATAAAAGAGTCGACAAGGCCTAATACAAAACGTGCAACTAAAAATGGATAGTCATAAAATAGCATCAACTGAACTGAAAGAGGAAAATACGATAAATGTCCAATGTCTAATAACTACTATATGAATAAAATATCTAAGCTTCAGTTTGATATTCTCCTCCATCTGGTAGACACTCCGGCTCCAATGTATCAACATACTGAACTTGTCTATCATCTAAATCCGACGTACACCACAGAAAACATGTGTACGTCAGTGTGCATGGCACATGGGAAGATCCCGCAAAAGAAAAGAACGAACAAAAATCCAATACGAAAAACGATACAACAACAGAAATGATAAAGAAACGTGTAACTAAAGGTCCAACAAATCAACATGCAAATTCACTACTAAAACATGATAAACATAAAGCTAACTTCATATGGTATTCGGGTCGAATACTAGCCATCCTAAAAACTCACTAGTCCACATCTCACATAGAGTCATCACTCATATCATCGGATAACTGATTGTTCATAAATCTCCTATGTACATCCAATCCCGCTACACATGTGGCAAGAAGACTACACGTAAGCCATTTTCTGCCTGGTCCGAACTCAAGCAAAACTCGGGTGACGAATTAAATTCTCACTGACCAAAGTGATGTACACACTTCACTTTAGCCCTACAAACCAACCCCAGTGGCGACACCAACCACTGGCACGAGCCTGGAAGATACATCAACAATCACATCCGATCACATGAACAAACACTTCCCCATCCCAACTCTTCTCGCTTTTCTAAGTCAAAAAACAATCATAACCTGAGCTAGATCTTTGGTCCACCTCCTAATTTTAGTCAACGCACACACACATGTCACTAAGTCTTGTTCATGACGCACAAGGCCACTAAGTCATGAACTACTAATGGTTCTCAAACACAACAATGAACAATAAATAAGTCTAACTGATTCTATGTAATAACATGATGACAAGTCAAATACATTAAAATAAATCGCGAAACATAAAATGTAATTATGAGTAGTAAAACTATGCATGCAGTCCAGTTTCATTAATATATTGTTATTTGAACTTCTAAACTACTCATAAAAATTATCAACAGCTAGTTAACCTCTAATATAACTACAGTTAAAAAGGAAATTAAAAACCGTGATTGTTTTGCACATGAAATGGCGCAGTCTGCAATCATCAACACAAGATCATAAATTAATTTAAATCCAAAAATAAATAATCTTTTTTGCAAAACAATTTCCTTTAAATCATAATAATTATTCTAAAAACTTTTCCCAAAATAATTTAACAATTAAAAAAACCCATTTTTCTAAGATAAATTATTTTAAATTATCTATTTTAAATAATTATTCAAAAACCAACCCATTTTCTGAAACTATTTTCTGATCAAAATAATTCTAAAAATAATCTTTAAATATTCTATTTAATATTACTTCTTCCAAAAAAATTCTTTTAAAATATTTATCATAATAATAGTTCAGAATACTCCCTTTTACAAATTATTCTTTCTTTTAAAAACATTTTGTAATTAATCATAAACTATTTTTTAACATATCCACTCATCATATATAGCATCACTTCACAAAATATAATCATCGTAGTATTATCAATAACCCAATCAGATAAAAGCATATCAGTATAATCTACACAACTAATTAATCAGATATAAATATTAAAATAACGAAGCAAAGGGAAGCGGTATCTTGCCTCGGGTACGTAGAATGATTCGACGTTGACGGCGCGGATCGGATCTAGCGCGGGGGAGTTGGACGGCGACTTCGGGGCAAAGAGCGGCGGCCTATAGAGCGTTTGGGTCGGCCTCGAGGAGGAAGTCCGGCAGGTCAGATCTGGTGGCTTAGGCGAAGGCTGCTGTCGAGGAGAAGAGGTTGCAGCGCGGCGACAGCGCTGAGGGAACGGCGCGGAGAGAGCTGCGTGGGGATGAGACAACTTGAAGATGGGCTGGCTCTAGGTGGCCGAGGAGACGGGGGTGGCTGGGGGATGTTGGTGGGCTATCATCATGGGAGGGTGGATCGTGCGGCGAGGTAGGTGAGGCGGGCGAGGAGCTCGACCGGTATGAGGTGCAATGGCGGAAAGATGGGAGTGGAGCAGGCTTGGTGGAGGGAGAAACGGAGGGGGAGAGCGGATTCTGATCGCGGGTGATGGGGTTAGGGCTGAGTCGGCGTGGGGCTGAAGGAGTTGAGTGATGACTGGATCGCGACGGAAGCGGCGACCAAGCGTGGCTGGCGGGTCGGGAGAAGAGAGGAGAGAGGTAGGGTGCGGGGGGCGGCGCGGTTTAAACACGAAGAGAGAGAGATACAAGTGGAGAGTAGATAGAGCAAATATATATCAAGTATATATATATATATATATATCATATAATATATATATATATATATATATTTTTAATATATAATATAGGGAATTTTTTAGGGTTTTGAAAATAATTAAAAATAATATTAATTACAAAATAAATTAAATAATTATGTGAAAATTATCTACACATCAAAACGTACCAGTTATACTAATACGACAGGTAATATGCAACAATAGTAATAATACAACAAATTATACAATTAAACAAGAATAATTAATAAAAAATATAATTACTTACATTTAAAAATAAATAATTATGGAAGAATTATCTATACAATAAAGCGTACCAGTTGTACTAATACAGCTGATAATATGCAACAGTAAAAATAATACAACTAATTATACAATTAAACGAGAATAATTAATAAAAATATAATTACATACATTTAAAATCAAATAATTATAAAAAAATTATCTACATAATAAAACGTACTAATTGTGCTAATACAACCTATAATATATAATAGTAAAAATAATATAACAAATTATACAAATAATACGTAATTAATAATATAACGTATTATATAAATAATACATAATAATAATAATACAACATATTTTTTAAAATGATACGTAATAGTATCGATAACACAACAGATAAGTTCTAGAAACTTTTACTACACTAAATAAATTTATAAATATCTAAATCATTTAAATAAATATAAAATCAGATTTTTAAATTATAGAAAATTCTAGAAGGTCGAGAAAAATACAAATACTCTTTTAAAAATAATAATTAAATATTTAAAATACTAGAAAATTGTTTTAACTAGTATCGAAAATTCACAGTCATTACAAACCTCTAAGTCGTCAAACAAGACCAAATTCTAAATTGACCTCCATGTCCCCAAACTAAAAAAATTACCAAATTTGACCATCATGTCACTAAACTAAAATTTTAAATTAAAACTATCGTCTAGTTAGACAATCCTCTCCTAATCAGAAGTTTATAAAATCGTATATACTTTGACAGGAAAGTCCTCTACTTGGCAAAAAGCCTAAAATTCCATTACTGATATAAAAGTTCTACATCTATCAGAAATTCATTGATAATCGCCACATATGGAGAAAGTCCTCTACTCGTTAGAAATTCAACTTTATCTAATGAGTGTTAGACCCTAGAGGGGGTGATCAGGGTCTTATGCTAATCTAATCCGATTTTATGCCAATCAAAACTAATTAACAAATATATTCTTACAAGATAGATATACAACTAATTATGAGTAAGAATATGCAATATGAACAAAAGGATATATCCTAGCAATGAGATATACTATGAGATATATGAAAGGATATACAAATCACACAAGGGTAAACAAACTAAACTAGATAGTGAGTTAAATAAACAATGAGCAATACACAATGGTGATATAAGATATGAACATGAAAATAAGTACGCCAATAAAATCTCAAACAAACGATATGATTACGGAGTTTGGTCCCCACGACCTACGTCTCCGCTCCTCACCTCGAGGATATCTCCACTATCACAATCAGGTTTTTTACGTTCACCCGAATAATGTTACACTTCACACTCAGTTTTCTAGCTAACCGAAAACTTTACAATCAACACTTTTGCAATCCCACTCTACACCCTCTTAAGTGTTGGACCTAGACGTGTCTCCCTTAAGTGCTCGGATACAACCTCTCCCTAGGTTCGTCAACCGACGCCACTCCTCTTGGGACGACCCCCGACTTGCACCACACACTTCTCTCGGTATACAAGTGTATTACAAAGTGAATCTCATAATAAGGCACAATTACAATAATTGTTTGTTCTCTAATATGGATGAGAACACAATGAAAGCTCACACTCAATTGTTACAACTCTCACCAACCCAAATATACTATGTAGGAAAATACGATAAGCTCATGTGGGTGTGTGTAAACAATGAGTAAAATAAAATCTAACTCAAATAGCAAACTAGCAATAATAAGAATATGAAAAACAATAATAGAATTGCTAGAGAAAAGAGTTAGAAAAACTTCTCTATAAACACAAAGGAGTTGATGAAGAAGATTGAGAATGAATCCCTCAATTTGCAACGGAAGCTTCCTCCTTTGTAAACAAAATTCCATAACTTAAAACAAACTTTAAAACCCTCTTAAACTTATTTAAAACCCTCTCTAAAATGGTTACCAAGAACTGAGGTATAAGGGGGTATTTATATGAAGCCCCAAAGCCAAGAGAAAGCCAAGAAAAGACCAAAAAACCAACCCAAAAACGGCTCTGGAAACTAGCCGTTGGAATCTGAATGATAGATCGACGGTCGACCGCGAGCAACAAAACAGCAAAACTGAGCTTTTAAAAACAGACACGGTCGACCGCGAGATTCTCTGGACTGCATACAGTCGATCGTCACGGTCGACCACGAGCCAACAAAAACTATACTGAGTTTCTGAACTCAAGGCGGTCGACCGTGACGGTCGACCACAAACTGATATATGACTTGAACAGGTTTTGAAAACAGTTTTTGTTATCTTAAAACCCCATTTAAAAATATCAAATAAATTTCAAAAATTATAAAACTTTGAGAAATGATTGTAGACATGATAATAAATATGCTACAAAAACTGGTTTTCAAAAAGGACTACCCAAATGAGAAATATTATCATTTTTCAAAATAGTCCAAAACATGAAAGCCAAAACTTGTGTTGTATATATATATGACTACATATATATACAAAGAAACCAATAAAATGTGTGTGTATATGATATTGAGTTTAACGTACTTAACACACATAATATAACACCTAAACTAAATTACCCAAGCTTGATCTTGATCTTCATTATAGCTCAACTTGGTAAACTTGGATGAAGCTTGTAATTAGATCTTTAACTTTGAATTGCGTAGGTTTCACTCTACTATTCCGCCAACCTCCATTGGATATGATCGTGAATGCGTAATTTCATCCATTCTCCAACATATTGTTTGCCTAGAATAAATATAAAACACAAACACTAGACAAACAATATTAGATGTTTGCCTAGAATAAATATAAAACACAAACACTAGACAAACAATATTAGATGTAAATTGTTTGTTAAATCATCATCAAAACAAGAACACTAGACAAACAATATTAGATGTAAATTGTTTGTTAAATCATCATCAAAACAAGAAGGCCAACAATGAGTTCCAATCAAAATATATCTAACAGGAAAGTCCTCTCCCAGTTATAAAAATTCAAACTCAACTTCTATGTCTCTAGATTGGCAAAGACACCAAAAAAAGGGCAAAAATCAAGATAGACTATTGGGTCTACAAACCGACAAAAAGAAAGCAAATGTAAATTGGGGGTAATGCCCGTGGTTAAGTCGTTTACTCCAAAATTATTTGAAATTATTTTTTTTCTTTTGAGTTTCTTTTGATGTTATGTATTATTAATCCTTAATCGAATGTACCTCTTTAAAAAACAAGAGAGTAAATGACAACAGACTCTTGATTTTATAGGAAGCCATGAATCCCCACAACAAAAACCCTATTTCAAGGGTGAATTTGATAAATTTGAAATATCTAATCTTTATCCTATGCATGTTTCGCATCATAGGCAAAGATGGGCATTTTAAACCCCACAGTGTCATGCTTTGTCCTCCAATAAAATAAAATAAAATAATTCTACTCCCAACGATTAGATCTAATAATTGGTAGATCTACTTTAAACAAGAAAATTAATCTATATCCACCGTACAAAGTAATAATTTGTAGAGAAAGTTGAGCATTAGCAGAAACTCAGTGACAATGTTGTGGCAAACAAAATCACCAATCATAAAGTCACGAGTCTAATGTCATTTGGCCCAATTCTACTCTGAACAATTAGATCTACTTTGAACAAGTTCGTCTTTCTTGCATTCTACAAGAATCTCATTAGAATTCTCTTGATTTCACAAAAACAATTTATAGAATTCTAGGCTTTTTCTTTTGCTTCTTGAATATATCTATTCACCCTCTCGTAGGATTAGGCAAAATTTTTTTTGGGGAAAATTGCTTCTAGCCCCCAAACTTCCTTATGGCTGCGTTTGGAAACATGGATTTGGACCCTGGATTTTAAATCCAAGGTATTTAAAATCCAAATCCTTAGTTTGGGCTACAAAACTGGGCTGGAATTTCAAATCAAATTATTTTAAAGGGAGAATTTAAAAGCCCAAAAGCCCGTATTTGAAATCCCACCCTGCCCCTTGTCATTTACCAAATCCCGATCCCGAACTCCTCTCTCGTTTCTCAGCTCCGACGATCCCGACTCCTCCTCTCCCTCGTTTCTCAGCTCCGACCGATCCCACCTCCTCCTCTCGCGATCTCGAATCTCTCTCTCTCAACGCAGCAACATGTATCTCTACGATCTCTCCCCTTCTCCTCTCTCGTTGAAACCCTAGATCTGATCTAGGGTTTCGGTCTCCCCCTTACTCCTCTCTCTCCCCCTTCCATCGAAACCCTAGATCTGACTTGGATTTTCTCTTTTGTAGCTTGTTTCCTCTCTTTCGGTTGCTCTCCTAGATGTAGGGTTAGTTTTGGGTTTCGTCTGATTTTTTTTTTTTTGGATTTGCAGGCTACTGTCAGCGACTTGCAGGAGGAGATTCATACCAGAAGTAATAGAGGAAGTGTTTTTCAATCATAGGTGAGACTTGACAGATCACAATATGCTAGGTTCATCTCAACTTTAGTGTTTATGTTGCTAGAAACAGCCATACCATTTGTGATTATATTCAAATTGGGACAAGTACTGCATTCTTCTTGAATGTTTTCCCGTTGTCACATCCAACATCTTCCAATTATCTTGAAAGATAGCGAAGAGTTGCGTGCTCATAGAAATAGAGAGCTGAAAAGAAAGTGAACAATTAACCCTGTTTCCCAGGAATTCAAGAGAATGTTCGTATTGCTTTCGATGATAAAAACTGCCTCTTATGAATTGGGGATTCTGAAACAAAATGGGTACAGGATGAAGGGAAATAGGCGTCTAGTGTTTGTCATAAAAGTATCACAGAACAGTTAACATGGGTCTAACATTTATGTGATCATATTCCAAATTCTACAAGTATTTCCAATGATCTTCTACCTCTTAGATCTCTGTCTGTGATTATTTAATTAGCAGCATTTGGATACTTGTTTAGACCATTTGCATCTGTCTGTGATTATTTCATTAGCAGCATTTGGATTGTCTTTATCCATTGCTCTAGCTTTATCACAACATTAGCTTGTGACCTTGTCCATGGATAATGACATGCAAATTTTATGTGTCACTTTAGAGTTTGCTAGTGTTTGCTGGTGTTTGCTAGTGTTTCTTTCTGATGACAGCTACTTATTTCTTTTTATTATTTCATGCATTCTAATGATGGTCTTAATAATCCTAATAATTACCCTTGTACCTATTTTGAGTAGCATTTTAAATTTGCATCTTGCTAAATATATATTCAGGATATATGCGTAATCTGCTTGCATGTTCAACTTTTAATGTGATAGGTTAAAAATGGTAAATGATGAAAGGGATTCAAGGATCCAACTTAAACGTACAAGGGAAGAATTTGAGAGGAGAGAGGATGATGACATTATTATGGTAGTGGTCAGTTTTATAGTTGCTGCCATTGGTGCTTGGTACTATACAAAGCACATGTTGAAGGAGAGTTCAAGAACACACGAAGAAGAGGATGAAAGGACATACCTTAGAAAGTCTTGGATTCGAAATCTTATTTGCAATGCAAATAACTGTGTTGAACAACTAAGGATGAATCCTCAAGCGTTTAAGAGGTTATGTGATGTTCTATGTACTAGAGGGGGATTAGTAGCATCAAGAAATGTCACGATTGAAGAAATTGTCGCTATGTTTTTGCATATTTTAGCTCATAATGTAAAAAATAGGACAAGCAAGACAGATTTTTATCGTTCAAATGAAACAATTAGTCGGCAGTTCCACAAAGTACTTCAAGCAGTCATGAAGATAGGAAGCCTCTATATTAAACAAGAATATACAAATCCTAATGAGAGAGACATAGAGAAGTGGAAATGGTTTGAGGTAACTATGACTTCTTTTATTAAGGTTTTCATGTTTAGTACTTTTGTTTAATAGAACTAATTGTAAGGTTGTGCAATTTTAGGATGCTATCGGGGCACTTGATGGGACTCATATCCAATTAACTATTCCTTTGGAAGATCAAAGTAGATATCGAAATAGAAAAGGAGAGAACAGTACAAATGTACTTGGTGTTTGTGATGCCAATTTGAGATTTTCATATGTGCTACCTGGTTGGGAGGGTTCAACATCAGATTCTCGTGTTTTGCGTGATGCTTTGCGTCGGCCCAATGGCTTAAAACTTCCCTCAAGTAGGAATATAATTCTTTTAATTATTATATATGTATTGCTTCCTAGTTTTTACATTGTTGTGACTGAAGATTTTGATTTTGTAGATAAATACTTTCTTGTGGATGCTGGGTATACAAATGGGCCGGGGTTTTTGGCACCTTATCGAGGGACTCGCTATCATATAAAGTCTTGGAGAGAAAATGGTCCAAGAAACTACAAGGAGTTATTTAACCAACGTCATTCCTCTGCTAGAAACACAATTGAGAGAGCATTCGGATTGCTAAAAAAGCGATGGGCTATATTACGGACAGCTAGCTTTTATAGTGTTAAGACTCAAATTAGGATCATTAATGCATGTTGTATTCTTCACAACTTTTTACGTGAAGAGATGAATGAAGACGACTTGTTGAATGACGTGGATCGAGAATTAGAAGATGATCCTGTTTTAGAAATTGAGAATGTAGATGATGAGCGTATCACCACTGTGAGAGTTACAGATGAATGGAGCAACTTTAGAGATAATTTAGCTATGCAAATGTGGGATGAATACCGACTTTAAGATAATTTAGCTACAAGATGGAAATGAGGGTGACGAGTATGAAGAAGATGATGAGTGGTTGTGAGATTTTTATATATGCAGTGTAGTTTCTGTTTATGCAAATGTGAGATTTTTATATATGCAGTGTTATTATTATTATTAAGAATTTACTCTTAGCTTTTGTACTTCAGAATTATGTATTAACTTTTTGATACATAACACATTGATGGTAATTAGTCTTCTTTGTCATCTCCTCTGCATGACCTCGCCGTCATGTCATTTGTTAAGTTCAGCATTAGACAACAGGATCTAGTTCTCGCATGACCATGTGATGATAAAGTTGTCAACTCAATTCTGAGTATAAACAGACTCAATTCTAGATAACCCTTTTAGACACGGAGATGGATTCAGGTGAATATATACTTAGTAATCTGAGTGTTAACTTAGATTATATATGTCAGAATCAAGATTTTAGAAGTTCAATTGTGGCCAGAGTTTGTTCGCTTGGTTGTAATTGTGATTGTAATGCAGGTGGCAATTGGATGTGATCATTTCAATTGATCTATTTGTATGCAGGTCATTGATCTATTTGTATGTTACTTGGTACCATCATTAAGTTGTTCTAAGCTGAAGTAAAGTAATGTTATGTCTATATTGTTAAAAGAGAGGAAGACTAGAATCCATTACATCTACCAATCCTGAATCAAGGCCTAGAAGATCACTGTATCAGTTTCTGGTACTCCAGGTATACCTCCAGGTATATGGGTTAATTGCAGACTATGGTTGTATTAAAGACCTACGTTGCATACATATATCTTTTGCACGATTAAGATTTAAATTTTTTTTCGCTCCAGGATACTTTCTTTTCATTTTAGTCATAGGGATCAAGCACAACTCTGTTATTACCATTATTCTTCAGCCTTCATTACTAATCAACCTTCAATACTAATTCTGTGTCATTCACTTTGGTATGTATTAGGATGACAAAGAAAGGGAAACAAATTGCATCTCATTCAAGATCATATGTTGTGTGGAATCGTGATATGGACGCAGCTTTAGCCAATGTGTTGTATGATCAAATGAACCAAGGATTAAAAGTCGATGGTACTTGGAAGCCTCAAGTGTATCAAGTTGCGGTTGATGCATTAAAATCATTTAATAGCAACTTGAACAAAGATAACGTGAAAAATCGACTCAAAATTTGGAAAACCCATTATAATGTTATCTATGACATTAAAAATAAAAGTGGTTTGACGTGGTGGGATGATGAGAAGAAAATGGTGATTATACCCGCTAGTGAGCAAAAAGTATGGAACGACTATGTTACGGTAATATTGCACTTTATATTTATTAATTTGAACTATTAGTTTGTTGCATATATCTAAAAAATATTTGTGAATGTTCTTATATTGCAGGCTAATCCAGATGCAAAAGGCTACCAGAATCGTTTGATTGAAAATTGGGATGACATTATGGTGTTATGTGCAAAAGATAGAGCCAACGGTGAAGGTGCAGAAACTTTTGAAGAGGCTGCTAACACAATGCAACATGATGAATCTGTGGCACAATCTGAAACAAACGAAGATGGAAGCTCTTCAAGGAAACATCTTCCTGGAACATCAACTAGTGGTGAGACAAGTTCAAAGAAACAAAAGAAGGGGGATAAATTGGTTGATTCACTTGCAGTGATGGCAGCTTCTGTGACTGAGTATTTTAATGAGAGAAAGAAGGAAGTAGTAAGAAAACCACCAACCGGTGAGGAGATTCATCACGTGGTCTCAAAAATACCCAACTTAAGTCGCATTCAAGTGTTCAAGGCATTTGAGAAGCTAATGGATAGCAACCCGGAAAAATTTTATTTGTTGAAGTCACTTCCTGATGATGAAAAAAGAGATTTCATTCTCTTTATTCTTAAGGAGTAGCTTCTAGTTGGATGGCAAGAACCCCCAAATCTTTGAACCCATTCGAGTAAGTTCTCTCTTGGATTTCTTTTTCTTTTTTAGGCATATTTTAACTCTCATTATTTTGTCATTTATGTTAGGATGCAAACTTATAGTTGTGACTTCTGGAGTGAGTGATGCTATCTTTATTCGACTGATTTTATAGCTTCTAGTTGGATGGCAAGAACCCCCAAATCTTTGAACCCATTCGAGTAAGTTCTCTCTTGGATTTCTTTTTCTTTTTTAGGCATATTTTAACTCTCATTATTTTGTCATTTATCCCTAAATTTTGAGTACTATGGTTGATCAGCCAGATTGACCCACTGTAACACTGTTCTTAGTCTTTTCCACATAACTGCACATATACTTATTAATATACTGCTAATTAATTTCGACAGACAACTACTTGGCATTCATTCTGACAATTCATTGAACAGGATAAGGTTTCGAAAGGTTAAGCATGACTGTCCCTCTCATCAACTCTCATAGTTTTGGTTTTGTCTGATAGCTTGTTTTTCTCTAGTTTATTTTTTCAGTGCATTACTGGATTTAGTTATATGTTAGATTTAATGCCTGTATTCTGGTTTTCCATAATTGTCGTAGCTGACATTTTATGTCATTTACAATTTTGTATCATGGTTAAGATTGAACTCATTAGAAATTTCATATCATAGTATTACTGACTCTTGACATTATATAATATCTATCCCTGTCCCTTAACTGGAGGTTTATCTGTGTCATTTATGACACTTTTGACAATTTATTTTTGGTGAACATGGATTGATTTCCACTTTCTGAACTATTTGAGCCTACTGTCTTTAGTGGTCTTTACAGATGTTCAACCCATATATTTCATGTGTATCTACTTTCTGAAACGAAAATGCAACACTAAAACAAATTGCATGCTAGTGTCATAGTTTATATCTGAAGAACCTTAGGTGCGCACTTTTGATGTATTTTTCATTCTTGGAGTTCCATTTGTTCCCTCAAAATCATGTTTTTTGAAGTCATGAATTATGCTACAAAGATTAGCGCTTTAATTTACATCAACTAGAATGAGTTTGAGCTTGCTTTTAAGTAGCAGTTTGTCCTCTGATAAGAACCTGAACATGGTGCAAGGACCTTGAATACTTTACTTCGGTAATGCCTGAATTTCAAAGTAAACTGAGACTATGCGTGCACAGATGCTGGATTGACTGTAATGTTTTGTGGTAAATACACTAGTATTCTTGTTTGGATATTGTGTGATGGGAGACTTCCAGCATTAGAAGGTGAACTATCTATATGTATGTATGTGTGCATCCATATAACATAAATAATCAGTTAGTATATACTTCCAAATACTTCCAAGGTACATTGAATATGCAGATACACACTCCTATATCACATGATAACTTATAAATGGTGGTATAGGGTACTTCCAGTAAAAAGTGGCACTGTGTGCTTTTCTCAGGTTGGTTTTGTCACCTTCTTCCTAAATTCTGTCCTTGATAATCTAACATCAACAATTGTCATGGTCTCCTTGTTGAGAAAACTAGTGCCTCCATCAGAATACAGAAAGTACGCAATCCTGTACTTGTTTTCTTTTTCTTTTTTTAAAGGTTGATGGTCTTCATGATTCAACTTTGAAGTTCGATTTTTGTGCCATGGACTAATTGATGCTAAATTGTGTAATGTAGGACTCAAATTCTTCGAGACATGAAGTTGGGCGCATTGGAGAGAAAAGAGGAGAAGACTTGAAGGATAAATAGAGGATTCTAGATATGTTTTCTTTTAATAGTTTATGTTGTCGTAATTTGGCTTGTTGTAGCAAATCATGGTTACTTCTTATAGCAAATCATGGTTATCAACTACCTATGGTATGTTGTGTTTTAAATGAAGGATTATTGTGGAGTGTAGAGCTTCTTATGAGGAGTGTTTGCTAAACTCTTTTGACTCGTCGAGTCTTTTATCATGGCTAGTTATTGGAGTAGTACTCTTGTTCTTTGGAGATTGAAGGTTGATGTAGTATTGGATGAAGCCATGAAAAAATGGCGTAATAATAAATATTTTGGACATTATTATTATTTTTTGTATTCTCTCATACCGATTCATGAAGGACAAGATGTTTGCATGTGTATTTATAATTGCTAATAAAGAGATCAAACTTCTGAGGGGGTCGTGAAATTTACCCTAACTTTTTCCTCAATATAAACCATAATGTCCGCATTTGATTTAATTATTAAGGAGTTAAGAGAGAGCATAAAATTTTTTAAAACACCAATTTCAAATCCAAATTCATGTATAATAAAGTGCATCCAAACATCAGATTTTAAATCTGTGATTTCAAATCCTTGCATTTAGTGATGACATCCAAACAAAAGATTTTATCAAATCATGGATTTCAAATTCTAGATTTGAAATCCCATGATTTTAAATCAACCTTTCAAATCCAAATATTAGTTCCCAAACGTAGCCTAAGGAGATTCACCTGGTCATTTTAGCAAATCCTCTCATCTGAAATGCCAGATTCCTTAAGGGGGAAATTTCGCTTGCTTCTCATATCAAGGCTGACTGTAAGAATCTTTATGAAGAATTTAAGTTTTCATTGCTTAGCAACATGATTAGAATATAAAAAAATATAACCCACAACACTCCTCAACTTTGGAGTTTTGGAGAAATAGTTAAGAGACTTTTAAGATGTTATCAGAGCAACCCAGATTTATCGGCTAATGTATCTAGATTGAGATAATCTTAATATCCTTTTAGATCTATCTCTATAGATCTGAATACCCAGTATACAGGATGCTTTAACCAAATCCTTCATTAAAATTTTTTTTGATAGTTAAATTTTAACCGCTTGTAATGACGGTATGTCATTGCCGATTAAGAGTATATCGTCTACATACAAAATAAGAAACGATACTATACTCCAAATTATCAATTTATACACACATGGTTCATCTGGATTTTTGATGAAACTGAACTCCTTGATAGCATCAACAAAATAGATGTTCTATCTCCGCGATGTTTGCTCCAGTCCGTAAATGGCTTTAAGCAGCCTACATACTTTTCCACTGCTCCCACTGACTACAAATCCCTCTGGTTGAGACATATATATACACTCTTCTAAATCGCCATTTAGAAATGCAGTTTTGACGTCCATTTACCAGATCTCGTAGTCATAGTGAGCAGCTATAGCAAGTAAGATCCGAATAGACTTTAGCATAGCCACTGGAGAAAATGTTTTATCGTAGTCCAAACCAGGTCTTTGACAAAAACCTTTAGCTACCAGCCTAGCTTTAAAAGTCTCTAGTTTCCCATCTACACCCAACTTTTTCTTAAACAACCATTTACAACCTATGGGTATCACCCCTTTAGGAGCATTGTCTAAGATCCATACTTTGTTGGTGTACATAGAGTCTATTTTGGATTTCATTGCATCATGCCAAGCAACAGAGTCCCTACTCTGAGATGCTTGCTGATAACTTAAAGGTTCATCATCATCTATGATGTGATCTAACATGCTACATTCAACGAGAAAATCATATTGTCTCTTAGGTGCGAGACGCCTTGGATATCTACGGAGTGGTTGAGGTTCTTCTAGTACAACTGAATTTTCTAGTTCTACTAAATTATCAGTATTGATTTGTATCTCTGAAATTTTATCCAGTTCTACCATGCTCCCCCTAATTTTTTTCCAAGAAATTCCTTCTCCAAGAAGGTAGCAAACCGAAAAACAATTATCTTTTGTTCATCGATGTGGTAGAATTGATATCCGGT
>NC_033800.1:131398329-131404983 GCF_001876935.1 Asparagus officinalis
TAAAGGGCCCTGACGCTAGTCATCGACCACATTTTCCTTGTACTTCTCTGAGTCTAAGCAAGCAAGCCGATCCTATAGGTCCTCGATGATGACAGCGAACATCTGGTGGGCTGACCGTTCCTCCTCAAGGTCCTACTTCAGATGCTCGACTAAGAGATGATTCGATCGAGCATGCTTCTTAGCTATCACCTTGAGATGCCTCTCAGACTCAACCTTCCCCTCTAAGGAAGATAGGTGGTCATCCCGCTCGGAGATTCCTTACTAGAGATGGCCGACCTCCTCCCTCAGCTAGGCCACCTCACCTTCGAGCTTCTTAATGGAAGCTGTCTGCTTGGCTCCATGTGATCTATACCCTTTGATGACTTTTTCCCTTGTGTTTAGCTCCTAGCGCCAGCTGGCCTTGTTGCTATTCATCTTAGCCTCTAGGGCGGCGACCCTTTTCTCTGATTCTTCCCTAACCGACTTCTCCCTAGCTAAGTCTGCCGCCAACTCAGGAGGGGAGTTGTACATGTGAGAATGTTGGCTAAATAGATCCACCTCCAGCAGCATATCCCAAACCAAGTAGCATTTGAGGGCCAAGTGCAAGCTGACCCTCGGTATCTCCCACAAGAACTCCTTATCCCCCACAAGAACTCCTTATCCTTCAGGAGGGTGAATTGTTGGATAGCTCGGACTTAGGCTATTATTAAACTTAGGCTATTATTGACCCCAAGACCGAACTTTCTTTGTCAAGAGGCACCTCCGTAATGAATCTATCACCCTCTGGGAATTCCTTCCTAGGCTAATTGAGGCACGACAATACTCCCATCAGCATAGCCTTGGACTTCTCCCAGACTTGGGGTTCAAACTCTGAAACCCAATGGCAGAACGACCAGTAGAAGTTGTCCTCTTGCTCCTCACCGGCCTCTCCCACTAAAGATTTGGGAGGGGTTACTGCTTGCTCTTCGACACCTCCTGAAGTCCTGGCAGGATAATTGCCGGGCTTGTAGGATGGTTCGTACCTAGGGCTTGGGTCGGTTGCATCCTCAGCACAAGCCCCAGCTTCGACAGCTGCAACCGCTTGGACCTCCCCTGTTGGCCTAGGGGGAACATCATCGATGATAACGACCTCAACCTGCTGGCAAGCTGGGACGACCGGTTGTTATTCTTTCGCTGAGTCAACTTGGGTCACCCCAGCCAACCCACTGAGCCCCCCGATCAGCCTTCTCTTCTTCTCCTTTCTTTCTTTCTTGGCCATAGCATGCGACCCAGCCAGTCTGGCGGCAATCTCCGCCATATATGACCTTAGGTTGCCCACTTCCTCGGGGTCAAGATTACTCCTTAACCTCTTCTGGGGCCTCATGGATGAGCCCGACTCCTCCCCCCTCAAATTCCTTTGAGGGATTTTTTTAAGGGGAGTGCTAGTAGGCTTGCCTGCACCTTTTCGGCCTTAGTGGGGTAGACCATCGATATGCTCACTACCTAAAGATATGCCACCTCGAAGAGATTTCCTCTTTCCTGAGACCCAACAAAAGAGTGGATCTTCACGAGCTGTCGCCTCTCCTCAATGGTAAGGATGCATGACTTTAGCGCATCCTTATTAATCTCGGGCTAGTTTGGGGAAGATAGGACGCCATCAGCCCTGAAGACCCACAAAAACCACTCCTTCCAGTCTCTGTTTGACTCTAGAGCATCCGATACCAACTTACAATTCTTAGTGTTTTAGAGGAATTAATGGGGCATCCTTCTTCATCGACTTGACACCAACCAGGTTGCCAAATAGGCACATGCTCGGCAGGATGCTAACCCAGTGGCAAATCACCACAAAACTCACCAAAACCCCAATTGTGTTGGGGGTGAACTTAGATGGGGACACCCCCAGAGCGATGCACATATCCCTAATGAAGGGATGGAGCAGTAGCCGGGGCCCATACTCAAGGTGGGAAACATACAGTGATGACTTGTTCTGGCCGTGGTGGTACACCGGCTCATCCTCATTCGGTGCTGAGAGCGTGTAGGCTTTGGGGAGGTCGTAAAGCTCGTAATACATCTCAAGCTCTTGGGTGTAGATCTTCGAGCAGATTGGCCGGAGAAGATTGATTCTCTCCTTGTTGTGATTGACGGTGGAGATTGGAGCATCTATGGAAGATGGTTAAAAGTTTGTAAGGAAATTGAGGAATTTTGAGAGATAAACATCGAAAATCTAGAGCAAAAGTTTGTGAAGAAGACCTTCCTTCACCACCAGTGGTCTATATATAGCACCCGGGGGGGGAGGGGGGAATATGGAATAATTTGAACAGTCGGACCAATTCAAAATGAACGGATGAGATACACCTCAAAATTCCAACGGCTCACAGGAAACTCGAAGCACCGCCCTCTTTACTCTACACCTCTTCATTTGAAAATTGAAGCGACAACGACTTTAACTTCTGATGGCATCATCACATAGTTTCAAACAATAACGTTTCACCTGCCCAATAAAGCATCTAGAAACTCATCAAATGATATCTATTCGATAAACAGTCGACCGGACCTAGTCGACCCTACAGAGTCGGCAACGAACGTGCTTAAGAGAAGATCGATACTCTCCACTAAGATAGCCCACCCTCTGTAAAATCTGACTCCTAGCTCTTAGGCACTCACCCCAAAGAGTTCAAATGCCAATTAGCAAGGGTCATCAACTCGATTGGCTCCAAACCAAGAAAAACAAAGAGAAAAAAAGAACAATAGAAACAACAACTGCACGTGTGCGAGACATATTTTATCAAAGAAGAACGAGCCCCATCGAGTCAACAGTCAAGTTCATAAGCCCAGGTGAAGCTAATTCACCCAGGAAATCAAAAATAAGATTGCGCAACACAAGAAAGTAATTCAGGCTTAAAATATATCTTTATTCATTTATAAGGGGTGTCTACAAAGTACATATGCACATATACAACACAAAAACGAGAGACAGAAAATTTTTAGGAGACTAGGAGAGGTCCATTCCCACTTTTGGGGTCAAAGGCAAAGAGCCGCTAGTAGCAGTCGGTAGAGTAGTCGAGCAGGCACCACCTTCGTTGGTCTTCCCGCCTAGAGCCCTAGGAGATTCATCATCCGACTCCCCCTCTTCACCACTAAGATCGAGTCCCCCCCCCAAGTGCTTCCACCTCCACTAACTCATCCAGACACTTGGCAACGATGGGAGGGTAGTGGAAGTGACTGGGTGGGTTCCTCATCTTAGCTGGTAGCTACATCGCGAGGTAGTCGTACACAGCCTTGCAGGCTATCGCCACCTCTATTTTCTAGTAAAGTCCTGGCGATACTCCTCTATGATCCCCTCAAGGTAAGGTTTAGACTCGAGGTAGGCGCTGCGACTTTGGGATACTGCCAAAGACTCCTATAGGTGGGTGACCTCCCCATGAAGCTTGACGAGCGCTTCATACTCCTCATCCAGCTTGTTAGGTCTCATGTTTATGAGCCCACTTCCTAATCTTGTTTTGATGATTATAAACAATTTTTAACATTGTGCGTAGAGTGATTGCATTTGTTTTGTTAGGTAATCTACACAAATATCTTTGTTGGAGGTTAGTTGGATTGCGCCTACACAATCATATCCATTGGAGGATGGAAAGAATATCGAAATAAAGTAATTCACAATTCAAGTTAAAGATTTAAGTTCAAGCTTCATCCATATTTACCAAGACGAGCTTAATTGAAGATCAAGATTGCTTGGGTATAGTTTTTATAGTTTAGGGTTTATACTTGTGTGTTAATACTTAGAGCTCAATCTTATATACACATACACGTTTTGTTTATAGTTTTTAAGTTTGAATATGAAACAAATTTACTTATTTATATACATACATACATGTTTCATATTTATCACTTTTGGTTTGGTAAACAATATGTTTAGCCACATAAACATGAAAACTTAATACACGTATATAAATATATTTTCATGTTTATATTTGCTTAAGATGATTTCATTGATCAACAAGTTTAAAATCAATGAAATAATGTTTATTTACAAAAATATGTGGTTATGGATTAAAGACTAAATTACGCTATTTTATATCTTTTTCTAAGTCCTTTAATCCATTCAAAATGAATATGCAAGTTTGTTTGTCAAAAACATATGTTGTTAAGTTTTCATGTTTTTGGACTATTTTATAAAATAAAGATTTTTCACAATTAGAAGATCCAATTTAAAAAATTCTTTTTGTAACATGTTCAATTTCATGATTATAATCATTTTCTAAAGTTTTATATTTTTTAAAATTTATTTGCTATTTTTTAAGGCACTTCAAAAATCAGATTTCATACATGAACAGTGCATGTGCATGTTCATGAGTCGATTTATAAGCACAGATAAGTCGACTTATGATCTGTTCTGGAAAATGTAAAATCTTTCTACTAAGTCGACTCTTGTATCCTGTAAGTCGACTTGCTATAAGTCGACTTGTAATCTCTATTAAGTCGACTTACGTTCTATTTTCATGTTTGTTGTTTTTGTCTGCTGAATCGACTTACAACTGAAACAAGTCGACTTATAAGACATAAGTCGACTTATGAACTAGCCATTACACAGTAATGACTAGTTTCTAGTTTTTGATTATTTTAATGTTTTAGGGTGTTTTTGGTGATTTCTTGAGATGGTTTTTCTACCCTATATATACCCATTTGCCATAATTATTTTCAACTAACAAGAAAGTTTTTAAGCAAGTTTAAAAGGTGTTTAAAGTTTGTTTAGTGTGTTTACAAGTTTTTTTGTGAAGATATTTTCACAAGAGGAGGAGATCATCTCTTTGGTGTTTTGGCTTTCAACCTCAACTCTCTCTCTCTCTCTATCTCTCTCTCTCTCTCTCTCTCTCTCTCTTAATTTCTAGAGAAGATTTTCTAACTCAATTCTAGCTTCACATTTATAGTTGTTTGATTATTATTGTTATTAAGCTAGAGTTTATATTGAGTTTATGTTTGATTTACTCATTTATTACACACACACCTCTTGAGCTTTTAGTATTATCATATTGAGTATGTTGAGAGTGAGCTACATTGAGTTCTCATTCATTATAGAGAACAAACAATTTGTATTTGTGCTTTAATTGTGAGATCATATTGTATTACACTTGTACCCCGAGAGGAGTGTGTGGTGAGAGATGTAGTCGGTTCTAAGAGGAGTGGGGTCAGTGGTATAGCCTAAAGAGTGGTGGTAATTCCGAACACTTGAGGAAGGTGACACGTGAAAGGCCAACACTTGAGGTGGTGTGTGTGTATTTACAAGTGTGTGTTGTAAACGTTTGTTGGTGAGCGTAGAAAACTGAACTATGAGGTGTAAACATTTTTGGGTGAATGCCAAAAACCCATTGTGACAGTGGAATTCTCCTCGGGAATGGGGAGCGGAGACGTAAGTCGGAAGGACTAAACTCCGTGATCATATTGTGTGTTTGAGTTTGCCTTGGCATTTCATTTGTGCTTATTATTTATGTCGTCATTGCTCATGTTAATTTCGCCCTTAATTTAATATCCTTGCATATAAACTCTCTTGAACATCATTCTTGCTAGGATAATTAGTTAATAAGTTTTTAATTATCATTAAATCATATTAGATTAGTATATATCCTATTTATCCCCCTTTAGGGTACTTTCACAGTTAACGCTTCGCATGCACCACCATTTGCATCTTGGCTTCGACCTGTACCTTAGCACGGTCCCTTTCCTAGAGAGCCTCATCCAGTCTCCTAGCCTTCCTGCTGCTCTCATCAAGATCTTGCCTGAGCCTTTTGACCTCAGAAGCTCTTAGAGCTAGCGACTCCGCAGCTCATTCTGAGTTGGCCCCCTGCTAGCCCTCAGGGAAGCTACCTCCCCTAAGAGCTTGATATATGAGGTCCGGATCTACTCCATCTGTCCGAATATCTCTTGCTCCACCAGCACCCCCTGAACCAAGTAGTTCCGAAGGCTTTGGTGGAGACCGACATTGGGACCCCCCTCAATAACTCCTCGTCTCAAGGAAGCTAGAGCTGCTCGACTGCCCTCGCCTGAGTTAGGCAAGAACCAAGGACCGACTCCCTAACATCGAGATGGTGGGTAGGCTACTAGCGGTGCTCTGGGTCGGGATCCTGACCAAATCGAGGGTTGACCCCTGAAGTCCCAATGAGGTACTACCTCTTCCTGTCCCATTCTTCCTCCCTAATGTTAGTGACACGATGAGGATATGGGTACTCCAACCTTGCAGGAGGCGTCGTATCCTCCCCGACTGGCTCTTTCCCCCGACGAGACTACTCGTTGATGTGAACGGATGCCCCTCCTTCATATATAGAGGCTCTTGTATTGGCTCTAACCTCTTCCTGGGGAGCCTCGGCCTGTCCTTTCGGGGCTGACATGTCCACATGGATAACATCAGTCCGGACCACCTCGGCCGCCGGCCAAGGTACTTGCTATATATCCCTCCACAGTATCCTCCTTCACCTATAGATGAGGGTGGTGGAAGGCTTTGCCTCAATCGTCTCGGCCTCTATTAGGGCCAAGTCTTGGCGGAGATGCTTCTTCGACCTTGCCGATGGTCCTTCCTAGTGGTTGGTCAGAGGAGCAGACGGCACTATCGCCACTTTCGTTATCCCTAAGATCAAAGCAGAAGCCCTCTCCTTGGTTTTGGTAGAGGCAGGCACGATAGATATACTGGCAACCCTCAAGATT
>NC_033800.1:131404993-131426586 GCF_001876935.1 Asparagus officinalis
GGTCCGAGCCACCAAAGTCTGCCTTTCCCCCGGTTTGCCTCCCGTGGTCATTTTTGAGTATACGACAGCCCCTGTTCCTATCCCGATGAATCCCATGACTGCGGTGGAGTCTTATGATAATGTGGACTTATCTCAATTTAAAATAAAGATTACAGATCGTCTCGGTCCTTTGCACGAAGGTCAAGGCAAAGCTCTAATTAAAGAGCGCTTGGGTCCGGCAAATAAACCCCGAGCAATTCATCAGACTAGGGGTCGTGCGCATCATCCCAACAAGTCAAGGACCTCTCATGTTGAGAAAGTACCTGTAACCACTCACTTCAGATTACGAGTCAAAATCCAAGAGCCAGATGAGGCCCCATGCTCACGAAAGCATGGCTCTAAATGCGTGACTCTTGAGAACACCAACAAGGCATTGCATCCTCAGGAAAAAATGCCTTCGCCTGATGATGATGACATTAGACTTGGAAAATCATATCAGTACACGATAGGTTGCTCCGGCAATCATGCCGATGAGTTGTACTATCGGGCTGGAGGTACGGACATATCTCGAAAGAGAAGTACCTGGAAAGCGGACTATCATTGTCTGTGTACCAAGCTTATCAGGGAAGTATTAACAGTGTGTAGCTACCCTAAGGCTACTCTACAGAGGGTCTCAATATTCTAATGGCTTTCCTCTAAAGCGTCAAAAACCAAGCCAAAGCGTTTCCACAAGAAACGATCAATCGTTCAAGAGGACAAACTCCCAGAGGTAACCATCAACATGGTCAACAAGGGAAAGTCTATGATTGCTGCAAATGGCTCGAATCTTGATTTTTCTCTAGGAAGAGAAGTCAATTCGGGAATATCCCAACGGATATCTCAACTCCAGTTAGAAACTATCAAACATAGCAACTACCCAAGAATCCATGAAGAAACCCATTCCGACGACGAGCTCTCAGATTCTTGTTCTGTAATCACCTCTGATGACATATTGTCTAGCGTGGGACAAGCTAGGGAAGTGTTTATGATTAATACCAAGCAAATCACCAAAATTGTCGAGGATGCTCTAGCCAAATAGAAAGAAGCATTCAAAATTGAAATAGAAATAGGTATGCAACAGATGAGGGAACTGCATGACCAACAGATACGGGCTTTGTCTAATCAGATTGGTGAATCTAGTCATCACAACAATGCCTACCGGGCAGGTGGTGATTCAGACATGGACGAACACCTTAATGCTGATAACCCTCTTATTGACCAAAATGCTGGGGGTGGTCCCATCGATGATGATAATACCAAGGGTGACCGTGATGTTCCTCCCCGAAATCACTCGAAGAAGAATGCAAGCGAGGATGAGAAGATGAAGGACCTCGAGGGAAAAATCAATGCCTTGATGTCCATTCAGGAGGTGAAGAAGACTGACATTCCATGTCCATATCCAAGAGAGTGGGAGTCAATCCCATATCCGACAAAGTTCAACCTGATCAACTTCACACCTTTCGACGGGAAGGGCTCACCCACTCAATATCCGATCAACGTTAAGTTCCACTTGGGTATGATTTCTGGTAATGAAGCCTTGATGGTTCGGTCATTCATGGGCACCTTTCGCGGGGCTGCCTTCAATTGGTACCGCCATCTTTAGCCCGAAAGCATCAACAGCTGGGACAGTATGGAAAGCTTATTTCTCAGCAATTTCTTTGATGATGACGCCAAGGTATCAGTCAGCATGCTCTTTGAGGAGAAACAAGAAGATAAAAAGACGGTCGACGACTTCGTCAAGTGCTTCCGGAATAAGGCGATGAATTGCCGAGATCCGGTTACAGAGGACTTCATCCTCCAAACCTGTCATAATAACCTGTCCATTGATATCTTGGAAGTTATGGGGTAGCGCCATCCAAGACCTAGAAAGAGTTGAAGGTGTGCGGAGAGCAGACCGAACGCTTCCTCAGAAGGAAGAAAGCTGAGACAAGCCAATCGGTGGCTAACCCTCCAAATTAAAACTTCGCCTCCTGTAGAAAGGGGAAGGCACCTGTACCGACTATCAATGTTAATCAGACATCACATCAACAACCCCAGAGACAGCAAAAGACTTCGGATCCGAGAATCAAAAGAGAGTACTCCTTCAAAGACAAAGACGTTCCAGTCATTTTTGAGTCTCTTCTTAAAAACAACAAAATCAAGTTGCCACCTATCACAAATCAGGAGAAAGCTAATAATACTTCAGATCCAAAGTACTGTGCGTATCACAGGAGGATCCTTCATCCCACCAACGCTTGCTTCACTATAAAAAATAGCATCCAAATCTTAGTTGAGTCCGACGTCATAACGCTAGAATAAGCCAAATGAGAACGCTACACTCCGATAAGTATAAGAGTATAAACTAATTTTCTCTACACTCTGATAATTATAAGAGTATAAACTACTTCTCTCTATACTCTGAAAGGTATATGAGTATAAACTGCTCCTTCCCAGACTCCGAAGAGTATACAAGTATAAACTGCTTCTCAATCCTCCAACAGGTACATTAGGATAAGCTGCTCCCTACATACTCCAACAGGTATACAAGTCTAAACTATTTTCTAATTTTAACAGAAAGTTACTGGAAGAATATCGTATGTGATATTCTTAAGGATAACCCGATCATTCAGCTGAATACAAAGTATTCCTCATTAGACCCAGTTTTGTAAGGAAAGCTAAGGGTGGATAACCCATGTAACGAGAAGTTCCTGGAGAGTGACATGCCTGGTATTCTTAAGGATAACCCGATTACTATAAATGGGGATAAATGAGAAACTCCTACTCGGACTCTGAATGTTTTCAAGGATGAAACATATCTCATTGTCGGGATCCATTTCACCAACTTCCAAGCACTCTTTTGCTGTGATGAGATTTGATCACTTCGTTGGATCAATCTTCCCTCACAAAAAAACTCCCACTGGTATTTGACGATTTACAATATTCCACCACAAAGTCCCTCACTGATCAAAATAATTAACAGTGGGTTCACTAAAATTCTTTCTGGTTTAATTCATTTAAACTCACACTGTATCTGTGCACTCAACACTTCTATTGTTAGAGTCCAGACATAATGCTTGGTATTTTAATCTGCCAATCCTTGATAATTATCAAACTCCTTCGTGTTAAGTCTTTATCACTTGACACCAAGAACCCCCACTGAGTGATCAGTACAACCAAAATCTCTTCTCGATTCCTTTCATGAATGAGAGGTCCACTTTCAAATCGAGTGATCAAACCTTCCTACAGTTAGGATCGCCTTTAACTCCCACTTGGTCAAACCTTCCTACAGTTAGGGCTAGAACCACAATTCACTCTCGATAGATGATAAACTCACCTTTAGTTTGGTAATCAAACCTTCTGATAGTTAGGATTATCTTAATATTTTTGATTCTCGGAGTGAAGATCCCACTCTCAGGTTCACCTTCTCGGATTCTTGAAGTGGAGATTCCACTTTGAGTTTCCTTTGTAACTGGAGATAGAATATAAAATTCTTCCTCTTCGGTTTTGGGAGATAGAATATAAATTTTTTTCTCTCCCACATCAGGTTTGTCTTTACCCCAAAAAAAACCTGGAGATAGAATATAAAATTCTTCATCTCCAGCATCAGGTTCGTCTTTGCCCCAAGAGAAGACACCATCTTTCAACTCCAAAATCCGTGCTTCACACACATGAGGAATTTTATCCCGAATCCTAAGTAGGGATAAGTCAGCACCTAACACGTGTTGCTGGTTTAGTCTTTCACTGATTGAAAAAAATATTAGAATCTAAGTTTGGGGACTTTTATCCCGAAACCTAAGTAGGGATAAGTCAGCGCCTAGCACGTGTTGCCGGACAGTCTTTGACTGTAAAAAAGGACAAAAGCCCACATATTCGATATTATGGCAAGTTGTTATTAATAAAACCAAAATACGTGCTTAACATGTGTGGGGAATTTTATTCTGAATTCTAAGTAGGGGTAAGCCAACGCCTAACACGTGTTGCTGATTTAGTCTTTTACCGAGTGAAAAAGACACCGGAATCCAAGTCTACGGAATTTTATCCCGAAGCCTAGGTAGGGATAAGTCAACGCTTAATACGTGTTGCCGGGTAGTCTATTCTCGTAAGAAAGATGAAGTCTACATATTCAATATCGTAGAACTAAAAGAGTTAACTCTTTTAGCATAACGTTACATGCAGAATAGACTTAAATAATCTGCATGCTAGCCCGACTCAACCAGTAGTCAGTAAAAGCTCATCAAACCCATTGATGGCTGAGGGTTTGCTAAAAATCTTATAAATACAAGAGTCATTGACGAACCAGCTTTATTAGTTGGTCTCATAACTTAAGAATCCAACAACCTCAGGAAAAGATCCATACATGGAGATGAATCAGCTTTAATAGTTGGTCCTGCAGCCTCGACATTTAGGACTGCCATACTCCAATGCCTTAATAGCTTAAACTGTGAGTGTAACCTATTTTCACACAGATCAAGGCACGACGAAGGAGATCGATGCAAGTCAACACGGGATGATGAAAGTCAATGGCGGTCCATACAAATCGACATAGGTCAATACGTCGATAGCCACACCAAAACAGGGCTCAAGATTATTCGCAATTCCGAATTAATATCGGGGAGTTCAATCATGACTCAGAGACGAATTCCTACTGAAGACAATCAGTTCAATGTCGATTCAATGACACGAGTTAATTTAGATATTAACACGCCAGTCTAAGTCCGAAACTTTGACAACGGTTAGATGATAAATACAGAACCGAAGGAATTTTAACTATTCAACAAAGAACTAAATAGACTAAAAGCTGAAGAAATCAAAGGACTAAAGACTAAGCGTATCATATCAAAAGTATCTCAGCCTCTTTTATAAAGAAATGAGACTAAAATACTTTGGAGGGGGTATCTGTAGGTGTTAAAAACTGCCTATAGGTCCCGAATACAGTTCAAGACGACGTGGCACGAATCATCGACACAATGAAGTAGTGAATCGTTGAGAGCAAGACAATGAGACCGCGCACTCATCGGCCAGTATCAAGTGGCTAACACACTCACCGGCCACCTCTAAGTTAACAAAACGCATGAAGCGAATCCCGAAAGTGCATGAGTCAACAAAGTGGTGAAACGCGCGTAAAGGCAAAACAAGCACAAAACAAGCGAACTGAAGAAGCTGCAAACAGCCAAAACATCAAAAAGACAAACGAAACAGGCCAGGAGACTCACGTGGGTGCAATCCACCAAATGGTGGCTTGCACCCATGCAAGCCACCAAATGATGGCTCGCACAGTTCCGAGCCACCACGAGCACTGCTGACTCCCAAAACTCCCCAAAATGCAGATTTTGATATTTTGTTAGAATTCTTTCATCCCAGGATCTCCCGGATACGAGTGTATCTTCTCTTCGGAAAAGCAATCCTCATGGGAGCTTGAGGATAGGTGATTCTCATGATATCTTGAGAATAAAGGCATGGTTGGAGCCATAGAGGACGGCGGAGCTTGAGGATAGGTGATTCTCATGATATCTTGAGAATAAAGGCATGGTTGGAGCCATAGAGGACGGCGAAAGAAGTCAGAAGGAGTGAAACGCAAAAGATTAAAAAAACAGGGTCGGGTTCTGGCCGGTCGACCACGGCACCCATGCTGGTCGACCGAATAAAACCTGCACAAGGTAGGGTTTGCAGAAGCGCTCTGGCCGGTCGACCGGACCAGGATTGGCGGTCGACCGGATCGCGATATTTGGCTTTTCCTGGTTCGTTTTGGATTCTGTTTTGACAGGGATTCCTGATCCTTTTGGACTTGTTTATTTACAAGATTACCACCACGTTGTAAACCCTATAAATAGGGATTGTTAGGGTTCTAAAAAAAGGAGGTTAGAGGCCAAGATGTAGTCCTAAAGGGTTTTAGGTCTAAGTGAAATCCTGATCAAAAGGATTAGGGTTTAGATGAATCAGATCTTAGAGAGAAGTGATCAAGAGAAATTCTAATAATCGTATTAGGGTTTAGAGAGAGAGTTGAGAGGTTGTTCTCGATTCTAGTAAGATTGTGAGGGAGAGATTGTAATCTTTTGTTCTTTATAATCTAGAGAAGGTATTTTCCTTCGCCTTATACTGAATTGTTCTTGTGTTTTGGTCATCCTCTTCTTAACCTACCTTTTGGTAATTCCGCGACCAAAGGGTGCTCGCACGGCGACTTGTTTCAAGTAGGTATCAGAGCGATTAGATCATGTAGAAGGGGGAACCTGTAGATGGTCCTTACTCGATCGCAATACAAAAAGCTTGGCGAGATCCTTTTTCTTTGGAAAGAGTTCCGAGACTAAGGAATAAGAAGATGACTGAAGAAAACAAAGATGGAGGGGCTCGAGAGTTTCCTCAGCTGAAGTTTTAACTTGAAAGGAACTTTAAGTTTCTAAAGGGGGGACCCATGATACGGGTGTATCTTCTCTTTGGAAAAGCAATCCTCATGGGAGCTTGAGGATAGGTGATTCTCATGATATCTTAAGAATAAAGGCGTGGTTGGAGCCATAGAGGACGGCGAAAGAAGTCAGAAGGAGTGAAACGCAAAAGATCAGGAAAATATGGTCGGGTTCTAGCCGGTCGACCGCGGCACCCATGCCGGTCGATCGAAAAAAACCTGTACAAGGTAGGGATTGCAGAAGCGCTCTGGCCGGTCGACCGGACCAGGATTGGCGGTCGACCGGATCGCGATATTTGGCTTTTCCTGGTTCGTTTTGGATTCTATTTTGACAGGGATTCCTGATCCTTTTGGACTTATTTATTTACAAGATTACCACCACGTTGTAAACCCTATAAATAGGGATTGTTTAGGGTTCTAAAAAAGGAGGTTAGAGGCCAAGATGTAGTCCTAAAGGGTTTTAGGTCTAAGTGAAATCCTGATCAAAAGGATTAGGATTTAGATGAATCAGATCTCAGAGAGAAGTGATCAAGAGAAATTCTAATAATCGTATTAGGGTTTAGAGAGAGAGTTGACAGAGAGAAGTGATCAAGAGAAATTCTAATAATCGTATTAGGGTTTAGAGAGAGAGTTGAGAGGTTGTTCTCGATTCTAGTGAGATTGTGAGGGAGAGATTGTAATCTTTTGTTCTTCATAATCTAGAGAAGGTATTTTCCTTCGCCTTATACTGAATTGTTCTTGTGTTTTGGTCATCCTCTTCTCAACCCACCTTTTGGTAATTCCGCGACCAAAGGGTGCTCGCACGGCGACTCGTATCACTCCCCAACTATTCTGAAGCTATCCTTAAGTACGTTTGGGAGGTTATCACTTGCAGATGACGTCAAAACACCTGATCTTATCAGAAAACATGATGACAAAAGCCTATAAATAGAAGCCTAGGGTCTTCATTTGAGAGGATCTAAAATCACAGGGAGAGGTGCTATCAATTTGAATAGTAGACCATGAATTTCAGAGGAGAGTTGGCAGATCTTGGTGAAATTCATCATAAAGAGGAAGCCTTCGAATGATATGAGACTCTTTTTCCCTTTTTTCCTTCGGATCAAACTTGGTTTTGATCTCGAGAAGAGCCACAATCTCGCTTGGTCATGATTGTCGCTTTTACAATTGTTTCCATCATGAAACAAGAGCATCAATTAACTCTTGTCAACCGGATCAGATCCGCGGTGGTCCACGAACTAACGCGTCCCCAGCACAGGTGAAAGATCCCACACAAGCAGCAAGAGATAAACTACCGTTGCGTATTGTTTGATAAAGTTGTAATTTTTATATTTTCATTATGTAAGAAAATCTAAGATCTATTTTTCTTTCAATTTGAACTTGTAATCGATAAACGGTTTACCAAGTTTAATGACAAGGAAAACAACAATTTTTGACCAAACATGGGTATTGATATTAACTCAGAAAAGATAGCCTCCATGGAGCAACTTCTCGAACTACGCACCTTGAAGGACGTCCAGAAACTGAATGGAAAGATAGCAGTGCTGGGTCGACTCCTCTCCAAATCTACCAAGTGGAACCTCCCATTCTTCAAAACACGGAGGAGAAGCAAGAAACTGAAGGAGAGCATGATTTGATCTGCTTAATACAGTGCAGCTTTTCAAGACTTCAAGGCCTACTTGAGTACCAAACCATTGCTGAGCTAACCCATAGGAGAGAAAACTTTGTATCTATATATGGTCATCTCTCCCGAAGCTGTCAGTTCCATCCTTATCTGAGAAGAGGAGAACATCTAGAAGCCCGTGTATTATGCGAGCCGAATCCTGAAAGTGGGCGAGATCAACTACCCCCTCATATAAAAGGCTGCTTTCATCCTCATCACCAATGGGAGGAGACTCCACCCTTATTTCCAAGCTCATTCTGTAATCATGCGGACAAATCTGCCTCTAAAGAAAGTTCTGGGTAGCCCCACAACCTCTAGGAGAATGGTCACCTGGGCAGCCGAACTCAGTGAATATGATGTATGGTTCAATCCCAGAGCGATAGGGAAAGCTCAAGCGTTGGCCGACTTTCTTATCGAGTCGACCTCATTAGGCGATGAGCCAGACAAGCCCTTACCATCAACTCAGCAAGAACCTCTAGGACCCCAGCGATCCGGGAACCTACCCCATAGATCCGTCACACCTTAGAGTATGATTTGTCTGAGTTCACTTCATAGTGGTTATTGAATGTGGACAGGTCCCCTAGAGAAGCTAGCAGTGGAGTAGGTGTAGTCCTGTATAGCCCAGACGGGTTGACGCACAAGCACTCCATCTCTTTTAATTTCTCAGCCTCAAGCAACAAAGCCGAATATGAGGATCTTCTTGCTAAGCAACACAAGTGGTGAAGGAAGGGCACCTCTACATATTGGCCGACTCACAGTTGGTTGTCCATCAGGTGAACGGACAATATGCGGCTAAAGACCCAAGGATGGCCTTGTACCTTAAAGTGGCTAAGGAGCTATTAGCCAGCTTTGTGGATTTCAAGGTAGCCCAAGTCCCCCATGCTCTCAATACATAGGCGAATGCCTTCTCCAAGCTTGGGTCAACAAGCTCAAGAAATAGCTCAAGCCCTGTTTACACCGACACCTTCGAGCATCCTAGCATTTCTAAGTCGCCGGAGACAGTCATGCAAACCGAGACATCCGTGGTGCCCTGTCGGCTAGATCCTATTACCCTCTACCTGACATAAGTCACATTGTCTGAGAATCCCGTGGAAGCCAGGCGTCTGTAAAGGAACTCTCTCTACTATCTCATGATCGATGGACAACTCTCTCGGATGTCATACTCTAGCAGTAGTCTGGGACCCTATCTTAGGTGTCTTCGGCCATCAGAGGCTAGCTATATTCTCAGAGAGATCCATGAGAGAACATGCGGAAACCATCCTGAGGCCAGAACCCTTGTGCAAAAAGTCATCCGCCAAGCGTACTACTGGCCTACCATATTAGCCGAGTCAAGGCGACTCGTCTCTCTATGCAAGAAGTACGAGTTCTTCTTATCCATCCTATGAGCAACGATCACCAAACTAAACTTTATCCTGAGTCCTATACCTTTTGCTCAATGAGGATTGGATTTGCTAGGTCATCTCCCTATAGTTTCAGGACAGAGGAAGTTTATCATAATGGTGTAGACTATCTAAAAATTATTACAGATAGCTGATCCTCATCAAATACCAATGATGGAAGTTATAATTTAATGGCTTTCAGAAGGCTATAATTTAAAAACTTTCACATAGATTAATAAAAGTCACAATGTGACGACCTTCACAACAACCGATGAAAGCTCCAATTCAATAGCCTTCACAATCAACATCAGAAATTAAATTCTGACGACTCTCATATTTTTAAAGAGCTAAGATGAAGGTTACAAGATAATGATCTTTACAACGATCTAGCAAAAGAGACTACAAATTGACAGTATCTTCAAATTAAAACGCAGTTATCTCTCAAACCGTAAGAAATTTTGTAAAAGGGACGAAGCAAATTGAACCCTTTAGGTGAGTTTGGTCAGCTCCGTCTCATCGAGATAGTCAATTTTTGTATATAATTCATCCAATTCCGACTTACGGTTTGAAATTTATGACCAGTTCTTTACAACAAGTTATGTTCTAAAGTCCGTATGCAAGACTGGACTTCGCCTGAAGCTTGCCAAGCTTGCTTGAGGCTCACTTCTACGTTCTAGAGTCATAATGATACAACCACTATGTAATCTAGCTACAAATACAGCTTAAACCTAGCCGCAAATGTAGCTCAAACCCAGCCGCAAATGCAGCTCAAATCTAGCTGCCAACACAGCTTCCAAACGCTACCAACGCAGCTTCCAAATGCTGCAAACGCAACTTCCAAATGCTACTAACACAGCTTCCAAACACTACAGACATAACTTCCAGACGTTGCAGACGAAGCTTCCAAATATTGCGTTTGAACACAGAATTCGTGCCTAGCAACGTAGGACCTACGTTTAACTCATTCAAATACGAGTTGAACGGTTCCAGAAACCGTTTTCTCCCCACGATTTGAGGGATTTCTGCCCCCACTTAGGAGTAGATTCAGGAGGCGGTTACACCCTTTAATCTCCTATAAATACCTAAAATTTTATCTTAATTAGGGCCGGTCCTTTAGAGGGGAATTTCTAGAGAATTAAGATCGGCACAAGGCTTCTTGGCAGAAGAAGGATCTCGGTAATCTTCAGACCCTCGAAGTTGTTCTTGGAGCTTTCATCAATCTTTGCTTACAAACTGATTTTGGTTAAATCAATCAACTCTTTCAAAGAGTTATTTCAAAACTCGTTCTAAGTTCTCAAACTCGTTAAGAGTTTCAAACTTACCACATAAGTTCTCCACGACATCAAATCCAAAAGTATTCAACCGTGTTCCACGAGTTTTAGCTTTTGGATCGTCAACAGAAAGTAAACTCGATGCAAATATTTGAGGGAGGCATTCCATCAATACCAAGAAGAACCCAATATTAAACAAAGGGAAGAGTCTCCGTCGATCCCTTCTCTCTTTTGTAATTCGAAAAACCGATTAAGAGGAATTATAATTTCTTTTTCTAAGCTTGTTAGAGAGAGATTGCAAAGAAAAATTATAATTCATTATTTTTCTAAGTCTGTTAGAGAGAATAATACAAATTTATTTTCTTCTTTCAATTTTCCCACCAAACAAGTGGCGATCGACTACTTCAGCAAATGGATTGAAGCTGAACCCAATGCCAAAATTAGTGAAAGAAACGTCACGAATTTTGTGTGGAAGTCCTTCGTCATCCTCTTTGGTGTGCCCCTTTCCTTTGTAACCGATAATGACATTCAGTTCGACAATGAAGGCTTCCAAAGCTTTTGTGAAGAGTATAACATTCGCCTCAAGTTCTCCTCAGTCACCCACCCCAAATCCAACAGACTGGCCAAGGCTGCCAACAAGTGCATCCTCCAAGTGCTGAAAAAGAAAGTGGACGCGACGGTAGGTAACTGGGTTGAGGAACTACCAGGTATCCTTTGGTCTTACCACACAACCCATAAGAACTCAACCGGGGAGACTCTCTTTATGCTAGCCTTTGGCACCGAGGCAATTACCTCAGTCGAAGTAGGCATGCTAACCATTCGACTATAGCACTTCGATAAGGACTTGAACTCAGAAGAACTTTGAACCCATGTCATCAATTAGCAATGAATTGCTCGATACTACAACAGCAAGGTCTGACCTAGGAGATTCAGCATCAGTGACCTCGTCCTTCGCAAAGGCGCTTTTGACAAAGATATCAAAAGAGGCAAGGTAGATCCTAATTAGGAAGGCCCGTACACAGTCCTCGAGGAGTTGAGAGGAGGCACCTATCAACTAAGGGCCCCGAACGGAAGAATCCTGCAACACCCCTGGAACATTGAGCATCTTAAGAAATATTTTCAATAATCTCATACAAAACTTCATTCATTATAAAGGAAATTCCTTTTGAATTTTACTCGTGTCGCACTCTCAAAGTGCTAAATCTATGCAGGAACTCCAAGACCTTGGTGCCATCTCAGAATAAACCCTAGGCACGCCCGCTACATGGTCGGCTCCCACACTTATGACTCAACTATCATAATAGGCCAAAAAGACCTAGGTGTCCTCATTAAGACCTAAACACCCAACCTTAAGGTTGTCACTTTGCCGAAAAGACCTAGGTGTCCTTATTAAGACCTAGAGTTTCATTGCTTTCGAATCCATTACAACTTCAAGTATTACAACGATTTAAAATAAAGAAAATTCAGTCTTTTATAAGACTCCTCTTATAATGAAAATAAAACAGATGACCTGAGAACACATGCAGAGAGATCGTTTATCGGTCTTCTTCTTACGCGGGATCTTTGCCGGTGTTGGGGTTTATTCATGGACCACCAACTAATCAGATCCAAATAAAGATTTCATTGCCTTGCAAAGAAGATAAGAAATTAAAGTGACTATCTCGGCAATAGCGAGACAATCACTCTTCTTAAGAATCATAGCTAGGTGCGATCTAAAGGGAAACGGATGAACGAGATGTAGATCTCATGAACTCTTCCTCTCTTTGTGCTGAAGAACTCGTCAAGATCTCTTCCTCCTCTCTAAAATTCATGCTCCTCACTCTTCAATTCGACAGGGCTTCACCAAGACTCGAGAATTCTAGATCTATGTGAATGAAGGACCTAGAGCTGTATTTATAGGCTTTAGAAGCTTTATTTTCGGATAAGAGCAACCGATTTGGTCTCATCCTCAGTTGTAACCACTTAATCATGTTCCATGATAGCTTCAAATAAGTTAGAGAGGCTTTGGGTTGAAGAAATCTGAAATATTATCGAAAAGCTAGTTTCCAAACCGTTAACAAGCGAAAAACAACATTTCTGGTGTGAGACGCACTTGGTGTCTCGGCCTTGGCCGAGACACGACTTGTGTCGCTCCGTTGTTTTGCCTCTAACTCTCTCATCTGACCTCGGAAGAAAGTGATTCAAGATTAATTGGAAAGCTGATGAAGAGAACTACAACTTTTATTTTTGAGATTCTTCAGATTATGGAAAAAATATGTGAGACACCATTGGTGTCTTGCAGGTGTAAAACAACCTGGACCATCTCGATTATTTTGGATCTCACTTTCACGTACGATCTCAGAATAAGGTGATCCAAGATGCATTGGAAAGCTAACGAAGAGGCATACAACATTTGTCTTTTGAGATTCTTCATATTTGAAGTGAATCATGGTCAAAATAACTCTATCAGGTGCGAGATAGACTCTGTGTCTCGGCCTTGGCCGAGACATGACATGTGTCTCGGTTTCGACCGAGATGCCACTTTGCGTGCATTGACTATTTTTTTTGTAATTTCCCAGTCCAATCTCAAAATGATGCTATTCAAAGTGCATCAAAAAACCGAAGAAGAGATCTACAACCTCCCATGGGTGAATCATATGTGAAGTGGATGAGACACGAGTGATACTTTGTCTTTCGTGAATGAAACGTAACTCCCGATAATCGTCTTTTCATTATTCTGCCATCATGTTGATTCGCTTCATGTGCTTGTTGGTATCAAATAATCCTCCTTGACTCGGATAATGACGTTCATCATCTTCTCTTTGTCTCGAGCTGCGTTCAGAAACTTATATGCAATTTTTGACGCCTATAGATACCCCCTCCAAGGTGTTTCAGTCTTGTTTTTATTATTAGAGTGTCTAGAATACTTTGGGTGTAATAGGCTTAACCTTTAGTCGGTGTAAAAAGACATGTAATTGGCTTTAGTTCTTGACTTCTTCAATTTTTAGTATATTCGGTATTTTGTCGAATAGCTAAAATTCTTCTGGCGTTGTGTTTATCGTCTGACCGTTGTCGAAGTCTCGAACTAAAACTAGTATGTTGATTTCTGATTTTAGCTTATATTATTGAGTCGACGTTGAACTGACTATCTTCATCGGGGATTCGTATCTAAATTACACAGTTTAGACTCTTAAGGCATTGGAACGAGGAGGACCAATTTATACTCGTATACTCCTGGGAGTTTCGGGAATCAGTTTAACCTCATGTACCCGTTGGAGATTCAAGGAGATGCAGTTTATACTCGTATACTCATCGTAGTGTCGGGAAGAACCGAGCTGAGAATACATTGGACGCTCTCTAGGTTGAACTCTTTGTGTGATATTTGATTGTAGGACCAGCCGTTGGTGCTGATATAGCTACTATCTCTAAAATTATCGAATATATGAAGTTATTATCCTCGTAGCTTCGGCTGGAGTTGAGGTTAGCTTAGCTGTTCAAGTCACGAGACCAACTGATGAAGCTGATGCGTGAGTGACTTTTGTCCCTTATTATGATTGCCCATTTCGTTTAGAATAGATAAGCATAATACTCATATTGGCAAACCCTTAGCCATCAACGGGATTGAAGTACATTTACCGACTATCATTTGAATCGGGCTAGCATGCAGATTGTTTAAGTCCATTCCATATGTAATGTTGTGCTAAAAGAGTAAATTCTTTTAGTGCTATGATTTTGAATACATAGACTTAATCATCCCTTGAAGGATGCTCATAGGGTTTTTGGCAAACCCTCAGCCATCAACGGATTTAGTGCGCTTTTACCGATTACCGTTTGAATCGGACTAGCATATGAATTATTAAATCTGTTTCACATGTAACATTGTGCTAAGAGAATAAACTCTCTTAGACTTAGTGTCATGATTTTTAATACATAGACTTTGTCATTTTCACAAGAAACAACTAACCTATAATACGTAGACTTATCTCTGATTAGGGATTGAGACAATGTCCCCCAGACATGAATTCTAGTGTCTTTTTCGTGACAAAAAACTAACCGAAAATGCGTATTAGGTGTAGGCTTATCTCTAATTAGGGATCGATATAATATCCCCCATGCATGGATTCTGGTATCTTTTTCACAGCAAAAGACTAACCGATAGCATATGTTAGATGCAGACTTATCTCTATTTAGAGATCAAGATAAGGTCCCCCATGCATGAAAAGCATGGATTTTAGTGCTACGATATCGAATATGTAGACTTGGTCGTTTTCGTGGGAACGGACCACCCGACAGCATGGATTAGATACAGACTTATCTCTATTTAGGGATCAAGATAAAGTCCCTCATGCGTGTGAAGCATGGATTTGATGTTGAGAGATTGTGTCTTCTCTTGGGACAAAGACGAATCCGATGCTGGAGAGAAAGATTCTATATTCTATCTCCTGCTGCAAGAGAAACTCAAAGTGGGATCTTCACTTTGAGAATCAAAAAGATTAAGATAACCCTAACTGTTTAAATGTTTGATTATTAAATCTAAAGGGGAATTTCTCGTTTATCGATATAAAATTCTGACATTGCCTTAACTATGTAATGGTTTGACAAGAGGGGAGATTGAGATGATCCTAACTGTTTAAAGGTTTGACTGAGTGAGGTTTGGAACGACTCTAACTGTTTAAAGGTTTAATCATTCAATTTGAAAGTGGACCTCTCGTTCGTGGAATGAATCGAGACGGGATTTTGTCTTTGGTCATAATTGTTTAAAGGTTTCATCAAGGTAGGATTGGAATGATCCTAAATGTTTAAAGGTTTGATCAAGATAGGATTGGAATGACCCTAACTGTTTAAAGCTTTGATCGTTCAATTTGTGAATCTCTCGTTCATGGAAGGAATCGAGAGGGGATTTTGGTTGTGGTCCTAACTGTTTAAACGTTTGACCTAGATGAGATTAGAATGACCTTAACTGTTTAAAGGTTTGATCGTTCAATTTATGGACCTCTTGTTCATGGAAGGAATCAAGAGGAGATTTTGATTGTGGTCCTAACTGTTTAAAGGTTTGACCAAGATAAGAGTGAGGTGGTACAAATAACAGTAGGAGTATCGATTTGCACAAATTACTGTGTTAATACAGTGGGAGTTTCTGGTGTCAAGTTGCAAGGACTTTAACACAAGGGTGTTTGAAACTTTGAATACTCTGTCCGGACTCTAACAATAGAAGTGTTGAGTGTACAAACACAACGGGAGTTTGAGTGGATCAAATCAGAACTAATTTTTAGTAGACCCACTGTCAATTGATTTGATCAGTGAGGGATTAAGCATTCCATAATTAGACGATGGGGGTTTTGTGAGGAAAGATTGACTGGATGAAGTTATTGAATCTTATCTCGATGAAAGAGTGCTTGAGAAGTCACAATAGGAGGGTTTTAATCATCTTGGAAATGATTAAATAGCCAGAGTGGGAGGTTCTTAATCATTATTTATCATGATTAAGAATTTATTAGTTTTTGGGTTATTCTTAAGAATATCATGTGTATTATTCTCTAGGAACTTTCCATCAAAGGTATGGAACAGTTTAGCCTCGTGTACCAGTTGGAGGTTTGGGAAATAGTTTCTACTCGTATACCTGTTAGAGTAAAAAGGAGAAGCAGTTTATACTCGTATACTCTTTGGAGTTAGGGGAGACAGTTTATACTCGTGTACCCAGTGGAGTTAAAAAGAAGGAGCAATTTATATTCATATACTCTTCGGAGTTTGCAAGCGCAGTTTAACTTCATATACCTGTCAGAGGTTAGGTCGTCTTTATTTGGCTTGTTTTGCCGTTATGACGCCATAGTCAATTAAGATTAGGATTTTTTTTTTGAGGATGAAGTAAGACTTGGTGGGATGAAGAACCCTCCTATGGTATGCATAATATTTTAGATCCATAATCCTCTTAGCTTCCTCCTGATCATTAATAGGTGGTAGCTAAATTTTGTCATTGGCAAGGAGGTACTTCAATATGGCTAAAACATCATCATCTTTGAAAGAATATTCCTTCTGGAATCTTGGATCAGGAGTCCTTCGCTATTTCTGAGGTTGTTATTGTGATGTTTGATTAACATCAACAACAACCACATGTGCTGTCAGCTAGCTTCTCTCGACCTTCTTTCTTCTGAGGAAGTGCTCGACCTGTTCTCCACACAGTTTTAATTCCTTCCAGGTGATTGAGGGGACAATCCCTATGACTTTAAGGACATCAAGGGAGAGATTGTGATGGTAGGTCTAGAGTATGAACTCCTCTGTGACCGGATCTTGGCAATTCATCACCTTATTTCGAAAGCGTTTGACAAAGGTGTTAACTAACTCTCCATTCTTCTGCTTCTCGTCCAGAAGAGCTCCAATTGATACTTTAGTGTCATCATCGAAGAATTACTAAGGAATGAGTTTTTCATATCATCCCAGCAGTTGATGCTTCCTGGCTTGAGACGTCGATACCAATCGAAGGCGTCCCCGTGAAGGATGCCTACAAATGACCGAATCATCAAGGGTTCATGTCCAAAGATCATTCAAAGGTAGGACTTAAAGTAGATTATATGTTGAGTGGGCGAACCTCTCCCGTCAAATGGCGTGAAGTTAATTATATTGAACTTCATCGTGTACGGGATTGAATCCCACTCTCTTGGGTATGGACACTAGATACCGGTCTTCTTCACCTCATGAGCAGTCATCAAGGCATTAATTTTGCTTTCCATATCCTTCATCTTTTTATCCTCGCCAACATCTTTCTTCCAGCAATTTTGGGGAGGAATAACGGGGCCACCCCAAGCGTTGTTATTATCGATAGGACCACCCCTAACTTTCATGTTGTCGGGAGGGGTATCGACATTGATATTTTCTTTAACTTTTGAATTGCTATCTACCTGATTGGTAGTGTTACGATGACTGGATTCACTGTACTGATTTAATAAATCTTGAAGTTGTTGGGCATGTAAATCTTTGACTCGTTGCATGACCATCTCCATTTCAATTTTAAAATATTACTTCTGTTTGGCTAAGGCTTTTTTAAGAAGTTGAGCCACTTGTTCGGTAGTTATCATGAATACTTCTTGAGCTAGCCCCATGTTATACATTGTATCGTTGGAGGTGATTGAGGAGCAAGTATCCGAAAGTTCATCTTCCAAAGATAGTCCTTCATGCATCCTCGGGTAATCCCCATGTCTGACAGCTTCTAGCTAGAGTTGAGACAATCGTCGGGCTATTCCTAAATCGACTTTTCTTCCTGGAGAAAAGTCGGGATTAGCGTTATTCGAAGTGAACACAGACTTTCCTTTGTCAGCTATATTGATGTTGACTTCTGGGAGTTCATCATCTTGAATGACCGATCTTCTTTTACGAGAGCGACTTGATTTGGGGTTTGACACTTCAATAGAAAGCCTTTGGAATACCGAGACTCTCTGTGGAGCGGTCTTGGGGCAGCTACACTCCGATAATACTATCTTGATAAGCCTCTCACAAGGACAGTGAGAGACTAATTTTGAGACACTTATATTTTAAGATTAGTTCGTACCCCCAGCTCGATAGTACAACTCTTCAGTGCTGTGGCTGGAGAAACCTATCAGTTGTTGGTTTGGATTTCCAAGTGTAACGTTATCGTTTAACGGACATGTTTTCTTATGAAGAGGTAACACCTTGTTAGCGTTCTCGGGAGTCGCACGTTTGGAACTACGCCTTTGTGAGGGCGCCTTCGTGAGGGTGGAACCCTAACGGGCTCCTGGTCTTTCACACGTACTCCTAAACGGGTGGTTACGGGAATCAATTTGTTGGAAGGCACGTACGACCCCCAATCTAAATAGTTGTTCAGGAATTATTCAGTGAACCCAAGTGTTCCTTAACGGGAGCTTTGCCTCGATCTTCGTGTAGGAAACCAAGGTGACCCTTCAACGAAATTCTGAATTTAGAGATATTCATGCTGCCGTAGGGCTTCACCGGAGGTACAGGAACAAGAGGAGCGGGATTGGAGGCTACGGAGGACCCTGATGCTTGTGCACTTCTTCCTTTGACCACCTCTTCCTTTTGCAATTCTTGTGCCTTTTGCATAAGGATTTGTGCATGCGCAAGGACTGTATGGCGCTTCTAGATGTGCTCCTCAAGAGTAGAACAGGTTCGTTTGATACGAACCCATTTGTTAATCGGCGGTTGGGAGGAGGATCTCGATGCTTGTTGTGGCGACGGCTTAGCCACTTGGCGCCTTCCAAACTCTAGATCTGTTTGGTATCTGAGTCTGTTTACCTGGTCCAAAGCCTTGGCGAATTGTCGGGCAAGACGTTGGCGGTGCCTCTGACAAACACTCTTCGTCAGCACTGGTGCGCTTTCAATGGGCAACTTATTGACTTTTGAGGAGTTGCGGCGAGCACCAGATCCGGTTTCTTTGGACGCTGGGGAGGAGTCTTCAATAGCACTTGGGTGAAGATTATCACCCTGAGTCTTCAGATCTGAAGACCAATGAACCTTCTTAAGGGAAGTGGTTTTCCTGCGCTTGTAAGAAGAGGAGGATCTAGAGGAGGAGGAGGAGATATACTCCTCTAACTTTTGTTGGTCAAACTCGTATTCGACCTCTTCATCTATAAGGATTTTGATCAGCGGCTAAGGCACGACAACCTCGATAGCGAGGTTGTTAGCTCCCACTGTGGTCGGCAGTATGTTCGCGTCGAAAATCAGTTTCATTGCTTTTGAATTCATTACAACTTCAGGCGTTACAATGATTCAAAATAAAGAAAATTCAGTCTTTTTATAAGACTTCTCTTACAATGAAAATAAAGTAGATGACTTCCGGAGAACACACGTAGAGAGATCATTTATCGGTCTTCTGCTTGCGTGGGATTTTTTCGGTGCTGGGGTTTATCCATGGACCATTAATTGATCAGATCCGAATAAATATTTTTTTGCCTTGCAAAGGAGATAAGAAATTGAAGTGACTATCTTGGTAACAGTGAGACAATCACTCTTTTCGAGAATAACAATTAGGTGCGATCTTAAGGAAAACGGATGAATGAGATGTAGATCTCTCAAACTCTTCCTCTCTTTGTGCCGAAGAACTCACCAAGATCTCTTCCTCCACTCTGAAATTCGTACTCCTCACTCTTCAATTTGACAGGGCTTTGTCGAGACTCAAGAATTTCGGATCTGTGTGAATGAAGGATCTATGGTTGTATTTATAGGCTTTAGAAGCTTTGTTTTCAGATAAGAACAACTGATTTGGTCTCATCCTTAGTTGTAACCACTTAATCATGTTTCAAGATAGTTTCAAATCAGTTAGAGAGGCTTTGGGCTAAAGAAATCCTGAAATCTTATCAAAAAACTGGTTTCCAGCCGGTTAACACGCGAAAAACAACATTTCTGGGTGTGAGACACCAGTGATGTCTCGGCCTTGGCCGAGAGACTACTAGTGTCATTCTGTTGTTTTGTCTCTAACTCTCTCATTTGACCATAGAATGAAGTGATTCAAGATGTGTTGGAAAGCTGATGAAGATACCTACAACTTTTATCTTTTGAGCTTCTTTATATTCGAATCGAATCATGACCAAAATGTATGAGACATCATTGGTGTCCTGTAGGTGTGAAATAGCCTGGACTGTCTCGGTTGTTTTGGATCTAACTTTCACGTACGATCTCAGAATAAGGTGATCCAAGATGCGTTGGAAATCTAATGAAGATATATATAACTTTTGTCTTTTAAGTTTCTTTAGATTTGAATCGAATCATGGTAAAAACAGCTCTATTAGTCTTGAGATAGACTCTGTGTCTCTGCCTTGGCCGAAACATGATATGTGTCTCAGTTTTGACCGAGACGCCATTTTGCACGCCTTGACTGTTTTTCCTGTAATTTCCAGGTCCGATCTCAAAATGACATGATTCAAAGTACATAGAAAAACCAGAGAAGAGATCTACAACCTCCCATGGGTGAATTATACGTGGAGTGGACGAGACATGAGTGGCACTTCGTCTTTCGTAAGTGAAACATAACTCCCGATCGGATCATCTTTTCGTTATTCCGCCGTTGTGTTGATTTGTACGCTTCATCGATTCACTTCATGCACTTTTCAGTGTCAAATAATCCTCATTGACTCGAATAATAATGTTCATTGTCTTTTCTCTATCTCCAGCTATATGCGGGAACCTATAGGTAATTTTTGACGCTTACAACCCAACCTTCAGGTTGTCACTTTGCTAAAAAGACCTAGGCGCCCTTATTAAGACCTAGGCACCTAACCTTCGGGTTTTCACTTTGCTAAAAAGACCTAGGCATCCTTATTAAGAGCTAGGCACCCAACCTTCAGGTTGTCACTTTGTCGAAAAGACCTAGGCATCCCCATAATTCCTAGGCATTCCAACCTTCCGGTCATCCTCGATACTCATAGACGAGACATAAAACAAGCCGATCATCTCGACCCATCAACAATTGCATCACCTAAACACGACCGACTCGTGGCAACTAGCACTTGTTCTCACAGCTAGATTGGAATTACAAACAACCAAAGCAAAAACAAGGAATAACTAAAGGCAAATTCCAGAATGAAAGCAAAATCCAAATCTTTATTCCAAACTTCAAAAAAAAATTATTACATTATCCACAAACTTTATTACATTATCCATGTTAATATTTACAAAAAAGATAAGGAAAAGATACAAGCCCTTACGCCTCTAGGCTAGGTTCGAGAGTAGGGATTGGGGGATCCCTTGCGGAGGCTGCAGAGGCTGCAGAGGTGGGAGAGGCAGAAGAGGGAGCGGGAGGGACTTCTCCGAGGTCATCTTCTGACTCATCGTCATCCTCGTCGCACAACACCAGTTCCAGCTCCCCTTTAATCTCCTCGATGTCCTTTTTCCTTTTGGGGGTCTAGACAACAAGAGACTTAAGGAGGGGAAAAGCGGCC
>NC_033800.1:131426591-131461339 GCF_001876935.1 Asparagus officinalis
TAAGGAGCCATCTTATCTAAAGGATGTACCTTCAAAATTACGTTATATGTAATCAATTTACTTAATCCATTCCATTCATTTTGATCTATATATTTTGGATGATGTAAAAATAAAAAATTAGGCATTTTGATAAGGAGCCATCTTATCTAAAGGATGTACCTTCAAAATTACGTTATATGTAATCAATTTACTTAATCCATTCCATTCATTTTGATCTATATATTTTGGATGATGTAAAAATAAAAAATTAGGCATTTTGAATTATAGTTTTTTTTGGTCAATGAAAGAATTATATTCATTTACCAAATGTAGAGAAGGAGCCATCTTATCTAAAGGATGTACCTTCAAAATTACGTTATATGTAATCAATTTACTTAATCCATTCCATTCATTTTGATCTATATATTTTGGATGATGTAAAAATAAAAAATTAGGCATTTTGAATTATAGTTTTTTTTGGTCAATGAAAGAATTATATTCATTTACCAAATGTAGAGTTTATGTACATCCCTGTACGCAAAACTTTGAGAAAACTTTATAGGTAAATTTTGAATTATAGTTACTCATGCATTAAGTGATTGTAAAATTAATGGTGTTATGACAATACAACTAAAGTGATAATGGAAAAAATGTGTTAATGTTGGGATTGTGTCTTTGATTCTTTATATAATTTTATGAGAATTAGATATGGTTAGAGATCTATCATGATTAAGAGATCGAGTCTCACCATGATTAGGAGTTTGACCTATTCTAATTAGGAAGTTAGGCTAGAGATAGGGTTTTGATTTCGCTATATATATTCTTCTATTATTGGAGAAAAAAACCAATGAGAGGAGAGAAAGGCAATATTCTTGTAATATAGGGTTAGCAGAGGACGTAGCCTGATTCAAAAATATTGTGCGAGAAGCGAGAGTTTCATAGTCTTTGTCTGTGCAAAAGATTACAACATTAGGAGAGGGTTTCACAGTCTTTGTCCGTAAAGATTGTAAGGAGTAGGTTTTAGAGAGAATATGAAAATTGATTATGTATGTGAGGTTGAGAGATTGAGAGATGAGAGTTGAGTAGTTTTTTTGTAGTTCTCCTTAATACATATTGGATTTCTCGTATTGTTGCCCCATGATGTAGGTCGAAGTTGGTCGACCTAACAACGTAAATCTTGGTGTTCCTTCTTATTGATTACGATTATTTTCTATCTTATTGATTGTGAGTTAGCTTCCAAGTTGCAGAGATCGTAGTAGGGGGGACTAAAATTCCCCAACAGTTAAAAGTATTAAAATATTATGATTTTTATTTTATAGTTATTTTAAAACATTTAGATCATGATGAATGGAGAAGATTATCCATTAAAATAGCCCAACCTATGCATTAAGAGGTGCATCCTTAAATTCAATCTAAAACAGCTCCTTAAAATAACCACCGAGAGATCGTGTCGAGCATGCAACACCACCACCACATTGGTCGACTCGCCCCGTGGAATCTCACCGATGCCTCCTCATTAATTTTGAAGCCACCGACAAGAGTCTCCCTGGAGATCACATTAGGGGAGTAGTCTCTAAGACTCCCCCCACCATCATGCCTCTCCAGCCCTCTCTGCCACCCTGGCGGCATCCGGATACAATCGGGTGTACAGACCGATCACAGAAACCATTAGGAGGAACACCCCCTTTTAGATGACCTCATGAATGCCCCGTGTGAGAAGTTTAAGATGCCTCATGTGGAGAAATACAAGAGCGAAGGAGACCCCTCTGAGCATGTCCAGAACTATTATGATGTAATGAGCATTCTCCAAGTACCAAAAGCTGTTATTTGCCGATGCTTCCCCATCACTCTGTCAGGGAGCGCCAAGCTCTAGTAGAACACCCTTGAGAAGAAGTCCATCAGCAGCTTCCAACAACTCACCCGAACATTTATCCATCACTTCTTGGCTGACACCAAATAAAAGTTGCCCCTCATGTGTTGATCCCCATGAGGCAAGAGCTCGGAGAGAGTCTTCAAGCCTACTTCAAGAGGTTCCAATAGAAAAGGCTAGAGGTCAATAACTCAGGGAGTGCGGTTGCTATGTCCGTTCTTATGACTAGCCTACATAACAATGAATTGGTCGACTCACTTCTAAGGAGCAGGTGGACAACTATGAACAGGTGATGGCCAAAGCTCATGGGTATATGAACATAGAGGATGCCCGAGCTTATAAGGCGGCAACTAGGGTCACAGAAACCTCCACAGCTATGACATTGGTAGCAGCAGTAGTAGTACCAATAACAGCAGCAACTTTACCCCACCACAGGCACCCGCAGCCGGTTCGGTGGTAGCGCCGACACCAGAGTTGGCAAGAGCCCTCCCAGCAAGGTAGGAGTGTCCGAGAGAACCCCTAAGAGCCGACTCCTGCTTCAATCGGTCTCATAGGAGGGACCAACAGAGGGACCCGACACCTAGACCTGCTCTCATTATCTTCAACACCTTCCTCGTAGAAGCTCTCGCCATGATCCAAAAGGAGGGACACCTTAATTAGCTCGCTCCTAAGATAAGGTCGGACCCATAGAATCGAGACACCCGATAATATTGCTGCTACCATAGAGATCATGGCCACCTCACCAATGATTGCCATATCTTGAAGAGGGACATTGAGGACCTGATCCATAGAGGGTACCTGAAGAAGCTTGTCTCTCATAGAGATAGGACAGAAGTTGCCCGAGCCAAGGCCGACAGGAGATCACGCTCACGATCGTGTCATCTCTGATAGTGCCAGGATAGGCGACCCCTAGAGCCTAACCATAAGGGGGTCATCAACATGATCAGTGGTGGCTCCACCGCTAGAGAGTCGTCTAATAATGCCCAGAAAAGGTATGCTAAGAGGGCTTTGTGGGTCGACCAATGTGATAAGAAGCCGAGAGCGGAGGAGCCCATCCTTTTTGGAGACACTGACTTGAAGGACATTGAGATGCCTTATGATGACCCTATCATCATAGAATTTGGGATTGATGGCTTCTAGGTGAAGAGGATTATGGTTAACATGGTAAACTCAGTGGACATCCTGTATATCGATACCTTCAACCAGATGGGCATCGACAAATCTTGACTGCTTCCCTGTAGGGGCCCCCTCATCAGATTCACTGGTCATTCTCTCTTGTCTGAAGGGATGATCACTCTCCCCTTGATGGTCAGAGAGTACCCCGGACAATCCACTATCTAAGTTTAATTTCTGGTAATGAATCTTAAGTCAGTCTATAATGTCATCTTAGGCCAAACCGCCCTATATCTTTTGTGGGTCATCCCTTCGACCTACCAGCAAATGCTAGAGTTTCTGACTCTTAACAAAGTCAGGGTCACCAGGAGCAACCAGCGAGAAGCTAGGTCATGCTACCTTCTCTTGACCAAGGGCAAAGGTGTGCAAGAGGCCCTGCCTATTGAGAAGACTTGCCTCCAGATGGAGAACACAACAGAGCAGCATAGGACGATACTAGTGGAAGAGCTCCATGAGATACCAATCAATCGGGAAGGGCAGAAGACGATCAAGATTGGATCTAGCTTAGTGGAGCCCTTACAAGGAGCATTGACGGAGTTCTTGTAGGAAAACACTGATGTATTCGCTTGGGGGGCCTAAAGATATGCCTGGGATCCCCCTTGAAGTGATAAGCCATGAGCTGGCTGTCGACCGACACACTAAGCCTGTGTGACAGAAGAAGATACATCTCAGCTCTGAAAGATAGAAGGTGGTCGCTGATAAAGTCGAACGGCTCTTTAGAGCTGGTTTCATTCAAAAATTTCAGTACCCGAAATGGCTAGCCAATGTGGTGTTGGTGAAGAAGGCTCTGAACAAATGAAGGGTGTGTGTGGACTTCACCGACCTCAACAAAGCTTGTCCCAAAGATAGCTATCCCCTACCTTGAATCGATCAGCTGGTTGACAGGAGTATGGGGGCATGGGTTACTTAGCTTCATGGACGCCTTCTCCAGTTACAACTAAATTTTCATGGCAGAACATGACCAGGAGAAGACCTCCTTTATCACTGACCAGGGGACCTATTGCTACAAAATGATGCCATTCGGCTGAAGAATGCTAGGGCCACTTATCAGAGGCTTGTCAACAAGGTATTCAAGCACCAGATTGGCTAAAATTTGGAAGATTATGTAGACAACCTACTGGTAAAGTATAAACAAGCGTCATCCTATATATTAGACCTAGATGAGACCTTCTCCACTCTCTGACGATACCACATGAAGCTCAATATAGCCAAGTGTGCCTTTGGGGTGCAATTAGGAAAGCACCTGGGGTTCATGATCACCCAGAGGGCTTGTAGGCATTAAAAACTGCCTATATGTCTAGAATACAGTTCAAGACGATGTAGCAACGAATCGTCGACACAACGAAGTGGCGAAATGTTGAGAATAAGACAATGAGCTCGCGTGCTCATCGGCCAGTTCCAAATAGCCAACACACTCACCGGCCACCTCCAAGTTAACAAAACACATGAAGTGAATCCCAAAAGTGCATGAGTCAACGAAGTGACAAAACACGCGTAAAGGCATAACAAACGTAAAACAAGCGAATTGAAGAAGCTACAAATAACCAAAACATCAAAAAGACGAATGAAACAAGCCAGGAGGCTCGTGTGAGTGCGAGCTACCAAATAGTGGCTAGCACCCACGTGAGACACCAAATGTGGCTCGCATAGTTTCGAGCCACCACGAGAACTGCTAACTCCCAAAACTCCCTAAAATACGGATTTCGATGTTTTGTTAGAATTCTTTCATCCCAGGATCTCCCTAATTGTTCTGAAGCTATCCTTAAGTGCACCTGGGAGGTTATCAACTACAGATGACGTCAAAACACTTCATCTTATTAGAAAACATGGCGACACAAGCCTATAAATAGAAGCCCATGGTCTTCATTTGAGAGGATCTAAAATCAGAGGGCGAGGTGCTATCAATTTGAACAGTAGACCATGAATTTCAGAGGAGAGTTGGCAGATCTTGGCGAACTTCATCATAAAGAGGAAGCCTTCGAAATATCTGAGACTCTTTTTCCTTTTTCCCTCTGGATCAAACTTGGTTTTGATCTTGAGAAGAGCCACAATCTCGCTTGGTCATGATTGTCGCTTCTGCAATTATTTTCTTCGTGAAATAAGAGCATCAATTAACTCTTGTCAACCGGATCAGATCTATGATGGTCTACGGACTAACACGTCCCCGACACAGATGAAGGATCCCACGCAAGTAGCAGGAGATAAACTACTATTGCGTATTGTTTGATAAAGTTGTAATTTTTACCTTTTTATTGTGTAAGAAGATCTTATAAAAAGATCTACTTTTCTTTCAATTTGAACTTGTAATCGATAAACGGTGTAATAGGTTTGATGACAATAAAAATATCAACTTTTGATACAAATAAACTAGCGACAACAATGAGAGTTGACAGCCTCACTGACCGAGGCTATAGTGTCATAACACCTCATTCCGGTTGACGAAGAGGTCGAATACGAGTTCGACCAACAGAAGTACGAGGAGTATATGTCTTCCTCCTCCAGATCATCTTCCCCTCACAAGTGAAAGAGGATCTCCTCCTCAAGGAAGGTTCGCTGGTCTTCAGATCTGAAGACCCAAGATGATAATTTCTACCCCATTACTACTGCTGTTGCATCTCGCAATGCTCCTCTGGTATCTGAAGAAGTTGGATCTTCAGATCCAAACCCCTCTTTGATCAAGGAGTTTACTGCTGAAGGAGCGCCAACTCTATCGAAGAGAGCACATCAAAGCAACGCCAGCGCCTCGTGTGCCAACTCGCCAAGGCTTTAGGGCTATGTAGGCTGTCTAAAAAAAAAAATCCCCATCAAACACTGATGATAGAAGTTACAATCTGACGACTTCCAAAAGGCTACAATTTGAAGATTTTCACGTAGATCGATGAAGGCTACAATCTGATGACCTTCACAATAACTGATAAAAGCTCTAATCAACAACCTTCACAATCAACATCGGGAGTCGTAATCTGATGACTCTCAAAGAGCTAAAGCAAGGATTACAAAATGACGATCCTTGTAACTCTCTAACAGAAAAAGACTACAAATCGATGGTCTCTTCAAACCAAGACGTGGAAGTCCTCCCTACGTACCATCATCAAGACGCAACACTAATTTGATCGCGAAACGCGGGTCAAACCTAGCTGCAAACAATGCACACTCAGCTCCAAAAGCTGCCAACGCGGCTCACGTTTAGCCGGAAACGCAGCTCCAAAAGCTACCAACGCAGCTCACGTTCAGCCGCAAACGCAGCCTCCGAAAGCTGCCAACGCAGCTTCATCCGCTGCAAACATAAACGCAACCTCATATGTGAGATGATTGATCTTGATGGCTATGACAACAACATGACTAATATTATATTAGCAACTATTAGAGGTGCTGATAAGCAGTGTAATGATTTTAGAAAAGCGGGAAGATCTAGAACCTGCAGTTGATAGAGTGTTATTGGGATGCCTCAATTATCACAAATGGCTTGAATAGGGCCTTCTAGACTGGTCATTGGTGTCATCCATATATAAAGAAATAGAGGGCAAACGCAGCTTCATATCGCTGCAAACACAGGTCTTCAGCCACTGCATCCGCAGCTTCATATCGCTGCAAACGCAGCTCTTCAGCCGCTGCATCCGTAGCTTCATATCGCTGCAAACGCAGCTCCTCAGCCTCTGCATTCGCAACTTCATATCGCTGCAAACGCGACTCCAGACACTGCGTTTAGAACGCAAGTCAAGATGTTGACTCGTTCAAACGCAATCCATACGGTTTTGAGAAAATCATTGTTTCGAGAAAACTGCGTTGTTATACCCGATTAATAGGGCGACTAAACCCTCATATAGGCACGGATTATGGGGGCAGTTACACCTTTAATTCCCCTATAAATATCAACAAACTCAACAGAGTTAGAGAGGATTTTTTGGGGGTATCAGCTTTTGGAGATCGGATTTTGGAAATCAGATCCGGGAGAGGAGAGAATCTGAAGGCAACAATCTTCAACAACTGAATATTTCCAGATATTTGATACTTGGCTTCTCAACCGAATTATTTTTGGTTCAAACAACTCTTTTTCACCAGAGTTTGTCACTCACTCTGAGTTACAAAACTCATTAAGAGTTCTTAATCAGTTCGATCATACAAGTCATTTGTTCTAGTGAGTTGAGACATTCGGATCGTCAACGGAGAGCAAATTCGACGCAAGCATTCGAAGGAGGCACTCCATCGCTACCTTGAAGAACGCAGATTTAAACAAAGGAGAGAATTCAGATCAATTCTCTTCTCTTTTGTAATCAGGAATCCAAATTATAATCGAGAGTTGAGAGAGTTGTAAACATTCTTTTTCTAAACAGTTAGAGAGAATAAAAGTCAGAGATAATTCTTTCATTATTTTCTTATTACAAAATTTTTCACAAACAAAAGATGGCGACTCTGCTGGGGACTATCTTCTCTGACGAAGAAGTAGTGGCGCAATCTGATGTCCATCTCATTGGAACAACTGTTGAAACTCTCGTTGTAGAGTTTGATCAAGCCAAGTATGAGGAAGCTCTTTCCTCTGGATCGCTTAGCCCCAAGGCCAGGCATAACATCCGAAAAATCTCCAAAGAGATCCAACCTGTTGCTGAGAGGTCAAAAAAAGCCCTCTCCTTTGGTCGATATTCATCAAATCACCCCTCCTCTGACGGAGCGAACTTAGCCTCTGTTGGACCTGTCCAACAAGTCGAACAGTCCACGTCTACATCAACACGACATACTACGGGCTACAAACGGCCTATAGAAGAGTCAAACTCTATAAACGCCAATGATGTTGCTGCAAAGGCTCTGAAACAAGCCAAGAAGAACGCCGCTCGAAGACGGAGAATATCCATCCGACGAGCGCATCTTCGAGAAAACCGATCCCTGGTTCAACGCGAGGATTGCGTTTTTGAAGCCCCGCCCAAAGATTGCGTTCCTACTCCAGAACGCATACTTCGTGGCAATGAGCCTAACTATGAGCCTCGAGTGATACAGCTTAAACGCGACCCTCAGTGGTGCGTTATCCATCCAAAACACAGTACTGTTAAAGATAAAAACGCACCCCATGAGTGCGTCCAAATAAAACAGGACCCTAAGGGGTCTGTTTCATCAATTAAACGCAGGCCAAAGCCTGGTGTTTATAAATCACAATGCGACCCTCGCGTTTTGACTCCAGAACGTGATGTGGTCTGCCAAGTACAAGGGAGTCGACACGGGCTTAAGATTCATGTCCAACAAGAACCAGTCTTGCCCACTCAAGGACAGGGGGTCTTATTTCCGGCGAAGAATTACTCTCAAATCTCTGATTTGCGAGAATTACTCTCTAGGGAGAAGCCAACGCAACAAGCAGCTCATTCATGCCATTGTGAGCGACTTATTTCAGCGGTTCTTTCCGAATAACACTGTTGTGCACCTAAACCCCGGCAATCTGTGTTCAACAGACTGGCGAACGTTGCTAGACCTGTCAAGCGACGACGTTATCATAAGAAGAAAATAGCAGAGACGGAATATCCCGAAGTCACTATTAATGTGATTGGCAGAGGGAAAGCTTCCACTCCCAATTCTGATGAACCAGAAAGAAGCCATTCCCCGACCGTTTGGGAAATTTTCGATGAGTTCGAAGGAGTATATTGACACACCCGGACACGGACAGGAGCTATCCGCTCGGTTGACTATAGAAAGTTGGCCAAAGGAATTACTTCTGATGATGAACATTTGGCAATCATCGAATCCCAATCTTCAAGCTTCGTCGTGGCACGGGAAGTTTTCATTTACATGACTGGAGACCCCGAGGATTTTGCTAAAAAAGTTGACGAACACCACGTTATGCTCCATGCACAACAAGAGACACTTCTCCAAATGAAGGGTATGTTGGCCCAGCTCCTCGCCGAAAAAGGCCAAAAACCTGAATCTTCCCGGAGGACAACCTCCAAAGGAAAGCAGAAAGTGCTTGAGAATTTGGAACATGAGACTCACAATTTGGAGTCTTCTTCTGAAAATGAGAAAGAGATAGAGAGAGAACAGAATCCTCAGTAAACTAAAGTGGATGAGCTAGAAGCCCGCCTTAACGTAATAGCTAACAGAAGTGAGCTTCACGAAGAAGGGGTGGTACGGCCTTATCCTGCTTAATAGGATACAGCTCCCTATCCGTCGAAATTCAAGGCTCCTACCTTGCAACCGTTCGATGGCACAGGGTCGCCAAATTAGCACATCTACTACTTCAATCCCAGACGGGAGATGTGGTGGCAAACGATGCCATCCTGACCCGTTTGTTTATCGGTACTCTTAAGGGATTTATCTTTGAATGGTTTATGAAACTGCCTGCTGGATCTATTCAGAAATGGGTAGATCTAGAAAGGCTTTTTTTAGCCAGATTCTTCGAAGATGACACAGAAGTTTCGGTCCCGACTCTTCTCGCCACCAAGCAAAAGAAAAGAGAGTCCATCAAGACTTATGTGGAAAGATTCCACAGCATGGCATTGCGATGCCCGTCAGGTATGACCCAATCAACCTTAGTTAAAACTTACAGGCACAATTTGTAGACTCAGCTCCTCGCTCAGATGGGAGTGGCAGAATGTCGCTCCTGGAGACAATTAGTTTCGCAAGGAGAACAAGCCGAAGAGATTGTTGCTCAGGTCAAGGCTGAAGAAGTTATTCAACCCAAGCCATAACAACAACGTAACCAGAACAGTGTGCCGCGCTCCAAGGGAAAGGAGACGTTAGCTGCCGATACCGATGCACGCACGCCATCCGGGAAACAAGGCAAAGCACCAAACCAACAAAGAGCGCCTAAGCAATACTCATTCAAAGAAGAGCATGTGGACACTCTGTTCCAACTACTTCGGAAGAACAATAAATTGCAACTCCCCGAAATCAGAAAACCAGATAAAGCTGGGAAGGTAGATGACCCCAACTACTGTTGCTATCATAGGTTCTTGGGACATCCTACCAGAAAATATTATGTGTTCAAAGACATCTTACAAAACTTGGTAAACGCTAACGTGCTTACCCTGAAGCCAGAGCAGAAGACTGTATCCACTAACTTGATAGCAGTCCAGTTCGATGATTTCCTCCCTATAGCTACCACAGATGGCGTCATTCCCATCCACAAAGGGGAAATGCACTTGAAAAACACCGACTTATATAACCAGAAGGACAGGGGGTTGGTACCCCTCACTACCCCAAAAGAGGAAATCATGTGGGTCTATCCTGACCTAATTAAAAATCAACAATGGACAAAAACCCCATCCAAGAAGAAGGGATATATAGTTAAGTCATCCAACATGATTAGCCCATCTGTTAATGAGAATGATGATCAGCTCAAACCTCTCACCGATTCAGAAGAAGAGAGAATTGCCCTGGCAGCATACCCAGGAGACAACCCTGGCACTCGGTCAGGAAAGACTTACTTGAGAGACTACAACGAGAATGCTCAAGAAGCTAAAGAACAACCCCAAGACACTAGGGGTTCTGTACCAAAGAAGCCGGTTGATAAAGGGAAACAAAAGGAGCTCCGGTTCAACAAAAATCTTCACCAGGATCTTGGAGAAACGAGCGCTCCCTTCTAATTTAATGTAATGGCGCAGCTGGCCAATATACCTGCTAGGATTACCCCATATGAGCTCTTGAGATTGTCAAAAACCACCAAAGAAGCTCTGATTGAAGCTTTGAAAAACACAGAGAGCTTTATCACTCAAGTCACTCCAATTCCTGAAGCGTCTGAAGATCAGTCTTGTTTGCAATGCTTACAAGCAGCAAGAAGTTTACCCTGCATATCATTCACTCAGGAGGATATGCAAGTGAAACATAAACATGACAGACCCTTGTACTACACAGGATACATCGGGTCATTAGAAATCAACCGTGTTCAGGTTGATCCAGGCTCGGCACTTAGCATCATGCCATACAGAGTCATGCAAGTTTTAGGGATTCCTATGCATCGGTTGAATGCTACTCAGACTACCATCTTCGGATTCAACGCCAACAGCACTAGGCCCCTGGGGAAAATCAAACTCAAGTGCCAAATTAGAGACCTCAAGTCTGAAGTGACTTGTTACATCATAGATGCGGACACGTTCTACAATTTATTGTTGGGGCGACCATGGATTCATGCAAATCGCATTGTCCCGTCTACCCTCCATCAGGTTATGAAGTATGCTAATAAGGAAGGAGAAGTTCGAACCTTGATTGCCGAAAAATACCCTTTCAAAGGAGTGGAAAACTTCCACACAGATTCAGTCTTCTACTCGGAATCACAGGAGAAAGAAGAGATTGACAGCGGTAATGAAGCAGACGTCGAGCCAGACCCTGAAGGAAATTGTCCATGGGAGTTGAACTTCAATGTAATGGGTCCAGTCGAGAACAATAATAATGTACCGAGTGAGGGCGAGTGGTGCATTAATAAAGATTTTATTTTAGCGTACTTGTCTGATGGGTCTTTTAAAGCTGAACAAATACAGAATAATGCTAAAACAGGTACCAGCTCATGGCACACATTGCGCGCCGATACATCATTAACGTTGCTAATTAAGTCATCCTTCGCTTCAGATGAAGAAGTAGAATATGTGCAAAAAGCTTTCTTCAAAGTCCCATCCAAAAGGAAAGGGCAGAAGCCAATCAACTTTGGTAAAGTCAAACCCAAACAACTCAAACGAGGAAGTTCAGAGGAAGATGATGGAGTGCCTTAGTTCCATTACCATGAACCTAACTCCGTCCAATTAATAAAACGAATGGGGTATAACTTCAACGAAAAACAGGGTTTAAACTTTGGGAAAGGAAGGCGAACACTGATTCGAATGTCTCTAACCCCCAAGGAAAACCTCCGGACTACTATCAGAAAACCAGAAGGGGTGTGGGTTACGTCACAACCCCCTCTGTCTCAGAAAATGAAATCAGTAATTATTTACGTCAGGATCATTCATCCGGAACATCTTCCTGGGTATCCGACGTTAGTGTCGGACCTTTCTTTAAAAACCTGGCTGTGAACATGGTTTCAACTAGTCATCCAGATGAAGACGCAGGGGATGATGAATAGTTAATCGAATCAACCGACGATCCTTGGATCAAACGCCTCAACATCTTGTGGGATATGCGCTTCGAACAACATGAACCGCCCACTGAAGATAGAGTGATCCAGGTCAATATGGAAGATGAACATGACCCTAAACCCTTCTTCATAGCTGAAAATTTATCATCATCTGAGAGAGAGGACCTCATATCTCTCATCTGAGAATATATAGATGTCTTTGCTTAGAACTATGAAGACATGCCTGGTCTTGACCCAAAAGTTGCCATGCATCGGCTCAACATCGATCCGGATGCAAAACCCGTTAAACAACAATAACGGCGGTTTCGTCCAGAGATCATTGAAGCAATTGAGTCCGAAGTTAAAAAGCTTATAGACTCAGGTTTTGTCATAGAGGAACAAAACCCAGACTGGGTAGTCAACATTGTTCCAGTTCCCAAGAAGAACGGTAAGGTCCGGATATGTATCGACTTTCGTGACCTTAACGCAGCTTGTCCAAAAGACGAGTTTCCTCTTTCTTTCACTGATGTCATGATCGACAATACATGCGGATATGAAAGGATGTCTTTCATGGACGGATTTTCAGGGTACAATCAAATCAAGATGCATCCTGAAGACGAGAAGCATACTGTGTTCAGAACTCCACTGGGGGTGTACTGCTACACAGTGATGCATTTCGGCCTAAAAAACGCAGGTGCAACTTATTAACGTGCGATGAATGCAATCTTCCACGAACATCTACGAAAGAAGATCGAGTGCTACGTTGACGACATAGCAGTAAAAAGCCAGCATAAAGGCGATCATATTACAGATTTGAAGACAATGTTCGACATCATGCGAGTTCACCAACTCAAGATGAACCTGACAAAATCATTCCTTGGCGTATCGATCAGAAAATTCCTGGGATTTATTGTCACGTCCAAGGGAATTTCTCTTGATTCGAAGAAAATTCACGCTATCCAAGACATGCCACCCCCAAAGAATCTCAAGGAACTCAGGGGTTTACAAGGGAGATTGGCTTATATTCGGAGATTCATATCAAATCTTTCAGGGTAATGCCAACCCTTCTCTAAGCTCATGAAGAAAGGAGTATCCTTTGTTTGGGATGGGGATTGCCAAAGAGCATCCGAGGAGATTAAAAAATATCTTACCCAACCACCGGTTCTTGTAGCCCCAATACCGGAAAAACCATTCCTATTATACGTGAGAGCTATGGTCCACTCTCTAAGAGCTTTGTTAGCTTAGAACAACGATCAAGGCCAAGAGCAAGCCATCTATTACCTAAGCAGGACTATGATGGGATCCGAACACTGGTATAATCCAGTTGAAAAATAATGTCTCACTTTGGTATTTGAAGTCCAGAAGATGCGATATTATTTGGTTGGACAAACAATTCATATCATCTCTAAGGTGAATCCCTTGAGAGTTCTGATGACAAAGCCATCATCTCTAAACTGCCGACTCGCCAAATAGGCCATTCTCTTATCACAATATGACATGCAATTCATGCCCCAAAAAGCGGTCAAGGGTTAAGCGTTGGCAGATTTCTTAGCCGATCACCCAGCGCCAGGGACGTCTAAATTGTATGAAGAATTGCCCGATGAAGTCGCGGAAAGTTGTGTCACTCAAGAAGCTACGTAAGTGTGGAAATTATTCTTCGACGGGGCATCTAGAGCAAATCCTCATGGAGCAATTACCACAGGAGTCTGAGTGGTGTTCGTTTCTCCGAATGGTCACGTGATCCCAAGAGGGTTTTCCCTAATCGAACCCTACACTAACAACATAGCTGAGTATAATGCTCTGCTACTAGGAATGCAATTTGCTGAGGAACTTAATATTCGACATCTTGAAGCTAACGGTGACTCTCAGCTAATCGTGAATCAAGTCCGAGGGGAATACGAGGTGCATCATGAGGATCTGATCCCGTATTACTTCGCAGTGCTAAAGCAAGCTCAGAAGTTCGAAGGGTTTTTATTGAATATATTCCACGAGCTCAGAATGCTTATGCAGATGCTTTAGCCTCGTTAGCAACCTCCTTAGCATTGCCCCCGGGGGCCGAAACTACGATTCCTGTTACGGGACGTGAGTTATACTGTTCTAAGATTCCTGTAGAGGAAAGCTCGGACAAGACACCGATAGGAGAAGTCTGTACAACTTCGATGGAGCTTGAATCTAGAGATTGGCGATTCCCATACATTGACTATGCCATATATAGAATTTTGCCTGAAGACCCTAAAGAAGTAGCCACTATCAAACGAAAGGCCCTCCAATTCTATTACGATGCAGTTTCTCAAATTCTCTATCGTAAATCACATGATGGAGTTTTGAAAGGCCCTCCAATTCTATTACGATGCAGTTTCTCAAATTCTCTATCGTAAATCACATGATGGAGTTTTGCTTCGATGCCTCTCTCGGAAGGAAGGCAGTTTCTCAAATTCTCTATCGTAAATCACATGATGGAGTTTTGCTTCGATGCCTCTCTCGGAAGGAAGTAAAAGAAGCCCTCAAGGAAGCTCACGACGGAATGTGCGGAGCTCATCAGCCTGGAGCTAAACTAGGCGATCGTTTTCGACAAATCGGTTATTATTGGCCAAGGATGTTCGCAGACGCAGTGGACTATGCTAAACATTATCACGCATGCCAAATTCATGGTGATTTTATCCATCAAGCGCCAGGAAACCTACATCCCACATCTGCTTCTTGGCCATTCAAAATGTGGGGCATGGATATCGTGGGACCAATTTCTCCTCCGACTTCCAAAGGACATCGGTTCATTCTGGCTGTAACCGATTATTTCTCCAAATGGGCAGAGGCAATCCCGCTAAAACAGGTCAAGACAAAGAATGTGATTAAATTCATCAAACATCACGTCGTCTACCGCTTTGGAGTCCCTAGATAAATAGTCCATGACAACGGAACACATTTTGTTAGCTTTGGATTTCAGAGATTCTGTGATAAATTTCACATCCAAAGTGTTGCATCCACAGCATATTATCTGCTAGCAAATGGTATTGCGGAAGCTTTTAACAAAACTATTGTGAAGCTCCTCAAAAAGTTTGTTTCCAAAAGCCAACGCGATTGGGACGAAAGACTAGGTGAATGTTTGTGGGCTTACCGTACAACGGTGAGGACCCCTACAAGAGCTACACCATTCTCTTTAGTATACGGTTGCGAAGCTGTACTACCACTTGAGGGTGAGGACCCCTACAAGAGCTACACCATTCTCTTTAGTATACGGTTGCGAAGCTGTACTACCACTTGAGATTCAAATCCCTTCCCTGAGAGTCGATTCTCTTTAGTATACGGTTGCGAAGCTGTACTACCACTTGAGATTCAAATCCCTTCCCTGAGAGTCGCTATTACAACTGGACTGACAGAGGAAGAGAAACACCAACGACGTCTTTAGGAACTTGAAGCTTTAGATGACAAACGACTTCAAGCTTAGCAACAGATTGAGCTATATCAAGCCTGTATTTCTAAAGCCTACAACAAAAAGGTTAAAGAATGGATTTTTAAGAAAGGCGATTTGGTTTTGGCTAATCGACGACATATGGTAATGACCCACAAAACCAAAGGGAAGTTTAATCCCAAATGGGAAGGACCTTTCGTGATAGAGATAGTCTACTCCAATGGAGCCTACCGTCTCATCGATAAAAAAGGAGACAGACTCATGATGCCAATTAATAGGAAATTTCTCAAGAAATACTACCCGTAGATACCAAGTCTCTTGAGCCTAGCTGGGAATTACCTAATGAGAGTTTGTTTGAACAAACAGTTTCTCCTACTTTGTATATCTTCAAGTTAACATTACACCTCTGATGATTGAAGTTGTAGAGAATTATTATAATAAAGAAAAATTTCCAAAATCTACCAGATGATTATTAGCATAACCTAATTTATTGAAAGAGTCCCAACTTGGAGTGCGACTGGCCTTCCTGAACACAAATCTCACAGCCGCGTTTCAAATCTTGTAACTGCGTTTCAAGTCTCACAGCTGCAAGGCCTGACCCTGCGTTCTTGGAAACAGACACACGTCACGATCATTCAAACACAGAAATTCAACTATAGCAAAGAAGCTTCTAGAGAACACTCAACAAATGGGAATGCGTCAGGTCTTCTTAAACAACTACAGCTCAAATCTCAGAGTTGCGTTCAAACCTATTTAGATGCAAGGACAAAGCCAGGCGTCTATGATAGGCCTGCGTTCAAATCATTCAAACGCAAGGAGGCAATTTTTAGAAATTCCAACATCACAAAAAGATCATAGCATTTCAGAAAATGTAAACAGTTCATCACAGGCAAGGGTAGTATTTATTATGAAAGTATCAAAAAATTATTACAGGCCAAAAAGTATTATAAAAGTTTTTAAAGAGAAAAAGATGCGAGGCGGGCTTTAGCCTGGGATACACGCGCAGAATAGTTGGCTCGAACTTCTGCTTCGGCCCTCCCCGTCATTTCCTCGGCAGTGGCAGCAGCAGCTGCAGCTTCTGATCGCAAGGCTTGAAGAGTCTCCTCTATCTCCGGCCTCAAGTTAACAAGCTGCAATTTCTCCAAGGCTTCAACAGTGCCTGAGAAGAAGTAAATCTTCTTGGCACAATGTAGAGCCCAGCTGCGGTTGATACGAGAGAGAGAGCACAACACGTCCATGAATGAGTTCTGGAATTCGGGAAATGTGGCCCACCCTTGCTCAGTGATGAGGTAAGCTTGCCTCACCATGTTCTCCAGAAGCTTTGTGAGGAAAGTCACACTCTCAGGGAGTGGAGTAAAAGCCTCACCAGGAAAGACTATGGCTAGAGGTGTAATCAAAGGAGCGTCTTCTGAAAGGATGAGGGGTTCAGAAGCAGAAGCCCTACCTTGCAACAAAGCAAATAAAAGCAAAGTCAGCAACATAGAAAAAGTCAAGCGCAGTAGTATAGACATGCGTCAAGATCAACACGAACGCAAGGAACCTATACCCGCGTTGAATCATTGTGAACGCAGTGAATTGCGTTATGAATTTTCAAGACGGTAGGGTTTAATTTCGCGTCAAACGCAGCAAGATCAAACCATGAAGTCAAAACGAAGGGACCAACCCTTCGTCTCGACAATGAACGCAGAAGCTTCTTCATGCGCTCAAGATTAAGGAATCGACTCCTTATTTTATCAATCAGCATAGAAACTTCTTCTTGCGCTCAAGATTAAGGGATTGACGCTTCGTTTCGTCAATGAACAAAAGAACATCTTTCGGCATTCGAAATTAAGGAGATGAACAATTTTCGTCGAAAGACACAGAAATTTCTTTACATTCAAGATTGAAGAGACGAATCGTATTCGTCATCATCAACTAGAATCCATTTAAGGGATTTTAAGAAAACCGATTAAAAAGAATGCTAAACAGAAGGGACAGCGTGGCTTACCTTGTTCCCCAGGCATCAGTGAGGGAGGCGCCGATGTCGGTCTGGAGGTGGACCCGAAGGCATTCTCCGACGGTGGTATGGGGTGCGCCGCCTTGTTGTCTTCGCTCGAACAAGGCTTCTTGGAGGCCATGGCTGGAGGACGAGGCGGAGCAGTCGAAGAAATTTTTAGAATTAACGAGAAAAAACTCGTTTCTGAGTTCAAGAAGGAAGCTTAAGCGTTTGAGGCCCTTGACAAGACTAATTAGGCCTATTTATAAACAATTAATGACGGTGATTTGGAGTTCCGAGACTCCCGCCAAGCATGGTCTCTTCATCATCATTATAGTCGCTTGGACTTCTGATAAGACGCGGGATGAGACCCTGCGTCCATAAGATAAGTAGGTGAAGCTAAACGCAATAATCTGGAGATGCGTTCTTCCAAACATACGCAGCTCAATTCAAAATTTTAAACGCAGGGGGTACCTCTACCTTTGCATTTTCAAAATATGGTACTAAAACCTCTAAGAGCACGCATTGCGTCTTTAGAACTTCTGCAGATCATCAGCAGAATTTAAGACAAATCAGTTGGCAAAGTCTTCCCAATGTCAACATTAAACCTATATATGATGGCTTTTTCATTTCCACGGAGTTTGAACTCTGTCGGCATCAAAGTTGCTCCGAACGCAACATTTTTAACTTATCGACTCTTATCAATAGAGCGATAGGTCCTCCAAGTTGCTCCGAACGTAACATTTTCAACTTATCGACTCTCGTCAATAAAGCGATAGGTCCCCAAAATTGCTCCGAACGTAACATTTTCAACTTCGACTCTCGTCAATAGAGCGATAGGTCCCCAAAGTTGCTCCGAACGTAACATTTTTAACTTATCGACTCTTATCAATGGAGCGATAGGTCCTTGAAGTTGCTCCGAATGCAACATTTTTAACTTATCGACTCTCGTTAATAGAGCGATAGGTCCCCAAAGTTGCTCCGAACGCAACATTTTCAACTTATCGACTCTTATCAATGGAGCGATAGGTCCTCCAAGTTGCTCCAAACGCAACATTTTCAACTTATCGACTCTTATCAATGGAGCGATAGGTCCTCGAAGTTTCTCCGAACGTAATATTTTTAACTTATCGACTCTTGTCAATAGAGCGATAGGTCCCCAAAGTTTCTCCGAACGCAACATTTTTAACTTATCGACTCTTATCAATGGAGCGATAGGTCCTCCAAGTTGCTCCGAACGCAACATTTTCAACTTATCGACTCTCGTCAATAGAGCGATAGGTCCCCAAAGTTGCTCCGAACGCAATATTTTCAACTTATCGACTCTCGTCAATAGGGCGATAGGTCCCCAAAATTGCTCCGAACGTAACATTTTCAACTTATCGACTCTTATCAATGGAGCGATAGTTCCTCGAAGTTGCTCCGAACGTAACATTTTCAACTTATCGACTCTCGTCAATAGAGCGATAGGTCCCCAAAGTTGCTCCAAATGCAACATTTTTAACTTATCGACTTTTATCAATGGAGCGATAGGTCCTCCAAGTTGCTCCGAACGTAACATTTTCAACTTATCGACTCTCGTTAATGGAGCGATAGGTCCTCCAAGTTGCTCCGAACGCAACATTTTAAACTTATCGACTCTCGTCAATAGAGCGATAGGTTGCCAAAGTTGCTCCGAACGCAACATTTTCAACTTATCGGCTCTCGTCAATAGAGTGATAGGTCCCCAAAGTTGCTCCGAACGTAACATTTTCAACTTATCGACTCTCGTCAATAGAGCGATAGGTCCTCAAAGTTGTTCTGATCGCAACACTTTCATTTTGTCGACTTCTACTAATAGGACGACAAGACCACAAACTCACCATGTTAATATGGTATTTCTGAGATTTATAAATCTATCCTTCGATATTAAAACGGTATTTCACGGTTCCATATCAAAATAAGATATGCGAAAGAAACAATGAAAAACCAAAACGTCACTACTTTTATTCAAAGGAAAATAAAGCAACAAGAAGATAAATGTTGTTTCTACCAAAGAAGCGATACAAAAACAGGCTCATCAATTCATCAAACTGAATGAAGCAAGCTGAGACTTAATGTCAGAAAGTTTCTCTTCATGATCAGTTCGCACTAGCATCTCAGCCCGTTTTCAATGTTCATCCTCGCTAGACAATGCAACAGCAATCTCCTTTTCAGCCTCTTCAAGAGCGCTAGCTTCCGTGCGGTAATCTACTAGAGAAGTTGCACTTTTGACGTTGAGCTCAGTGACAATAGCTTCTTCTCGTTTGAATTGAGCCTTCAACCTAGCCAATTCAACTTCAGTGGCCATGATATTCTCTCGTAAATTCTCTAAAGAAGTATTGGAGAGCGCTAGCTCAGTTTGTTTTTGAGCATGCAGCTTCTGCAGATGTTCCACCTGAACTTTTTCTCCGCTATATGACGTTGAGCTGCTTCATATTTTTTAGCCTCTTCAGCCCGGATGTCCTCGAGCGTCGACGCGATCTGCGCTTGGATGTCAGCACGACCTAAGGCATCTAAGAACCTTAATTGTGCCTCTAAGCGTCGAATGGCTTCTGAGCAATGCTCAACTACCGGAACATCCCCCACGAGCTTGAGGTTGTTCAAACTATTGATGAGCATAGGCTTGAAGGTTTCAAAGTGTCTCGGCCAGCCAACACAACCTCAATTACTTTCTTGGCTAGACTTTCTAAATAGTCAAGAGAAATCTTGAGAAAATCTGGCACATCCGTGGGACTTAAAGCAGCGATGGGAGACGGTACAGAAACTTCTGAAGATACAGAGCCAAGCAAGAGACCACCAGGCGATTTTAGTGTAGTGGCTTGAGAGGGAACGCCGATATCCAGCTGAGATGGACTCGATTGCAGAGCCATCAGTTCCCCTATTTTAGATGACCTTGGCACGTCTACAACTTCTGTAGGGGCTAAAGAAATTGTTTTAGGCTATCTAAAAATCACAATAGATAGCTGATTCCCCATCAAATACGGATCATGGAAGTTACAATCTGACGACTTCCAGAAGGCTATAATTTAAAGACTTTCACGTAGATCGATGAAGGTTATAATCTGACGACCTTCACAACAACTGATGAAAGCTCTAATCAACATCCTTCACAATCAACATTGGGAGTTACAATCTGATGACTCTCACATGTCAAAGAGCTAAAGCAAAGATTACAAAACGACGATCTTTGCAACACTCTAACAGAAAGAGACTACAAATCGACGGTCTTTTCAAACCAAGATGTGGAAGTCCTCCCCGCATACCAGCATCAAGACGCAACACCAATTCGACTACGGATGCAGGTCAAACCTGGCTGCAGACACACCTCACATTCAGCTCTAAATGCTATAAACGCAGCTTAGATCCAGCTGTCAACGCAGCTCATGTTCGGCCGCAAACGCAGCCTCCGAAAGCTACCAACGTAGCTTCCATCCGCTGCCAAACACAGCTTCCATCCGCTGCCAAACGCAGCTTCCAAGCTGCTAAACGCAGCTTCCAAGCTGCCAAACGCAGCTTCCAAGCTGCCAAACGCAGCTTCCAAATTGCTGCAAACGCAGCTCACGAGCAGCTTCCAACGCTGCCAACGCAGCTTCCAAATTGCTACGTCTGAACTTCCAGACACTGCGTTTGAACGCAGAATTCATGCCAGAACGCGGATTATGTGTTTGACTCGTTCAAACACTACCTGAACAGTTTCAAAACCGTTTCCCACGATTTGAGAGGATCATAACTCCACTCAGGAGTGATTTAAGGGGCGGTTACATCCCATTAGCCCCACTTAGGAGCGAATTAAGGGGACGGTTACACCCTTTAATCCCCTATAAATAACTAAGAAATCAGCTTAGTTCGGGGCTGGATTTTGGAGGCGGAATCTTTCATCCTGCTCTTGGGCAGCATAAAAGAGATCCTTGGCTTGTCTAACCAATTACGGTGAAGATCAATCAACTCATCAAGAGTTCTAAAACTTACTTTGCAAGTTCTCCACAGTGTCAAATCGTGAGGAGGAGATACTGTTCTAGTGAATCAAGAAGTTCGGATCGTCAACGGAGAGCAAACTCGATGCGAGTATTCGAGGGAGGGACTCCATCGCCACCGTGAAGAACCCAGACTTAAACAAAGGGGAGGATTTGCATCAATTCTCTTCTCTTTTGTAATCAGGAAATCCAATTGTAACTGAGATTAAAGGAATACAAATTAATTTTCCTTCGTTTCTTTTACTGCAAATTTTCTCACAAATAATTATCAATAAAGCAGTCGGCGGGAGAGTTGTTGTTGAGAGTTCCAAGCAAAGTAGCTCCGACACTTGAGCTGATGGTGGTAGAAGCTGTTGCGTCAAAGGAGGGGTGACAGTGCTCGCCTCATGTATCATAGGATCTGTACCAGAAAATTGTTTAAATATAGAAAAAAGATTAGTCGTGAGTCAGAACAAACGACGCTTACCAGTGAGAGGCAGGGAAATGTAGGCTGACGCCTTGTCTGAAGATCGTGATGGTGGAATATCCCACTCACCAGGGTCATCGCTATCATCACCCAAATTGTCATTATTCTCGTTACTCTCACTTTGGTCACCATCATCGCTATGGTCCATAGGCTCATCTTCGTCTATGGGAGGAAATGCTAGTGGATCCTCGGTGATAGTAGGTTTTAATATGACTCCAGTCGTAGGGCTTGACTGTGTACCTCCTACAGGGGGTAGTAACACAAAAGCAGAGGGATACTTGTCCGCTACAGAATCTTGCTGGGCAGTCACAATAGGTTCTTGGACAGGAGGTACATCTTCTTTAACATGAGGGGCAGTGGAGGTAGTATCATGAAGCGTGTCTTCAGGGGCAAATTTGCACCTCCTACAAATGATTCATCTCCACGCTCTTCTTCATGCAATGAACGAGCAGAAGAAACAGGGCCTCCTAAAGTGGGACCGACAGTAGGGAGACCAGGCCGAGGCGAAAGTCCCATAGCAGTAGACTCTTGTTCTTCCTCTTCTGTTAGACCCTACGGGGGGGGGCGTGGTTATTGTCTTATGCTTAATCTAATTTCGTTATATCCAATTAAAATTAATTAACAATTATCCTAGAAAGTTTTGAAATATAACAACTATATAAGCTAGGATAAGCAATGATGAACAATGAGATATATCTATATAATGAATATATATATATATAATATATAATATATTTATATATCTATATATATTATTATATATCATATTTTATATTTATATAATATATATATATTACTATATCTATATATATTATGAGTATATAACTACAACAAGGGTAAACTATGAACTTAGATAGTGGATCATATACATAATGAGCTAATGACAAGGCGACCAAGGAAATATAAACACAAGTATAAATAACGCCAAACCACTCAACAAAGATATGATCACGGAGTTCGGACCTCGTCCTATGTCTCCGCTCCCCACTCCCGGGGCGAAATCCACTATCACAACCGGTTTTCGTACGCTCACCCGGATAACTGTTTCAACCACACTTATGTCGTTTTCAACGAATCACGATCAACGTTGCACTCCGCACACATCGGTTTTCTAGTTTCACCGCAAAGCTCCAACACACTCGGTTTTCTAGTTCACGAAAACTTACAACACTCACAAAAAATGTAAAACTTTGGGGAATGATTGTAGACATGATAATACACATGCTACAAAAACTGGTTTTCTAAAAAGACTTCCCAAATGAGAAATATCATCATTTTGCAAAATAGTCCAAAACACAAAAATGTAAACATATGAATTTTGGCATTTAGGCTAAACCATGTTTTGAAACTCTGCACAATGATTTTGTAGACTTAATAAAATATGTATATGATTATTGTTAAGTCCAAAAACTAAGAATATGATATTTTCACAAATACATTAGAGAATGAAACATAGGAGTATGTATATGAAAATATATTTGTTTCATATCTAAGTAGTTAAACCAAATCACAATAATAAATATGAAATATGTGATTTCATATTATAAACATGAAAACCCAATACCATGCATGTATATATATAAAACTATATATATGCATAGAAACCGAAACTTATGTATATATATATATATATAACTATATATATATATATGAAGAAACCAATAAATGTGTGTGTATAGATATTGAGCTTAACGTATTTAACACACATAATATAAAATCTAAACTAGATTACCCAAGCTTGATCTTGATCTTTATTGTAGCTCAACTTGGTACACATGCGGATGAAGCTTGATCTTGATCTTCAATAAGCTTGACTTGGTACACGTTGCGGATGAAGCTTGAACTTGATCTTTAACTATGAATTGCAAGGCTTCACCGATATTCCGCCAACCTCCTTTGGATATGATCGTTGAAGCGCAATCCATCCATCCTCCAACCATGTTGTTTGTCTATAATAAATAAGAAAACACAAATACTAGACAAACAACATTAGTGGTAAATTATTTGTTAAACATCATCAAAACAAGAAGGCCAACAATCTCCCCCTTTTTGATGATGACAATCAATTTACAAAAAAGAAATATATGCATGAAGTAAATGAATATATAATTTATATTTCACATGCATATAAACAGGAAAGAATATACTCACAATATTTCTCCCCCTTTGACAACATCAAAAAAGGGGACAAAGGAATGAAGAGAGCGAAAGCTCCCCCTATCAATAAGCATAGGTGAGTATCAAACATGTATAGGGATTGCTCCCCCTATTAAAAAGCCATATAGAATATAAGCAATAAAAGGATCATGGCAAGCATGTGAGCAAGCATACATGAATATGCTAAATATCACTCACATACAAAAAGATAACGAGAACACATATAGGTATCTCAATATAAAGATAGTGTCTCATTAACAAAAACATAAAGATCAAAAATAGATTTATGAAATCAAAAGAAAAGGAACATGAAAATCATGTAAAAGGTTTTCAAATGAAAACAAATCAACCAATGAAATCATAAATCACAAGTAAATCATATAAGAACATAAAACCAAATCATCATTGATTTAAAAAAAATTAAGAGAGGCAACCATATCTAGCTCTTGAGCTAATAATAACCCATATAAACATTTTTAGCACCCGGTAAATAATGTTTGGGAATAAACACCCAATAACTCTGGAGGGTTATATAAACATAGTCCTCTCATCAAAACAAAAATAATAATCATGAAAACAAAAGATTTGAAACAAGAAAAATTGTTTTCATAACCAAAAGATTTTAAGGCATAATTTTCAAAACCAAGAAAAGGAAAGATAAAAACATTAAAATTCTTGGTTTAAAAAATCAAATTTGTTTTGGTACCTAAGAACTCTTGGTACCAAAAGATTTAGGGACATGACCCCTATCATTTAAGCTCAAAGCCCTAGGCCGTTATGAACCCTCTTAGGCATATGTGGTGTACTAACACGGTCAAGGCAATAATCGCTCAAATGACCCTTCCGATTGTAATATGTGCAATGAAAGAGATCCATTTGTTTTTGTGGACCATTAGCTCGTGCACGAGAATCATTTGCAAATAAAGATTTTCTTTTAAAATTATTTTGCAAATGAGAAGCATCATTAAACAAAGGTGGTCTTTTTGGAGCAAATTGCAAATTTGGAATATTTTGTAAATCAAAACAAAATTTAGCAAGATGTCCAAACCTACCACAAACATCACATTTAAAAACATGTGGTCTACTAGAAGCATTTGGCAAATAAGATTTAACTTTCAAATCAAAACAATATTTGGCCAAATGACCAAGACGACCACAATGATCACATCTATACATATGAGCATGCTTATGATGAACAATGGGTGCATGTGTGTGTACATGTGATGAAGAAACTTCATGAGATGCACAAGGAGCATTAGCATTTTTAGGTTTGTGTGCACCATAGCAAAATTTAGCTAAATGGTATTTTTGATCCAAATAGAACACTTGTAAACTTTGCTATACATGTGTGCATGATGTATAGTATGTTTAGATGTAGTAGCATGAGATTTAGCACACATGATATGCGTTCCTTAACAAGATTCAAATCATCATTATGCACAACATCATTGATAATAGAAGTAGAGCATATATGGTTATCAAATTCATTTCTAATAGCTACTACTTCTAGTATGACATTATCTCTTTCATAAGTTAACTTAGCAAAGTTTGAAAGCAAAGAATCATGACCCAATTTTAATTTTTCATTATTTTCTTTAAGGATCATATTCTCATTAGAAATTGTATCAAACTTAGAAGCTAAAGACTCATGATCGGATTTTAAAATTACATGCTTGCTTTGTAAGTCAATGAAATCATTTTTTAATTTCTTATAGGCATGTAATAATTTATCACTAGCACAAGGAAGTTCATCACTATATAAATCATTATCGGTTTCGAACTCGTAAACCTCACTAGGGCTATCGCCTAGTGCTCGTGTGCATGAAGCTCCTTTAGAACTTGAAGCGGGATCCTCCAAAGCTTGTCGGATCGCCTCCAAGTCTCATTGATGCGCTTCTATGAATTTCCATAATGTATAAGCGCTATCAAAAGAATCAAGCTTGTTAGACATAAATGAATCAAATGCATTTAATAAAAATTCTAACATAAGCTTGTTCATAATAAACATCTTTTTATCATGTTTGCTCCACTTGGATTTCTCCAACGTGGGCACAATATAAGCACAATCAATGATTTCCCATAAATCGATATTTTTAGATTGAACAAATATTTTGAATCTAAAACACCATTGAGCATAAGGGAAAGCATTGAATTTAGGAGCAATACTAGAATCATAGCCTAAACAAGATGCATTATTCATATCCATAATTTGTAAAAATATGCAAGCAAGATACAAATATAATCAAAACAAGATTAGCACAAAGACATTACTTAGATCTTTAACTCAAGGCGATTAGACCTTAAATCAAAGAGCACCAAGCTCTGATACCAATTGTTAGACCCTAGAGGGGGGGTGATTAGGGTCTTATGCTAATCTAATCCGATTAAATGCCAATTAAAAACTAATTAACAAGTTATATTCTTGCAAGATAGATATACAAAGAGTTAAGTGCAAGAATATGCAATATACACAAGGTGATATATCCTATATGATAGAATTATGTGTAAGGATATATGAACAATAAAATATATCCTAACAAAGAGATATAGACAATATATAAGCAAGGATATAAAAACTAACACAAGGGGTAAACAATGTGAATTAGATAGTGGATCATATAAATAATGAGCTAATGACAATGGCGACAAGAAATATAAACACAAGTATAAATAAACATCAAAGCACACTCAAACACAAGATATGATCACGGAGTTCGGACCTTCCGTCCTACGTCTCCGCTCCCCACTCCCGGGGAGAAATCCACTATCAACCGGGTTTTCTACGTTCACCCGAATAACGTTTACACCTCACAGTATCGGTTTTCAACGCTCACCGATCAACGTCACTCCTCACAATCGGTTTTCTAGTTCACCGAAAACTTCACAACACACTCGGTTTCTAGCTCACCGAAAACCTTACAACACTCACAATGTAACAAATATAAATTTGTTCTCTACAATAGATGAGAACACAATGAAGCACAACTCAATGTTACAATCTCTCACAACCCTAATATACTATGTATGCAAATACAATAAGCTCAAGTGGGTGTGTGTAACAATGAGATAATATAATCAAATCTAAACTCAATATAAAAACTAGCTTTACAACGATCACCGATCAACGTCCACTCCTCACACTCGGTTTTCTAGTTCACCGAAAACTTCACAACACACTCGGTTTTCTAGCTCACCGAAAACTTACACCACTCACAATGTAACAAATATAAATTTGTTCTCTACAATAGATGAGAACTCAATGAAGCACAACTCAATGTTACAATCTCTCACAACCCTAATATACTATGTATGTAAATACAATAAGCTCATGTGGGTGTGTGTAACAATGAGATAAAATCAAATCTAAACTCAATATAAAACTAGCTTTAATAAAAATGATAATTAAACAATACAAAATGTAAAGTTAGAAAGAGTTTAGAAATTCTTCTCTGAAAAACAAGATGGAGAGGAGGATTGAAATGAAGTTCAGACACTGTGAATGATCTTCTCCACTTGTAAAACAATCTTCAAACCAAACAGACTTTGAAACCAACTAAAACCCTTTTCAAAAACTCTTTAAAACTTCTTCAAAACTCTTTAATGGGTTACTGAAATAGAAACTCTTTAAAACTTCTTCAAAACTCTTTAATGGGTTACTGAAATAGAAGGGGGTTTGGGAGTTTATATAGGAAAAGAAACAACAGCTAAAACCCAAAACCAAATCAACAAAAATCCCAGAAAATCAGGAAACAGATTTCCGTACAACATTACCATTAGGAGTTCGGCGGTCGACCGACGAAATTTTCGGTCGACCGACGAAATCATTCGGTCGACCGACGAAATTTCCGGTCAAATTTTCGGTCGACCGACGAAATCATTCGGTCGACCGACGAAATTTCCGGTCGACCGTGATCCAGATCGAAAACGAGAAAAACAAGTAGAGACTTCATCGGTCGACCGGTGCGGTCGACCGACAGAAAAATCGAGCTCTCGGTCGACCGCATCGGTCAACCGACAAACTCTCTGCTGCCCACTGACTAAATAACATAGGTCCGGTCGACCGGTGCGGTCGACCGAGAACTGATATATGAAAATCTGATTTTGAAAACTGTTTTTCTGATTTTAAAACTCTGTTTAAAAATATCAAATAAATTTCAAAAAATATAAAACTTTGGTGAATGATTGTAGACATGATAATAAACATGCTACAATGACTGGTTTCCAAAAAGGACTTCCCAAATGAAAAATATCATCATTTTGCAAAATAGTCCAAAACACGAAAATGTAAACATATGAATTTTGACATTTAGGCTAAACCATGTTTTGAAACTCTGCACAATAATTTTGTAGACTTAATAAAATATGTATATGATTATTTTTAAGTCCAAAAACTAAGAATATGATATTTTCACAAATACATTAGAGAATGAAACATAGGAGTATGTATATGAAAATATATTTGTTTCATATCTAAGTAGTTAAACCAAATCACAATAATAAATATGAAATATGTGATTTCATATTATAAACATGAAAACCCAATACCATGCATGTATATATATAAAACTATATATATGCATAGAAACCAAAACTTATGTATATATATAACTATATATATATACACGAAGAAACCAATAAATGTGTGTGTATAGATATTGAGCTTAACGTATTTGACACACATAATATAAAATCTAAACTAGATTACCCAAGCTTGATCTTGATCTTCATTGTAGCTCAACTTGGTACACATGCGGATGAAGCTTGAACTTGATCTTTAACTTTGAATTGCATAAGCTTCACCGACATTCCGCCAACCTCCATTGGATATCGTCGTTGAAGCTCTATTCCATCCATCCTCCAACCACGTTGTTTGTCTATAATAAATAAGAAAACACAAATACTAGACAAACAACATTAGTGGTAAATTGTTTGTTAAACATCATCAAAACAAGAAGGCCAACATCTTCCTCTTCTGCATGCCATGCTTTCTGAGCATCTGACATAAGCTTAGAAGCAGGGGGTTCGAGCGCTAACTTTCAACGAGCTCGTTTGTCATACTTAGCTTCCTCAACTGGGTCAAGTGCCCTCTTTCCAGTAGCGCTTTTGCTCCGGGTTTCAACTCTCGAGGACTCTACCTCGTGGGTATCGGGTATCCTGATCTCTTCCTGAACCCCTTCTGGCGATTGTCGATGCTCGTCTTCAGTAATCGCCTTTTCATATGACAAGTACTCGTTAACCCCCTTGGCACGGAACCTTTTAGCACTCCTCTTTGAAGCATACCATTTACGAATGGCTTTCAAGTAAGAAGTATTCATGCTCTAGGCTGAGATCTGGGAAGCAGCCTGATACCACGTACAGAAACTTAAAAAAGTACGAACATTAGGCATCTTATGCGGCAGTTTGAATTTTTCTCTAGTACAGCCTGCCACCGAATAATACCAAGCTCTCGCTCCCTCATATACATTACCCGTATATGCAAGGGCGGGGTTTGGATTCCCAACATAGATCTGATCATAGCCGAATTGTCGAGAGAAGCGATAAGGTTGATAGGGCTCGATGAAGCACTTCCTCCCTTGCAAAAAAACAAGATAGCCTGGGCGAATATTTATGAGCCACTTGAAGACGCCCCTGCTGAGTGTAGTAAAAGAATTACGCCCTGGTGTATCTTGATAGATCTCTCCATACACACCGCCTTGGAAAGCGGGAAACTTGCAGGCGATCTCGTAATTATAATCCTGTCTAAATATCTTACAGAAGTTAACCTGATACTAACCAACCCATCGAACGGTTTCCAACTACTGAACGAGAGGAGCCGAAGTATTGCTCGATTCAGGGGTCGACATTATCGAAGGGTAGTGCAACACAAACCATGATACCAAATAAATATATGGCATTGGCACTCGAGGGGTTAGGGTTTGAATGATAGTATTCCTATCTGAGTCCAACTTCTTGATGGCGATAAATTCAGAGGCAAGTTCCCGCAAGCCACTCTGTAAGCAGCATACCATGGCTGAAAGAAGATTTAAGGGCCATCCATGGGCCAGAAGAACAGTGTGGTATAATACCGCTACTGTAATAGCGTCCACCGGCCTAGTAGGTACCACACAACGCTTCAACCAAAGAGTAAGGAAACCAGTGAACAAAGCCATGTCGGAGATTGGGACTTCTGCCTGATAATGGAAGCTTTCGAAGGTGGTAAAAGCTGGGAAGACGTCCTCCTCTACCTCACAAGTATAATGGGAGGTCGTGTCATTGATGCGTTCATGGATTTCCTCAAGAGTACTGGTGGCTAAGCGAGTCACCTCAGCATCCTTGTCCCACAGATTTCGGAAAGGATATTCTACCCACTGTCCTTGTTTCACACCACTGGCTCTTTTCCCTGTAGTTTGTGCACATATCTGGAAATGGCACATCAATTCCTAATAAGTGTTATAGATCTTGGGGGCACCGTGTTTCAGGATCTCCAATTCCCTGTTACCGGGAACAAACTCCTCATAAGGCAGTTCTCCAAAAGAAAATCCAGAGGTTTCAAACATCTCATGGAGAGCGAAGCCTAATTCACCAACAAGAGTGAAAAAGGTACCGGTGTGAGGATTGTAAAATTCTAGCATAGCAAAAAGTCCGCTATAATTTGGAGAAATCCCATATCGAGTGGCTATTATTGGAGTCCTCAACTCTAAAATTCTCAAAGGTTCTTCCAGCTCCTCTAAGACAAAATTTATCATCCGGGCCCACCAGTCTGTCTCACTTGAATGTACCCGCCAGAGCCCTAAAATCTTGAGCAATGAACTCTCCCTTGACAAAAATGAATTTCCTGATGAAGACCTCCGCTAGCTTAGCAGGTTCACCGACGGGGTGTTCTTTCTTGAATAAACCTGGCTTCAGGGTCACAAAATGATTAAAACCAGCTGGATGAGTGCCCCGAGGAGTAATATGCCCAGTAGCAACACCTCCTTGATCCTGGACGAGTTCCCAATTCATTGACCGTGGGATAGAAGCACATTGATAATAAGAAACCGACCACATTCGTTCTAAGTTGGGCAGGAAAAGACGACGGTTGTTGACAGCCTTCAGCCATTTGTAGTTCCCTTCTGACATCCGCTTGGGGTCCATTTTAACAGAATCCCCGAAGAGGAAAGATGGTTTCTTTAAAATCTCACGCTCGGCGGTTTCAAATTTAGCATCCGTAACCAAGGACCTAAGAGTCTCGGGGAAAGCTTGAGTGATGAGCTTCGACCACTCTTTGTTGGTGTCCTGGAATACTAGGTACTCTACATGAAAGCTGAAGATTGTATTTTTCTCCACACCTCCCGCATGACCGAAGTAATGGTTGAAAGAAAGAGGCTCGTTGGAATAGCACACTGCAAATGGAAAAGAAAATCAGTCAGTGAAACAAAGGAGTCTAACTCAAGAAGGAAACTCTGGATCTGTGTCCAAATTTTAAACAACAAGGTCCAGACTTGGGGTTTCAACCCGCGTCCAAAATTCGAAATGCAGGGTTTTCAACCCGCATCTAAAAAATTCGAAACGCAGAGGTTTCAACCCGCGTCCAAAATTCGAAACGCAGGGTTTTAACCCGCGTCCAAAATTCGAAACGAAGGGTTTCAACCCGCATTCAAAATTTGAAACGCAGGGTCTGAGCCTGCGTTGAAATATCATGAACGGCAAAGCTAACTATGCGTTCTAAAACCGAGAAGCACTAAGCAGGATCTCTGTATTCTAATGGTGGAAGGCAAACCCCCAATCAAAGATTGAGGGGAAGGAATTTGTCAAAATAACTTCCGACTGCCCAGATTTACCGTTAATTGAGGAAGTCAGAGACGATGGGGCGGTGATTTGAACATCCCCGGAGGTTTTAGCCGAAGGATCACCCTGAGCTGGGGTAGTCTTTGATTTGAAGGCCAATCTCTTCTTGGGAGCCATTCTAATTGTAGCAGAATTGATGATGAAAGATTTAAGAATGAACTTTTCCTTCGTCGAAGCGACAGAGAAGATGAACAGGAACCCTGTTAAGTGGTCGACAGAAAAGCAAGAAAGAGAAAAGTCGATCGACTTTTTGATTTGACCTCAGTGGTCTATTTATATACAACTGTAGTCGTCAAATCAGCGCGGGATTTTAGGTGAAAATCCCACCCAAAACGTGATTTTCGCATTTACAAATAAATGATCTCAACTTCCAAATGCATCCCCGCATTCAGATGGTTGAACGCATGATTTAACCATGTGTTTTAGTGACCGACCTCAGCCTATCACGCAACTAACCCTTTCAAAGGGGTTAATATTCCAAGTAATGACAATATGGTTAAAATCATTACCCTAGTTGAGCTGATCAAGGAAGATGATAAAGTGGGTTCCTGTGAGGCTGTCCTCCTGACTAAGCTGGGGTTAAAGTCCTTCTCATACAAGCTTGTGGTTCTCTCTGTCTATGACAATAGATTTGTCTTAAGCCTGGAAGTGCTCAACCTCCCTGAAGATGACAAACCTTGTCAAACAAATTAAAGCCCAAGTCATGACTGACGAACAAAACAAGAAGGATGATGCCAACGAATTTGTCTAAGTCCCTGAGATGCTCCACTCAATCTGCGATGAGGTGCATTCAGTCAACAAAATTTTGGAATCCAAAGTGTTTCGAAAATTCGTCCCAGTCAACCGCGAACTTTTGAAAACTTTAGAGGGGGTTCTGTAGGCTGTCTAAAAAAATAATAATAATTCCCCATCAAACACTGATGATAGAAGTTACAATCTGACGACTTCCAAAAGGCTATAATTTGAAGATTTTTACGTAGATCGATGAAGGTTACAATCTGACGACCTTCACAACAACTGATGAAAGCTCTAATCAACAACCTTCATAATCAACATCGGGACTCATAATCTGATGACTCTCAAAGAACTAAAGCAAGGATTACAAAATGACGATCCTTGCAACGCTCTAACAGAAAGAGACTACAAATCGATGGTCTCTTCAAACCAAGACGTGGAAGTCCTCCCTGCATACCATCATCAAGACGCAACACCAATTCGATCGTGAAATGCGGGTCAAACCTGGCTGCAAACAATGCACACTCAGCTCCAAAAGCTGCCAACACGGCTCACGTTCAGCCACAAACGCAGCTCCAAAAGCTGCCAACGCAGCTCACGTTCAGCCGCAAACACAGCCTCCGAAAGCTGCCAACACAGCTTCATCCGCTGCAAACATAAACGCAACCTCATATGTGAGATGATTGATCTTGATGGCTGCGACAACAACATGACTAATATTATATTAGCAACTATTAGAGGTGCTGATAAGCAGTGTAATGATTTTAGAAAAGTGGGAAGATCTAGAACCTGCAGTTGATAGAGCGTTATTGGGATGCCTCAATTATCACAAATGGCCTGCATAGGGCCTTCTCGACTAGTCATTGGTGTCATCCATATATAAAGACAGAGAGGGAAAACGTAGCTTCATATCGCTGCAAATGCAGCTCTTCAGCCGCTGCATCCGCAGCTTCATATCGCTGCAAACGCAGCTCTTCAGCTGCTGCATCCGCAGCTTCATATCGCTGCAAACGCAGTTCCTCAGCCGCTGCAGTCGCAACTTCATATCGCTGCAAACGTAACTCCAGACACTGTGTTTAGAAAGCAAGTCAAGACGTTGACTCGTTCAAACGCAATCCATACGGTTTCGAGAAAACCACTGTTCACCCACGATTTGGGGAGTGGTTTAAGTGGGTTGTTATACCCGATTAATAGGGCGACTAAACCCTCATATAGGCGCAGATTATTGGGGAAGTTACACCTCTAATTCCCCTATAAATATCAACAAACTCAATAGAGTTAGAGAGGATTTTTTGGGGGTATCAGCTTTTGGAGATCAGATTTTGGAAATCAGATCCGGGAGAGGAGAGAATCTGAAGGCAACAATCTTCAACAACTGAAGATTTCCAGATATTTGATACTTGGCTTCTCAACCGAATTATTTTCAGTTCAAACAACTCTTTTTCACCAGAGTTTGTCACTCACTCTGAGTTACAAAACTCATTAAGAGTTCTTAATCAGTTCAATCATACAAGTCATTTGTTCTAGTGAGTTGAGACATTTGGATCGTCAACGGAGAGAAAATTCGACGCAAGCATTAGAAGGAGGCACTCCATCGCTACCTTGAAGAACCCAGATTTAAACAAAGGAGAGGATTCAGATCAATTCTCTTCTCTTTTGTAATCAGGAATCCAAATTGTAATCGAGAGTTGAGAGAGTTGTAAACATTCTTTTTCTAAACAGTTAGAGAGAATAAAAGTCAGAGACAATTATTTCATTATTTTCTTATTACAAATTTTTCCACGAACAGGCCAGTTAACAGGATCTGCTATGAGGCGGATCTAAAGTTTAGGAAGTGCCAAGCACCACAACAGCGAGCGAGCACCTCCTCCTCCAAACCAGCGACGAATGAGTGGGTCCGCATTAAAAGGACCCCTTCGACCTTTGAGGAATGCATTCAGAAGTACCGCACATTGCTAGCACACGCAAGAATCCTTGTACATGAAGCCAAGAAACTGCAGAAGCAAGAGGTGACCCAAAAACCATCAAAACTACGCAAAGTATAGAGACCAAAGGCCAAAACAACACTAGAAATTGTCGGAAAATATGAACTACCACTTACTGGCTTGGCCAAGGCCGAGCCACCAAATGCTGGCTCGGCCAAGGCGGAGCCACCAAATGA
>NC_033800.1:131461349-131500237 GCF_001876935.1 Asparagus officinalis
GTATCCACCAAATCATCGTTGTGCTCGCCTGGCATCACTTCAGTCAACACTCTAATAGATACGGTACCATTTGGACACTGTGGAGCTAGATCAATCTCCACCACCTGTGATATCTCCTCTATCGGGGTGCTCTCCACCTGATAAGAGCTGAGAAGCTTTAAGATTGAAGCCTCATCAAAAGTGATATCTTTTCTCAGCATAATCTTCTTATCAACCGGATCCCAAAGCTTGTATCCTTTTACACAACGCTTGAATCTAACAAATATGACCTTTTTAGCTCGTGGTTCTAACTTATCAGTTCTGATATGATAAAATACAGGGCACCTAAATATCTTGAGCTGATATAGTCATGTGCTTGCTCTCTTGACCACATCTCCATAGGGGTTTTCCCTCAATCACAGATGGAGGTAGCCTATTAATGATGTGGCTCGCATATGAAAGTGCCTCAACCCAAAAAATCTTCTCCAAACCACTTTGTGATAACAAACATTAGATATTCTCTAATAAAGACCGATTCAATCTCCCTGTCATCCCATCCTGCTGTGGCGTATGACTAATTGTGAAGTGTCTCTCTATGCCCTCGTCTCGATATAATTGCTGAAAGGGGTCTGAAGTGTACTTGCCGCCGTTGTCGGATCTCAACGTCTTGATCTTTATCCTAATCTACAGTTCTAATCTCCTCTTTCATTCCATAAATAACTCTAGGACTTTATTATTATGCTTCATGGTGTACAACCAACAACGCCTAGAATAGTCATCCACAAATATAACGCACTGCGGTCTTGCTGGGACCCCTGTAGGCATCTAAAATTGCCTATGAAAGCCTGCACGAAACTCGAAGCCAAGAGTGGACGAGTCAAGAAGGTTTATCCAATCGGCTCACGCGCGTCGGTCAACACGCGCGCGTCAACCAGCTTGCGTGCGTCGGTTAACACACGCGTATCAATCAGTTCGTGCACGTCGGTCAACACGCGCGTGTTAATCAGTTCATGCGCGTCGGTCAACACGCGCGCGTTAATCAGTTCATGCGCGTCGGTCAACACACACGCGTTAATCAGTTTGCGTGCGTTGGTCAACATGCGCGCATCGATTAGCTCACGCGCATCGGTCTACACGCGCGCGTCAATCAGTTCGTGCGCGTCAGTCAACACGTGCGCGTCAATCAATTCGTGCGTGTCGGTCAACATGCGTGCGTCAATCATCACACGCACGTCAATCAGTTCGTGCGCGTCGGTCAACATGCGCGCGTCAATCAATTCGCACACATCAATCAACGCGTACATGTCGACCAACGCGTGTAGCCCTAAATAGTCAACGTGTTCGACGGTCAGTCCCACAATGAAGCGTACAAGTCAACGAGTCGACCAAAGTAGCAAAAAGTACAAGTCCCAGAAAGAAAAACGCAAAAAGAGAAGAACTCAACGGAGGCGACGGACCCGTGCCAGCGCGAGACGGCACAGGCCGACTCGCGCCAACACGGGTCAGATCTGACCGACCGACTAGCGTAAGCGTGGGTCAGATCTGTCCGACCCACGCAAGCGCGGGTCAAACCCTGCAGACCCGTGCCCCCTGCGAGTCACCAGAGTCCGTCGTGCTATTTCAACCACCGGACCCATTTTCGACGGTTTTAAAATGGTTTTCATAGGATTTATCTATTCTAGGGGTTCCCGACTGACTTGATATCATCCACAAACGTGGTTAGACTATTGTTAACTGAAGATAAGGCCAAATCACTCATTCTCATCCAAATAACCACACCCGAGACCTATAAATATTAGCCCAAGGCCTCCGTTTTGTAGATCTGAAATTTTATCAAGAGGACGAGGTGCTACTAGATTGAAGAGTCAAGGAGCACGAAATTTTAGCAAAGGCCAACGAGATCCCGACGAACTTCAGCACAAAGGAGAAGTCTTTCGAAGGATCCGAAGCCCCGTACGTTCGTTCCTTGAGATTAGGCTTAGTCTTAATCTCAAGAAGAGCTACTAATTTTACTTGGTCGATTTTAGCGCTTCAAGCAAATACTTCCTTGGTAGAGTAGGAGCTCTGTCAATTGTCAGATAACCGGATCCGATCCGTGGTCGTCTACGGATAAACCCCGACACCGGTAAAGAACCAACGCAAGCAAGAGACGATAAACGAATCTTGTATTTATTTTCAAGAGAGTTGTAATATTTATTTTTGTTATTTGAATTCATTTGTAAATGATTAAAGTTTTAATGAAATCAATGATGAAGGCGACTTTCAACGAAAATAAACTAGCGACCATAGTGGGAGGCGGCAGCCTTTCTGCGAAGGCTGACGTGTCGCAACCTTGGATCCTCATCCCGGTTAAAACAGAGGTCAAATATAAGTTCAACCAGCAGAAGTACGAGGAATACTTGTCCTCCTCCTCCAGATCGGCCTCTCCTTGCAGGTGCAGGAAGGCCTACTCCAAGAAGACCTGTTGGACTTCAGCTTCAGAAGCCCAAGAAGAAGATCTTCCCGCCACCGCTGTACTTATGGCTCACAACGTCCCGCCGGCATCCGACGAGGCTGAAATCATAGATCTAAACCCCTTGAGCAAGGGGTTGAATATTGATGATGTTCCCACTCTATCAAAGAGAGCACATCAGAGGTGACGCCAACGCCTCGCACGCCAGCTGGCCAAAGACTTGGAGCTAGTTGATGGAATCCCCTATGAAGCAGATCTGAAGTCCAGGAGGCGCTAACCGCCACAACAGCTAGTGGACAACCCCTCGTCCTTCAAACCAGTGAAGAACGAATGGATCTGTATCAAAAGGACCCGGTCGACTCTTCAAGAGCGGATTCAGAAACGCCACACATTGCTTGCACATGCAAAAATTCTTGTGCAAGAGGCCAAGAAATTACAGAATGAAGAAGTGAAAAAGAAGCCACAAAGATTGTACAAAGTGTGGAGGCCAAAGTCTAAGACGGCGGCCAAAAAGATCGAAAAACGCGGATCACTCAAATCCGACCCTCCGGCTCGCGGGACACCCAGATCCGACCCTCCAGCTCGTGGGTCACTCAAAGCCGACCCTCCAGCCTACGGGTCACTTAAGTCTGACCCTCCAACTCGCGGGTCACTTAGGCCTGACCCGCGCCAGGGTCAAGACAGAAGATGTTCTGCACAAGTTTCTTTGATTCCATCGAGTTCCTCACCTTCGGTAGAGATCCGTGAAAGTGTGGATTTGTCCTGGTTCAAGATAAAGATCACAGATCGCCTTGACCCTTCACACGATGATCGAGGCAAAGCTCCGGTCAAAGAGCGCTTAGGCCTATTGAACAGATCTCGAGTGGTCTTTCAGGCTGGAGGTCGTAGTCGCCCTCCTAAGCAGTGGAGGAGAATGCATGATGGGAAAAGTCCTATAACTGACCATATTGGATTGCGTGTCGAAGTCCATGAGCCTGTTGAAGGCCTACGTTCGCGAAAACGTAACTTCAGATATGCGACTCCTGAAAACGCTAACAAAGCGTTGAATTCCCAGAAGAAAACGTACTCGTCGGACGAGGATGTTACACCTAGGGAGTCATGCCAACACACTATGAGTTGCTCCGGTCATTAGATCGATGAGTTGTACTATCGGGCCCAAGGTACGAACAAGTCTCGGAGAAGGAATAATCAAGAACCGGACTCCCATTGTCCGTGTTTGAAAATTATCAAGACACTGTTGTCAGAATGTTACTGTTCCAAGGCCGCCCCGGAAAGAGTTTCAGTGTTTGAAAGAATCTCCACCAGAACATCCGAGTCAAAACCAAGGCGTTTCCGTAGAAAGAAATCAGCCACTCAAGATGATGAATTTTCAGAAGTATCTATCAATATGACTGGTAGAGGTAAATCAACACGACACTTTAGTCCTGACTAGTTTTCAGGAGTATCCCAACGAATAACTCAATTACGATCAGGGACCAGTAGACGAAGGGATTACCAGAGAATGCAAAAGGGGCTACCCTCAGATGACAAAACATCAGATGCTTACTCAGCAATGGCTTCTGATGATATGGTATCTAGCGCAAGGCAATCTTATGAGTCACTCATGATCAGCATGGAGCAGATGACTAAAATTCTCGAGGACGCTTTAACCATGCAGAAAGAGAATTTTAAATTTGAAATGGAGATGGCTATGCAGCAGATGAGGGAAATACACGACCCAACAAATCGTAACACTGACAAATTAACAGGGAGAGTCCAGCCGTCGTAATAATCCTAACCAAATTGATAGTGATCGGGAAGGGGAAGAGAATACCAACATGAATTCCCCTCCTGTTGACAACAATACTGGGGGTGGCCCATCGGATGATAAACAATATGAAAGAGGACCACGTCACTTCTCCCCGAAATCGCTCGAAGAAAGATACGAGCGAGGATAAGAAGATGAGGGACTTAGAGAGCAAAATCAATGCATTGATGAGTGCTCAGGAAATAAAGAGGTCCGGAATACCGTGTCCATACCCGAGAGAGTAGGAATCAATCCCGTACCCGGCAAAGTTTAATTTGATTAACTTCACGCCGTTTGACGGAAAAGGTTCCCCTACTCAGCACTTCACATACTTCAACTCTTATTTAGGAATAATCTCCGGGAATGAACCTCTAATGGTACGGTCATTCGTCGGCACTCTTCACGGAGCAGCCTTTGATTGGTATCGTCGTCTCAAGCCGGGGAGTATTAACAATTAGGAAGACATGGAAGACATGTTTATCACAAATTTCTTCAATGACGACACCAAGGTTTCAATCAGAATGTTGTTCGATGAGAAACAAAAGGATGGAGAGTTGGTCAAAAATTTCATCAAACAATTCCGGAATAAAGCCATGAATTATAGGGATCCGGTCAGCGAGGACTTCATCCTAGAAACTTGTCATACAATCTTTCGTTGGATATCCTCGAAGCCATGGGAATGGCGCCGTCTAAGACCTAGAAGGATTTGAAGGTCCAAGGAGAACGAGCCGAATTCTTCCTCAAGAGGAAGAAGGCCGAAAGGGGTCAAACGACGACAAATACTCCGCAACAAAATTTTGTTCCTCAGGGTAAGGAAAAAGCACAAGCAAATGCAGTGGACGCGAACCAAACTTTCAAAGTGCAATCACAACCGTAACAACAGCAGCAAAAGACGCCTCAATAGTCATGGTGGCAACAACAACCTCAGAAACAGAAGACTTCGGAACCGAAATTCCCGAAGGTCTACTCGTTCAAAGAAGACGAAGTTCCCGGTATTTTCAAATACCTCATAGAGAATAACAAGATCAAGTTGCCTCCCATCCAAGATCAGGAAGACACTAAAAGGGTATCACCCCACCAAGTCGTGTTACGATCTCAAGGATAAAATCCAAGCATTGATTGATGTTAGGGTCATTACTATGAAACAACCCAAGGAGAAGAAAGTGGGTGCAAATGCGGTGTCAATCAGCTTCGGATCTGTTCCTTTAACTTGGTTTCAGCCCGAACCCATGATGAAAGTGGAAATGAAGACTGTTAACGACGATCCTTATAAGCAACGCTAGAAAGGACTTGTGCCACACACAGCCCCAAATGGCAAAATTCTCTGGGTTCATCCCGATCTGATCGAAGATGAGTAGTGGCTCGGATCGTCATCCAAGAGGAAATCAAAAGGAAAGGGGAAGTCCTGCTACGAAGCCTCTACCATTCCAGGAGAAGATGACGAAAGAATCCCTACTTTCCCGCTCTCTCAAGATGAACAAGAGGTATTTGCAACCCGGAGTGGAAATGAATATCACTTCAAGTATCCGGACACTTCCGAGCAACTAGCTAAGCAGGGGGTAACCAAAACTGTTCCCTTCAAGACGTTAGCAGAAATGGGAGTAGTCACAACTCCCCCGATACCTGTTGAAAAGATTCAGCAGAAGCTGAAGGAGAAAGAGCCTTTATACCAAGAGGGTCAGAACCTGAAGCAGTCTCGATTCAATCAACCGATTGGGAGAGACAACTCGGGAAGCTCGAGCGCTCCACCCTACTTTGATATTTTGATGTAGTTAGCTAATATATCGGCTATAATAACTCTATATGAGCTGTTACGTCTATCGAAAGACACGAAGGAAGCTTTGCAAGAAGCTTTGGCAAATTCTAATGTTTTCCTGACTCAGATCAAGCCATCTCTTGAAGAACCAGAGCCGTCAGTCCAACATTGCAACCTCGCGGCTCACCACTTTCCCTGTATCTCTTTCACCAAAGAGAATAAGCAGACTAAGAATTCAAAGCATGACCGGCCCTTGTATTTTACCGGCCACATTAGCTCCAGCGGTGTCAACCGGATCCAAGTTGATCCGGGTTCCGCTGTTAGCATTATGCCACTCCGATTGATGTATAATCTCGAAATACCAACTAGTAAGCTGGCCTCCATGGGTACTATGATCTACGGATTCAATATCATTGGATCCAGACCATTGGATAAAATCCGAGTAAAATGCTAGATTGGAGATTTGAAGTCGGAAGTCACGTGTTATGTGATTGACGCAGAGACTTCTTATAACTTATTGTTGGATGGACCCTGGATCCACGGTAATATTATAGTCCCCTCTACCCTCCATCAATTTCTCAAATATGTGGACACCAATAACGAAGTCAAGACGGTGGTTGCGGATAAGAAACCGTTTAAAGGGTTAGAAAATTATTTTACTGAATCCATTCTCTATGGCATCGAATCCGATACTGAACCATCGGCCCAAGGTACGGACAGCAGGGAAGAGGCTGATACCGAAACTGGGTTTGATTATGATGACGTTTTTGTACTTAATGACATTATACCCATTGTAATCAATCTTGACGATGAAGAATCATCGGAAAGTAGTTGTAATTGGCAACTTGCCGAAGAAATATCAATAAATGACGATTTAGAGTACTCGTTGTGTCTTGATAACATTATGAAAGAGTTAAACGACAACCCTAATTTGTATGTACCACTTCAATCATCTTGCATGATGAAGAAGCATGTTCAGGATTCGTTCGGAACAACGCTCATCATTCCTGCAAAAACAAGGGGTGAAAAAGAAGTCGTTTACGGTAAAGGGAAGGAATTTTTAATACCAGATCACTTCTTAGAAGAAGATGAGGATGATGATATACCGGCCCCTTATTTATTCAGATATGACATAAAAGCACGTAATCTCATGGAGAGATACGGATATAACTTTGCACTCGGAGAGGGTCTCTGTTTTGGTCGAGGTCGACGAGTTCCACCTCGTATGGCCTATGTACCAAAAGAGGAACCCAATAATTATTATAGTCACAGAAGAGGTTTAGGCTATGTCTCCTCTTTCAAAGATGAGTGTTGTTGGCAGGTCATTGATCAGATTGCTAATAAAAGTAAAGACGGATATTCTTCCGACTCTTCAACCTGGGACTCCGACGCTAGTCTTGGAGAAATGTTTAAAAGGCTAATGTCCAACATGGCTACGGTTGATCCTGCCATAATAGAGGAAGACGATCAAATGTCGACTTGGGAAGACCCCTGGGTTCATCACCTGAATATACAGTACGGTGATAGGTTTGAACAAAGGGAACCCCTTACCGAAGATCAAGTAATCCAGGTGAATATGGGTGATGAGGATAATCCGAAACCGATATTCATTAGTGACAGTCTCCCGCCAACTGAAAAAGAGGAGTTAATTGCCCTCATTAGGTAGTACATCGATGTTTTTGCTTAGAACTACGAGGATATGCCAGGACTCAATCCAAAGGTGGCAATGCATCGCCTCAATATTAAACCGGATGTCAAACCTGTCAAACAACAACAAAGGCAGTTTTGTCCACAAATTATGAAGGCAATCGAGTCCGAAGTTAAAAACCTTATCGACTCGGGTTTCATCAGGGAGGAGCAACATCCTGAATGGCTTGCTAATATTGTCCCGGTCCTTAAGAAGAACGAGAAAATCAGGATTTGTATCGACTTTAGAGATCTTAACATTGCCTACCAAAAGATGATTTCCCTCTTCCCATCACATATGTTATCATCGACAATACATGTGGATTCGAGAGAATGTACTTCATGGATGGATTTTTCGATTATAATCAGATAAAGATGTATCCAGATAATGAAAAGCATACCGCGTTTAGAACACCCCTTGGTGTTTTCTGTTACACAGTTATGCCCTTCGGCTTAAAGAACGCAAGTGCCACATATTAGAGAGCCATATCAAAGATCTTCCAAGACCATCTCCGGAAGACTATCGAATGCTACGTGGACGACTTAGTCATGAAAAGCTGTGACAAGAATGATCACATCAAAGGCTTGAAGACAATGTTCGACCTGATGTGGACTCATCAATTGAAGATGAATCCTACCAAGTCTTTTATCGGAATGTCCAGCGGTAAATTCCTTGGATTCGTCATCACCACTAAGGGTATTCATATTAACCCTCATAAAGTAAAGGCAATTAATGAGTTGCAACCCCCGAAAAATCTTAAGGAACTCAGAGGATTATAAGGACGATTGGCTTATATCCGTCGGTTCATCTCGAACCTTTCGGGAAAATATCAACCATTCTCTAGGCTTACAAAGAAAGGCGTATCATTTATATGGGATGATGCTTGTCAAAAAGTGTTCGAAGATATTATAGAATATCTCTCAAAACCTCCAGTGCTCGTTGCACCGAAGTCGGGCAAACCGTTCTTGATTTAGGTCAATGTGACAAGCCACTCGTTAGGTGCATTACTTGCACAAGACGAGGATAATGGTCACGAACAGGCTGTATATTACCTAAGCTGGACCCTCGTAAGCGTCGAATCTTGATATCTAATGATTGAGAGGGAGTGTCTTGCCTTGGTATTCGTAATTCAAAAGATGCGACATTACTTGGTTGGACAAACTATTTATGTCATCTCTAATGTTAACCCAGTCAGAGTATTCATGATGCAGCCGGCTTTTATGAATTGGCGGCTAGCAAAGTGGGTCATGCTTCTGTCCTAATACGACCTACACTTTAAACAACAAAAATCGGTCAAGGGACAAGCTATTTATGATCTCCTGGCAGCTAACCCAACTATGAATACCGCCGAGGTATACGACGATCTGCCAGACGAAACCCGCGAAGCCAACGCGACTTCCCATCAACAGGTGTGGAGTTTGTACTTCGACGGTGCCTTTCGAGCAACTATTGTAGCAAGTGCTCCTGGATGTTCTAAGATTTCCTCCGGAGCTGGAGTTGTCTTAGTTTTCCCAGGAAAATATGTGATGCCTCGGGCCTACTCGCTGACCGAGCCGTGCTCAAACAACATAGCCGAATATAACGCACTGCTTATTGGACTCAACTTTGCTAAAGAGCTGGGGGTCGAGTACCTTAAAGCTTTCGGTGAGTCTCAACTGATAGTTAAATAAGTTCAGGGAGAGTATGAGGTCAGAAATCAAGATTTGATACCATACCATAAAGTGACCGTTAGATGGTGGAATCATTCGAAGGATTCTTTATTGAATATATTCAACGCTTACAGAACGCCTACGCGGATGTGTTAGCAGCATTAGCAGTATCTCTGGCACGGCCTCCCGAAACGGAACAATTAGTTACGGTAAGAACTCACCAACTCTTCGTACTAATCTACGATGTAGACAATGGAGGAAATGATATTAAAGAAGTGTATTCAACTCAAGTTGAGTTCGAACCCCGAGATTAGCATTTTCCTATCATCAATTACGTCTTGCATGGAATTTTACCAGAAGACATGAAGGAAAGGGACTCAATCCGATGAAGAGCACCGAGATTCTACTATAACACGGAGAGTCGAACGCTATATCGTTGGGGGTATGATGGTTTACTATTACGTTGCTTATCCACTAAAGAGGTGGAAGAAGTCCTTAAAGAGACGCACGAAGGGGTTTGTGGTGCACACCAACCTGGCCCCAAACTTTATGACCGCATTAGAAGGATGAGATACTTCTGGCCCACCATGATCAAAGATGTAATCGCATATGCCCGAAAGTGTTATGCGTGTCAAGTACACGCGAATTATATGCACCAACCCCCGGAGCATCTACATCCTTCGGCTACACCATGGCCTTTTGAGACTTGGGGAATGGACGTTGTTGGTCCTATAAATCCCCCGTTAGTCAAGGGCGATCGATTTATTCTGGCAATTACCGATTACTTCTCCAAGTGGGCTAAAACGATTCCGCTCAAAGAAGTAAAGACAAACAACGTCGTTGTGTTCATTAAGCACCACATTATCTACCGGTATGGTGTCCTAAGGCGAATCATACATGACAACAATCCTCAGTTTGTTAGTAATGCATTCATCAAATTTTGCGAGAAGTTTAAAATTCAAGACATCTTGTCAACAGCTTACAATTCCACAGCAAACGGATTAGCTGAAGCCTTTAACAAGACTATCATCAAGATTTTGTCAAAACTTGTGAAGACTAATAAACAAGATTGGAATGATAAACTTGGCAAAGCTCTATGGGCCTACCGTACCATAGTTCGCATGCCTACTGGCACAACCCCGTATTCTTTGGTATACGGGTGTGAAGCAGTCCTTCCATTAGAAATTCAAATTCCATCTCTTCGAATTACTCTCGCAACCCAGATGACGACCAAAGAGCGACATCAGAAACGTCTCGAAGAACTCGAAATGCTCGACGAGAAGCGTTTAGAAGCTCAACAACACATTGAGTTCTACCAAGCCAGAATCTCCCGTGCCTTTGATAAAAAGGTTCGACAACGGAGCTTTAAAGAAGATGACTTGGTCTTAGATGTCCGATGGCCAATGATCCTTAATTCCAAGAAGAAAGGCAAGTTCGAGCCCAAATGGGAAGGACCATTTGTGGTAGAGATAGTCTATTCAAACGGCGCATACCGCCTTATTACCAAGGAAGGCACCCGATTTATGATGCCGATAAACGGCAAGTTCCTGAAGAAGTACTACCCTTAGTACATTCAGGACAACCCATGTATCGATAAGTTCCCGAAAGAATACTACGTGTCGTATTCTTAGGGATAACTCAGTTTCTATAAAAGTAGTAAATAAGAAATCCACACTTGGACCCTGAATATATTCAAAGTTGAAGCGTATTTTATTATTGATATCGAATTCACCAATTCTTATGAATTCTTTTGCTGAGATGAGATTTGACCATTTTGACAGATTAATCTTTCCTCACAAAATCCCTCACTGATCAAATCAATTGACAGTGAGCCCACCAAAATTTTTATCCGCTAATTCTTAGCAATTTTCAAAACTTGACGTGTTAAGTCCTGATCACTTAACATCAAAATCCTCCATTGAGTGGCTAGTATGAGCCGGTATTTCTACTATTATCTGTATTCCACTCTCATTGCTTTCAGGTCAAACCTATAAAAGTTAAAACCAAAGCCAAATTTCCCTCTCGATTCCTTCCATGAACGAGAGGTCTACTTTCAAATTGAGCAATTAAACCTATAAAAGTTAGGATTGCCTCCAACCTCACTTGGTCAAACCTGCAGATAGTTAGGACGAAGATCAAGTCATCCCTTTCGATAAACGAAAGATTTCCACCTTCTCCTTTTCAGCCAAACCTACAAAAGTTAGGGCCAGAATCGGGATTTCCCCTTAATAAATAAGGAATTCTTTTCTTAGATCAAGCAATCAATCCTATAAAATTTAGGGTTACTTGAATCTTTCTGATTTTCGGAGTGGAGATCCCACTCCTAGTTTCATCTTTCTGGATTCTGGGGGTGGAGATTCTACCTCGAGTCTCCTTTGTAACTAGAGATAGAATATAAAATTCTTCCTCTTCAGTATTGAGAGACAGAATATAAAATTCTTCCTCTCCTATTTTTGGGTTCGTCTTTACCTTGAACAAGATCTGGGGACAGAATGTAAAATTCTTCCTCTCCAGCATCAGGTTTGTCTTTATCCTGAGAAAAGACACAATTCTTAACTTTAAATCCGTACACTTCATGCATGGGGAATTCTATCTAGACTTCTAAATAGAGATAAACCTATGTCTAACACGCGTTGTCGGTTTAGTCTTTCACCGATTGAAAAAAAGACACCAGAATACAAGTCTGGGGACTTTTATTCCGAATTCTAAGTAGGGATGAGTCAGCGCTTAATACACGTTGTCGGGTGCTATATTCTCATAAGAAATGATAAAGTCTATGTATTCAAAATCATAGCATCAAGTCTAAGAGAATTAACTCTCTTAGCACAACGTTACATGTGAAACAGGTCTTAATAATTCACATGCTAGCCCGATTCGAACGGTAATCGATAAAGGCATATCAAATCCGTTGAAAGCTGGTGGTTTGCCAAAAATCCTAAGTCTACGCCTAACACACGTTGCCAATTTAGTCTTTCACCGATTAAAAAAGACACCAGAGTCTAAGTCTGGGGAATTTTATCCCAAAGCTTAAGTAGGGATAAGTCAGCGCCTAACACGCATTGCCGGGTATCATGTTCTCATAAGAAATGGTGAAGTCTATGTATTCAGAGTCATAGCACCAAGTCTAAGCGAATTAATTCTCTTAGCATAACGTTACATACGGAACGGACTAAAACAATCCGCATGCTAGCCCGACTCAAACGGTAATCGGTAAAGGCTTATCAAACACGTTGATGGCTGAGGGGTTGTCAAAAATCCTATAAATATTATGGTTGATTATTCCAAACAGAATAGGACATCATAATAAAAGAGGTATAATGAACGAAAAAAATATCTTCTATTAATGAAAATTGAGTTTGCAGGTACAAAAGTCACTATCAATCTACATGAAGCTTGCGACTACGAACTTGCTGTTCAAGTCTAATCAATTCCTCTGTATAAGCTCACTCAAGCTCATGCTGTAATTCAACCTTGAAGGATTCCTCGGTAAGGGATAATGTTTTCACAGCATCTTCTTCCATCTTGGCTAACTTCTGTTCATAGAGCCCCAACTTCCCAGATATCATAACCTGTGAATGCTCCAAGTCAGCCTTCGTCATCTCCAAGATAACTAAGGCCTCCTCCTCTGCCTTGAGCTCCTCTTTGAGTCACTCTATTTTAGCTTCGCCCGACGTATTAGAGGATTTGAGTTAACACAAAGATGTTTATTTCTCAGCAAGGGCGGCTTTCATCTGATCCACTCGACTTCGTTGCGTTTGAATCTCGAGCCCAACGGAGGATCGAGTGTCACGACATACTTGTAAACGAGAGTCCATCTGGGTGGCTATGTACGTTGAAGTACCGACAGTCTTTAACTCTTGTAACCGTTGGAACTCGCACTCTAGTCGGTCCAAATTGCCAGCTATAGCTTGCGCCAGATCTAGAGAGCCCGCTTTCTCTATAGCATTTATTTTGGCGGAAAGCGCTGGTCTAAATTGATGGAAGGAAATTCCCCTGACGAGAAGCTTACCAATCATCGCATTCACAAAGAAGAAGAGAGAGAGAGCTGATTTCCATGCAAAGCAGATCTTGATCTGGGTCATCATCAGATAGCAGAGCCTTGACCATATCATTGAGCCGAGAAGATGGCCCTATAAGGAAAAGAGGATATAAATACCTTTTAAATCTTAGCCAAAGTTCTAAATCAGCATCGGTGTAAGAATTTACCAAAGTCAAGCGATGTTTCCTCAAGTTGATGGCCCACACTTGGTTCTGCCGGCACGACCTCTTGAACTTTTAAGATCGTCGCCGATGTCGTAACCGTTGACGTACCAACCTCGTTAGTTGGTCTCACGGCCTCTTCAACAGGACTAATCCTCGTAGCTGTAGCTATCGCTTCGGTCGTAGGGATTGTGAGCTGAGTTGGAGCAACTGACGATTGAGCTTCTATGATAATTCCTGCCAACAGTAAGAAATCAAGACCCTCAGGATCATCAAATATCCTAACAATAGTAGTTGCATCAGTGTCAACGACTGATCCTACAAGTATGACTCCCTTACGGTTAAGTAAAACCGATAAGGGAATAACTTTCACACAAAGACAAAATTCATACCCATAGAGAAACCAGGCTCGATGATCGGTTCAACAGTTTCGATGACCGGTTCAATAGCATCTCGACAAGTTTGTTCTGACAACATCTCGTCGAGCAGCCTGTCGTCAGGGCTCGAAGGATCTTGTATGGGATCGGATAGAGGTGTGTCGGCTGCATTGTGAAGGGTTTCTTTATCACTTGGGTCTTCCATCGAAATGTCTATAAAAAATTAAATTTATAGACACGGAAAGGAAAGTTAAAAATTAACAATGAAAGGCATAGAAAGGAAAGTTAAAAATTAACAATGAAAGGGGGATTAAATTGACCTCCGACGGTAATAGCATGCTCTTCGGTCTCAACATCAGCAATGACCTCTTGTAATTTTTCTAAAAGAGCCAGAAGCATATAAGCAATTAGAGGAGGGACGAACTCTGAGTCGTTTAATACCTGAGGTTGCCACCTAAAAGGTGTACTACCGGTAATAGGTGTACCTGAGCTAGAAATCGTCGTGGACAAATCATATCCTACAACGGTATATTCGTCAGTGTTAGGGGCCAAACCTGTTTCAGTACCCGCCAAATCCTGACCCACGACCTCATCTGCTTACGGTACAAAGCAAGATCCTCCGAAAAAGTCTAAGTCGGGAGAAGAGGGGGTGTACATCATTGCATCTTCATCATGACCCTCTAAAATATAAAATCTGCTAAGCCTAAAGCTTGGTAGAGGAAAAGGCTGAAAAGATGACAAGAGTCGAAACATTACCTTCCCCACCAGGGGGCGTATCGTTGGCCACCTCCGTTCGAGAAGCCTGAGGATTAGCGTGCCGCTTGATGGCCAACTTCTATTGTTTTGTAGGTCGGGCCTCTTTAAGATCTATAGGTCTGTCCTGTGCGGATGTGGCACACGTCTCAACTTGCAATCCTTCCTGAGCTGCAACCCAAGATCGAGCACGGGTGATAAGGTCACTTCTCTCCTCTTCCCCCTTACAACCTACATCTGAAAGTTCAACCATCATTCTATTATAAGTAGGAAAAATTCTCCACTTCTTTCGAGCTTTAAGTCGATGAGCTCGATCAACGATCGATAGATCCCATAGCTCTTTATAAAAAGACTCAAAAAAACCTGCTGCGTGTTCCTCGAAATCACTGTTGACCTCTATAGCACCGCCAGCAGTGGCTTGACCCTCTTCGGAAGTCTCCTCGTCAGAAGTGAACGATTCCTCTTCTATCTCCTCTATTTTCTGCTTGCCTTTGCCTGAGGGACCAGCGAGCTTACTGTCGCGTCTCCTTCTTTCCAGCGCACTTTCTCGGACCATCCTCTCAGTGATACGTGATGCAGCTTTAGCCATCAGCTCCTTAATTGACCTCAGAGGGACGGGTTCATTAGCAACCATAATCTATTTACAACATAGATATGTGAGCTCTAAGTGGCGGTCAGTATTTGGAAGACTGAATTTGGCACCGGTACAGCCCGTCACATTTCATAGCCAAGCACGAGCACCGTCTACTAGCCCGCTCCGAGTATGAAACCGTTAGTTCGGATTCCTGATATATAACTGGTCATATCCAAATTGACGGGCGAACCGGCACAGCAGATAAGACTCTAAATAGCAGTGCTCCTTCACTCAGAAAATAAGATGGCCCGGCCTTATGTTCATGAGCCATCTGAAACAGCCAACATCAAGAGAGTCCCGATCAGTTCCTGGCGATTCTATATTGGTAAGCATCCCACCATATTTGCTGGCAAATCGAGGAAGGCATGGATTGATTACCCAACCCTTATGCATGTGCAAACTCTTCCTAACTTTCAAGAAGTCCCTAGATTTCCATCTACACTCCTTGTATAGTTGTAGCAAAGGGGTGAACAGATCTACATTAGTGGGAGGCAACATCAAATCAGGGTGATGAAGGACCAGCCACCCCATCAGATAGGTGTAAGGGAGCTCTGCCTTCGCCGTAGGGATCTTCTCGGATGGGGTCTCCTCAGTTTGAGTAAAAGCTGTGACCACTTGACGAAGCCCACGATGGATGCCGGCAATCATTGCTGGCAAAAGAGATAAGCTCCTACCGTAAGCAAGCTAGACAGCGGGAAATAACACCTCTATCGGCAAGGCATCCGAGTTCTGATATGGCACCACGCACTTCTTCAACTAAAGTGTGATATAACCGGCCAACAAAGTCTTGGGGTGGATGGATTTCTCCGCTTGCAATAAGAAGGTCTTAAACTTAGTCCCTGCACAAAATCTACCTTGGGCACTCGCAATAGTGTAAGATTGGGCGCCACATTTTTCAGCCAATTTATTGATCTCTAATGGATTCAGTGGTTTCAGCTCACAAACAGCTTCACCGGTTTTCTCCAAATTCTTGAATAGGTAACATGAGAATTGATTCAAGCTTATTTGAGACTTTTTCCTCACAACTGGGTTAGTTCCGGCTAAAGCAATTTGATAATGACATGTGAGTTTCCATAACGTGTCGTATCGAGTGGGCTTATGGATTTTCAATTGATGTAGCTCCCGGTTGGAGGGAAAATATTCCAGATATGACATGTCTCCCATTTGTAGTCCGGAGACTTTATGCATCTCATGGAAGGGTAGTCCTAATTCTCCGTTCTGGGTAAGAAATGTGTTGGTATCTGGATTGTACAGCTCTATTAATCTCATAAAGTGGAGAGCGTTCACCGGTGATCCGTATTGAGTGGCGCGAATAGCTTCATACAATCTTATCAACTTTAATTCATCACCCCACCGATGAAGGATATAACCCGTTATGCGGCCCCACCATGATTTGTCTGAAGAATGAGACCAACCAAAGCACCTATAATTTTTGATAGGTAGTTCTCACCCTAGCTCAGCGAGGCGATTCCTAACGGTGCGAGCTATTATAGGTAGTTCCCCTTTAGGCGGATTCTCCAATCCCATCACGCTGGGGTGTAAACCTGTAATGTGTTTTCTGCCACTGGAACCCGGGAGTGAATGGTTGGTGACGTATCCGCAAGGGATGTTGGTGTGCTCTTCTGTCAGAGTCCATGGCATCTGTCGCATTACCGCTTGTCCCCACAATTCTGTTAGCGAACGATGACGAGGGAACGGATGAAGATATAAGCAAGTCGTACCGTCACTGTGTAACCACCGCTCATCTTCGAGGTTTATGACGTCTGGATCCGTCACATAATCGTCGAACATGTAATGTGTCTTCCTTAAAGGATGAGCAGGATCCGTATCTTTAGCAAACAGTACATCTGTAATTAACTGGCGCGTGATGCGATGACCCCCCTCCCGTACTAACTTAGAGAATTCCTCTGGGAGGTCCAAAACAAATTGAGAAGTGGACGGGATCGACACCGGGTTATCAACAGCAGTGTAGTATCTACTCCTATGGCCATCTATCTCGAATTGAGAAAATAGCGTTGCAGGGTATTCAACTAAAACGAATAACGTGTATTTGTTAAACGCAGTGATGAAAAAATGTTAGGGCGACACAAGGGGTTAAACTCTTTTCACTAATCCGTGAGATAGAGTCAATACCTTGTAATTGGCGAGATGATTTTAACTGTATCACGAATACACAAGATAACGAACATTATCGCATGAATAGTGCGGTAACATACCCTATCTTATGGAACGTAATACGGCAAAAAATCGCCCCATATTGCCTTAAGATGCGTTTTGACCAAGCAAAATGTATCCGATAAGCATCCACCCCCACGAAGGAGGGAACCGGCTCTTCCCAACTGCCTCACCAAGGAGAACAGAGTGGGAATGTAATATAGAAGCGTCCACCCCCATAAAGGAGGATATCAGCTCTTCCCGACTACCTCACTAAGGAGGACAAAGAAGGGATGCAATATGCAATATGATGTGACAAAAAAAATTGAATTCATAAGCGGGAAATTACGAGGGCTTACCGGGGAAAGATAGATGCTCCCTCTCAGGTGAATGAGTAGCTGAGCGGCTCCTTGGGAGACGTGATCTCCTCGTCAACATGGCTAATTTGCAATGAAGATCAGCAATTCAGATATATAAATCAAAACTCAAAAGGGAAATTGTGAATCTTTGACTAAAATTCTACAAAATGGAATTTTCCAGTTAAAGGTCCAATTAAACCTATACGTCATTCTCAATTCAAGATAAAGTGAGAAGAAAACCAGATATACAAGTCAAGTGAATTAAACGCCATACATAGCTCACATCCATAATCAAGCATAAAAATTCGAAGGGAAAATCAAGTTGAGGGTCGTAAAGTCAAACATAGGGTTTCGACCACATCAACATACTGATCCACAAGCTCACAGAATCATCCGAAATTAAAGCATGGATATTGACTTGAGTTTCAGAATCATGCATGTATGGGTACGAACAAGAATTAAGTGATACCAAGCCATTTGTACAACCAAGCATCCCAAGGGCTTAATGGTGAAAAGAATTCGAAACTAAGCTTCATTCAAGCACTAATTCATATTCAAGCTTTGGTTCATCGACTTCAAGGCTAACGAAGTTCAGAGTCCGACAAATTAAAGTAAGGGGTTGCGATCATGCACAAAGTCAGAGTCGAAAATCAAAGCCTCGATATTTTCCCTAAATCGAGAATCTGATTTAGTTCTCATACACAACCAAGTCAAGCAAAGTCTCGGCTCCACTCAAATACAAGTTAAGGTGCTCAATCAATACACAAGTTCGAAGTCATCAACATCAATCAACCAAGAGCTAAAGAAAAATTTGGCCATATACAAGTTCGGATTCAAATCATTCGGCTGTGCATAGATTCTCATCAACATCAACCATGAAGGGGGATTCAGCCATGGGTATGCACTCCAACCTCCCAAAATTTTAGCCCTTTTTACAAATAAGTCCCTCAACTTTTTTGGTCACCTTTTGCACAAAAGCCCCCTCAAGTTTCAGCCCACTTTTCGCACAAAAACACCCCTCAAATTTCGGTCATAACACCCCTCAAGTTTTAACTCACTTTTTGCACATAACACCCTCAAGTTTTAGCCCACTTTTTGCACAAAACCCCCCTAAAATTTTAGTCAACATTCAAACACAAACCCAAAACTCGGTTTTCTCCCAAAATTGAAGAGCTAGGTTTTTAAATATCAAGTCATGAACACAATCAAAGCCAAAAATTTGGCCATTACTATCAGATTTTAGTTTTTCCCCACAAACTCAAAAAAACTAGGGTTTCAACTATCAACTTGAAACTCAAAGAATGCAACTAAAACTGAAAGCTTGAGTTGTGGAGCTTACCTAGAAACCGAAGTAGATGAAGGATAAGCTTGGCCAAAAGAGCCCCCAAATGCTCAAGCTCAAGATTGGCCGAAAATCCTAGATGAGAGTCCTCCCCTTTTGTCGAAATTGGAAGAAGAGAAGAAGAAGGAGAGGAGGAGTTTAAGAAAGGGGAACTTTGATCTCATTTGGAATTCTTGAGCTAGAGGAATTCTTGAGTGGATGAAGCTTGGGAAAGAAGAAGAAAAGCAAAAAAAGAAGAGAAAAAGTTGAAGAGGGGGAGTCTGGAGCCGAAAAATAGGAGATGAGAGAGAGGTATTTATATCCCAAGCTCAACCCGACCTGCTCTTATGCGGATCGGATTGCCGCCCGACCCGCGAGCATACGGGTCAGATCAAATCTGACCCGCGCACGCACGGGTCGGATCGATCTGACCAGCATTCGCGCGGGTTGGATCGACCTGACCCACGTTCGCACGGGTCAGGCACCATCCAGCGGTTGTTTTGTTGTATTCCCGTGTGCTTCCACTCACTTTCAGAATATTCGGGACCTAATTTTGTACTCCTGGGTAATTTAGCGGCATTTTCACTCATATTCACAATATTCGAGACCCACTTTCATACTCCAGGGTAATTTCGTGACATTAGCGCTTATATTCGAGATATTCGAAACCCGCATATACTCCAATGAGTAAACGAGTCTAAATTATTTCCCACTCTTGACGGGAAGTTCCTAGAGAATATTACGTGTAATAATTCTTAAGGATAATCCGACAACCTCCAACGGGTACACGAGGTTAAACTGATTCCTGAAACTCCCGGGAGTATACGAGTATAAACTGGTCCTCCTCAGGTCAACACAAAATCCTAGGGTCAACGCAGGTCAACGCGTAGTCCTAGGTCAACGCTGGTCAACGCGTTGCGATGAGAGTCAACGTCGATCGATATAAAACCCTAAGGTCAATATCGGCCAACGCGTAGCCCTAGGTCAACGCCGATCAACACGTTGCGATAAGAGTCAACGCCGATCGATATAAAACCCTAAAGTCAACATGTTGCGACTTAGATTATTAGTTCAAAAGTCAACTCAATGACACGAGCTAAAGTTAACCCACCAATTTCGATTCAAGATTTCGATAACGGTCAGACGATAAACGCAGTACCGGAAGAATTTTAAACTATTCAACAAAGTGATGAATAGGCTAAAATGCGGAGAAGTCACGAACTGAAGCCAGTTATAGGTCCTTTTACACCGATTGAAGGTGGGGGTCTATCATATCCAAAGCATTCCAGACTCCTCTATAAAAGAACGAGGCTGAAACACTTTGGAGGGGGTATCTGTAGGTGTCTAAAATTGCCTATGAAAGCCTGCACGAAATTCAAAGCCAAGAGTGGATGAGTCAAGAAGGTTTACCCAATCGGCTCACACGCGTCGGTCAACACGCGCGCGTCAACCAACTCGCGTGCGTCGGTCAACACGCGCGCGTCAATCAGTTCGTGCGCATCGGTCAACACACGCGCGTCAATCAGTTCGTGCGCGTCGGTCAACACGCGCACGTTAATCAGTTCGTGCTCATCGGTCAACATGTGCACGTCAATCAGTTTGTGCGTGTTGGTCAACACGCGCGTGTCAATCAGCTCACGCCGTCGGTCGACACGCGCGCGTCAATCAGTTCGTGCGCGTCGGTCAACACGGGCATGTCAATCAATTCGTGTGCATCGGTCAACACGCGTGCGTCAATCAGCACACGTACGTCAATCAGTTCGTGCGTGCCGGTCAACACACATGCGTCAATTAGGTCGCACGCATCAATCAACGCGTGCATGTCGACCAACGCGTGCAGCCCCAAATAGTCAAGGCGTTCGACGGTCAGTCCTGTAACGAAGCGTACAAGTCAACGAGTCGACCAAAGTAGCAAAAAGTATAAGTCCCGGAAAGAAAAACGCAAAAAGAGAAGAACTCAGCGGAGACGACGGACCTGCGCCAGTGCGGGACGACACAGGCCACCCGTGCCAGCGCGGGTCGGATCTGTCCGACCCCCGCAAGCGCGGGTCAGATCAGACCCGTGCAATCGTGGGTCAGACCCTGCTGACCCGTGCCCTCCACGAATCAGCAGAGTTCGTCGCTCTGTTTTGACCCCCGGACGTGTTTTTGAAGGTTTTAAAGCGGTTTTTGTAGGATTTATCTGTTCCAGGGGTTCCCATTTGACTTGATATCATCCACAAACATGGTTAGGCTGTTGTTAACTGAAGATAAGGCCAAATCACTCATTCTTATCCAAATAACCGTACCCAAGGCCTATAAATATCAGCCCAAGGCCTCCGTTTTGCAGATCTGGAATTTTATCAAGAGGACGAGGTGCTGCTGGATTGAAGAGTCAAGGAGCACAAAATTTTAGCAAAGGCCAACGAGATCCCGGCGAACTTCAGCACAAAGGAGAAGTCTTTCAAAGGATCCGAAGCCCCGTACGTTCGTTCCTTGAGATTATGCTTAGTCTTAATCTCGAGAAGAGCTACTGATTTTGCTTGGTCGATTTCAGCGCTTCAAGCAAATACTTCCTTGGTGAAGTAGGAGCTCCGTCAATTGTCCGATAACCGGATCCGATCCGTGGTCATCTACGGATAAACCCCGACATCGGCAAAGAACCAACGCAAGCAAGAGACAATAAACGAATCTTATGTTTATTTTCAAGAGAGTTGTAATTTTTATTTTTGTTATTTGAATTCATTTGTAAACGATTGAAGTTTTAATGAAATCAATGATGAAGGCGACTTTCAACGAAAATAACCCCAAACATCCGTGTGAATGTAGTCCAAGGTGCCCGTCATCCTGTGTACGGCTGTCCCGAACTTCATCTTTGTATTCTTGCTAAGAACGCAGTGCTCACAGAATTCTATCTTTCCACTCTTGGCTCCCTTCAATAACCCCTGCTTGTACAAAGCATGTAGTGACTTTTTACCTATGTGCTCTAATTTGTAGTGCCAAAGTCTGCTTGCGTCCGCCTCTGAAATAGCTGAAGCTACCTGACCAATCTCGGTGCTCCCCTTCAGATAATAAAGATTTCTATTGCGAACTCCCTTCATCACTACCAAAGATCCCTTAGTAACTTTTTCTACAACGTTCTCAAAAGTCATATTGAATCCCTTTATCTCCAAAGCTCCAACAGAAATAAGTTTTTTCTTCAACCGAGGAACAAATCTCACTTCATTCGGCTTTCGAACAACTCCATCGTATATCCGAATCCTGACGGTACCTATCTGACAAATACCACAAGATTGATCATTTCCTATGACTACCACACCCCTATTGAGCTTCTCGAAAGATGCAAACCAATCTCATCGGGGAGTCACATGATAAGTAGCACTAGAATCCAACATCCAATCCGATGCATTCGCATGGTTCACCTCTGGATTATTCAATAGAGAAAACCAGAAATCATCTGAATCATCACCTCTAGTGACATTCACCTCATTGGCCTTCGGGCCTTTCTTCTTGCTATTCTCCTTCTCTCTAAGCTTCAGACAATCTCTCTTCCAATGTTCTTATTCTTTGCAGAAAGCACACTGGTTCTTTGCTAATTGGTAGTGGCCTCTAGACTTTGACCTGCCTCTATTGCCACTTCTCGGATAGAGACTCCTTCCTCTCATCGACAAGGCCTCTCCTGAAATACTAGCTCTAAAAATCTCTTTGTCCTTCCTCATCAGATCGTTATTTGTCAACGCATTAGTCACTTTACTATATGTGATGGAAGATCTACCATTCAACAAAGTAAGCATGAATGTATCATACTCATAATCGGGTAAGGAGCCTAACAAAATAATCGTATTGTACTCATCCGTTATCTTCTCGTCAAAGTTCGCCAAGTCAGATAATAACTTTGTGTAGTTGTTCACTTGATTCGAAAGTGAGGTACCCCTGGACATCTGGAATCTGAATAATCTTCACGGCAAGTACAAACGGTTCTCAACACTCTTCGTAAGATATTTGTTATTGAGAGTCTCTCACATTTTCACTGTAGATGTCACGCTAATCACATCGTATTTCAACTCTTATTCCAAGCAAGACCTAATTAACCCACAAGCGTTTTAATTCATCTTATCCTATATCACCTCATCATATTTCGGTGGTCTCTCATGGACCATGATGGTCTCTTCCAAATTTTGAGCATTCAAAACGTTCTGTACGTCGCTCATCTAAAAACCTAAGTTGATTTTTTCGTCATACTTTACAACACTAATCTTTTATTCTGAAGTGCAATCTGAACTGTACTCATCATCGCCTTACTACTTTCACCAACTTCTTCTCCTATTACTAACTAAGTCTAATTGTAAAGAAAGATTTGAACTTGATAGAATTAAGAAATTACCCAACTAAACCCTAAGTAGGATTCCAACATGATCTCCTAACCACACGAGGAAAGTGAGATCTCCAACGATAACTTCTCAAAGCTATTTTCACCGAAGCCTAGATCTCCAAGACCCAAGCTTCAAATAATGAATCTTCCTCCACCCAATGCAAAACCCTAGATCTAAAAATCTAAGCTCTAATACCACTTGTTGCACTCCGTTCGGAAGCGTGCTCACGAACCAACCGAGTCGGTAAACGATAAGAGAAGAACCAAACACGAGTGCAATTCACAAACTTAACAACCAAAATCACACAAACACAGAGATTTACGTGGTTCGGCAAATTACCTACGCCCACGGGGAGAATATGGGGAGATTTTACTCTATGGAGGAGAAACAACGTGTTACAATCTCTCAAATAACTCTCAAAATAACCCAACCAATGATCTCGCACTCACTCATAATAATCTCCCTCACAAAACTGCTCAAAACAATGCTAATTCTCTAGTCAAGAAACCCTAAAAACATGTGTTTTTATTTATATCAAAACCCAATCCAAAACAGATCATGAAATCAATTCGGTCCATATCCGCTTTCCGATCGATCAGCCAGAGACAAATTCCAAATTCCTGTAATGTGCACATTTTCGGTCGACTGGTCGAACTCGTTCGGTCAATCAATCAGAGATAGGGTTTCAGATCCTGTAATCCAACAGGATGTTAGTCGACCGGGCCTATGCCGTCGGTCGACCAACCCGATAGAAACTTATAGTCTCTTCCCAGCTTCAAATTTTCTGTTTTCGCCACGTTTTCTACAAAAGAAGCTTGAAAGTGAAGATGCCCGCCACGTATGTTTTTCAAAGTGAAAAGATGATATCTTCTCCGATGCAAGCGAGCTAGCTGTACTATGCGGTGTCCACATAGCAAGCTGGCTAGACTCGCTCGGGGCTTACCTCACTCCTTCGGCGGCCTTGAGATACTTGATATACATACTACTATTGAAAAACAGATTTAGTAAATTTAGTTATTTACTAATGGTGAATTAAAAAAAGTATAAAAATAACAACTTTGCATTACTAAAAATGTAGAAGATAAACATAACCAACAATGCATGTCAGCCACTCAACTTTTTAATGATTACTTCGACCAACTCAAAAAACTTGCCCCTTTTAGAAAATGGTTGCATTATAAATATAGAAAGCATTTCACCTGTTCATTAAATCCCTACGCTCTGACTTTTTTCTCATATCCAATACATTGACTCTAGACACTTACAGGTCAATGCCAATTAAAAAAAACCCCCCCCCCCCTAATTAATAAGAACATTACAACCAATCCAGTAACAAATTTCGTCAGAACATCCCACAGGCTAGCGGGAGGTTCTGATCCCTTCACTTGGTGGTGGTTAAATCTCAACCATCCAATGGTAATTAAGGTAATGATTGAGATTCTGAGCATTTCACTCACATGTGAAATCCCTGATTAGTATCAAATTACAGCTAATCACATTCCCAATCACATCATTACATCCTCTCTTCTCTTCTATATAAAGAAAGGAAAAAGAAAACCCAACTAGAAATCCTAGCTACTCTAGACCACCATGGCAAGAAAAAAGAAGACCACTATGGGCAAGCAGAAGATTGAGATAAAGAGGCTGGAGAGTGAAGATGCTCGCCATGTGTGCTTTTCAAAGCGCAAAGTTGGCATATTCTCTAAGGCTAGCGAGCTCGCCACACTGTGTGGAGCTCGCGTGGCAGTCCTGTTGGAATCCCCCGTAGGCTGGCCCCACTCCTTCGGCAGCCCAAATATGGGTCAAGTTGCAGATCAATATTTATCAGGCCGCAATGATTATTACTTGGGCCTGAATGAGGCCCAGAGGTTGAGCAAAGTCCAGGAGCTCAACAAACAGTGCATGGAGATATCAGCCCAATTGGATGCGGCTAAGAAAAAGAAAGCCCATTTTGAGGAGAAGTTGGAAAAAATTGTGGAAGTGAATGAGTTTGCTAGAAAATGTGAGCATTTGGAGGAGCTTAGTTTAGCGGAGCTTGTAGAGATGGAGAAGGTCTTGTATGAGCTTAGAGAAAACATTCGGTTCAAGATCTTTAGGGATATGACTATGAATCAAGGAGCAACGTCCTCTACCAATGGTGCGTAACCTCTTTAAACATTTTTACATGGTTTTTTTTATTTTTCATTTTATGGTTGTGTGTGTTTAGTGATTAATGATTTTGTCATGTATGACAGTGAATGCTAATATGATGTTAAACCCATTCGAGAATGGAGGTAGATCAAGCCGGATTTAGTAGTAATTTTTTTATTTTGTTTTTTAAGAAAATTTTATGTAATTATATGTATTTTTAGAGAGTAATATTATTGGTATATATGGCAGGAAACCATGGTATGATGGTGAACTTGTTTGAGCATCAAACTGGGTTAAGTGGTAACATTTGATGTTTAAATGTTGTTTTGATTAGTTTGATGTTTTGATTATAAACCTTGTGGTTTTTATTTAATTTGATTTCTTTTCTTTTCTTTTTCATCAAGAAAATCCATTTACCATGAACTTCTCGGACCTTGGAGCGAATCAGTCAGGTTCAAGTACTGGTCAAGGTATAGACATTGGTTATTTTATTTATAGTCTAAGGTATTGATTTTGGCAATTAAATTGTATTTTTCTGTGGAACCGAAGGCAAGAGAGTTTTTTTTTCTGAGTGTAAATAGACTGATTTTTGTTAGATTAAGTATAATAGAGGAAATTTTCCAAAACTTTTAACCTACTTTAGAATTTTGCTATAAAACTTTATATGGCATATGAGTTAAACTTTTCAAATAAATTATTATATATTTTGATGAAGAATCCTTAAATCGCCAGCTGTCTAATAGTTAGTATACACAAAATAGTGCTTAGAGCTTATTTTTCATCATGATTCACGTACTATAAAAGATAGGCCGCATTTGTAATGACATGTAGACTAATATAAATTTCTTAAGATTTAGCTAACTATTGTCCTAAAAAAAATGATTACTAAATTTGTCGACACATCTTTCTCTTCTTCTTGGCAATCGCTCTTAAGGCAATGATTAGAAAAAATAATTTATTAATGAGGACTAAAACCCTTGAGGAGAGTGAATCGAGATTACAATTGTTTCAATAATTACTCACAATTACTTTCATCCTTCCACTTTTAGATCAGTAGAAAGCTCTTTGCCCTTTTAGTTTAGTGAATTATTGTTCAGCCAAAATTTTGTTTTAAAGAACTACTTCCTTAATTTTTTTTTTATTATAACATGGTAATTGTAGTATTTACTGTTAGGATTTTAGAACCGTCGACTATCGGTCAATAGCTAGCGTATCCAAGATTTTTTTTCCTAGTAGTATCTTATATTACTCATTATGATTAAATTTGGAATTTATATTGGTAATTTTGCAATTTTCATCCCCTTAGTGTCTTACTCTAATTATAGTTATGCACTAAGTAGTATATATATATATATATATAAGAGCAATATGAAAGAACTTAGTACCAAACACAAGTTTTTGTGCTTGATAGTGAGGTAGTTCATTCCCATCTGCCCATTCAAATGAGGGATCACATTCATATTGGTTGAAGAGTGAATAAGAATGAGACACCTCACTACCAAACAAAAAAATTATGCTTGATACCAAGTTCCTACATTTCTCTCTCTCTCCCTATATATATATATATATATATATATATATATGCTTGATAGTGAGGTAGTTCATTCCCATCTGCCCATTCAAATGAGGGATCACATTCATATTGGTTGAAGAGTGAATAAGAATGAGACACCTCACTACCAAACAAAAAAATTATGCTTGATACCAAGTTCCTACATTTCTCTCTCTCTCCCTATATATATATATATATATATATATATATGGTATCATATAGTACTATATATATATAACCACAATGGGTTGCTCAGATGCGCGACCAGCATGAAAACAAGCCAAACTTGACTAGTTTCCTTGTTGTGTTTTTCTTAGGTTTCTTTTGGATACCATGGTGTTTTCCTTGGGCTTCTTTTGGATACCATGGTGTTTTTCTTGTTGTGTTTTTATTAAAAAAAACACCATGATGTTGTGCTTTTCCCTTAAAGTGTTTTCAAAATATCATGTTGAATGTTTTTGTTCAAAGTTAGTTTGACCTATTACAACGTTAGTATTAAACATATTATTAATATATTATACATTAATTGTAATAAAATATATTATAAATAAAATATCATAATATTCAATTTATATTAATATTATTATAAGTATTAATATAATATAATATAATATAATGTATTATAATATTATGTTGTACTTTAATGAGTTATATTATTTTATAATAATTATTATATTATAATTATTACATATTATTTTCAAATAACTATATATCAATTAATTTGGTATATCAATTTGTTATTGTTATATATTATATAATGTTTTTAAAATAATATTATTTTATTAATGATATAATATTATACTACTATTAATATAATATTTACCTATTGATTATTAGATACACCCACTAATAAAATTTTTAATAATGTTAGTGATGTGAGTTTTAATTATACAATATATTATTAATAAACTTTGCACTATATTTACAAATCCATTTTTATATCCAACTCCAATATCATCCCTATAGCTTTCTAGGATATGTTAGAGTTTTAATAATACTGTTTAATAATTAATATATTAAAACAATATTATTATATCTATAAAGTATATTACTTTTACATTAACATTACGGTTAGAAGTAAATTATTTTGACTTTTTATAGTATATAAACAATTAGTGTATAATATATTAATATTTTATATTATATTTTTAATGATTATGATTATTTTATAATTATAACTATATTATAATTATTACATATTATGTTAAAATAGATTATAAATTTAATATTAGTTTGCTGATATATCAAATATACTATTTTGCTTATATTCATACAATTGGAATATTATTTAAAATTTATATATGGTATTTTATTAACTCCACTTACATTTATCCTCAATAAAACTTTCATATATTTCACATTTATCCTTTAAATAATATAAATACATCTATAGTTTCATTATATTATGCGTTAGAGTTTATTAATAATACTTTCATTATAAAGGTTATATTATATAATACATATTATTATATTGTAAATATATATTTTTACATTAACATTAGTAGCCCCAGCTAAATTATTTTAGTATTAAAACTTATCTTACTTTAAGCTATATTAAATTATTTAGTGATAATATATTAAATTTTTATCTATACATTAATGAGTTATATTTATTATAATTATATTATATTATAAATTATTTTATAATTATAAAATATACATATTATGTTCAAATAATAATTATAGATTTAATTATTTTGGGCCTATAACATATTATTATTGTTATATATTAGATAATATTTTTAGTTATTTATATTATTTCATTAATGCTACATTATGTTAAAAGTCATATTATTTACAAATATTTTTAAAAGATAATAATATAACTACATTATAGTTATTAATCATGTTAGAGTTTATAATTAATTATATTAATAATTTATTGCATATAAATCAATATTATGTAATTATAAATCTATACTACTTTTACATTTATTATTACGCTTAGCAGGTAATTATTTAATATTTAAAATTATTTTATTTATATTAGCATATTAAATTATTTGTGCTATAAGTATATTAATATTTTTTATTATTTATATTTTAATGATACTTATATTCTTATTAATATTTCTGTAACATTCATCGAGGGCTTCGACAGATTTCCGGTCGCTTTTACACGGTAAGGAGTGACATGCGCCGACTCAGATTCTCACTACTAACTGGTGGAGTCCGATATTTATTGAAGCTGTGGTTCGTCCTTCATCGTTTCTGACATTCGATGTCCCAGATAGCACGCATGGAGCCATTCTTTCCCTTACTCAGCTGCCCTTCGAGTAATATAATGGGGTGGCCCAGGGCAGAGGATTCCTTGATTCAAGGAGTCAGTACGGTCACCAGTGTGGCGTCAATTATATTATAATCTATTACCATACTTATGTTCAAATAATCTACTAATTAAGTTATTGTGTATATTAATTTGTTGATTGTTTATATACTTATATAATATTTTTTATTTTATATGGATTTATTTACATGCTACATTATTAATAAATTCATATGTTTATTCAAATACTTTAATAATTTATGATATTAAATCAATAATAAAGATATTGTAAATATATTATTTACATTGAACATTTACGTTACGCCAGTAAATATTTTAGTATGGTAAAAATTATTTTACTTTATCAATATGATTGAAACTTATTTAGCTGATTAATAGTATTAATATTCTAGTTTAGTATTAGACTTTAATGAGTGTATATATTTTATATAATATTATATTATAGTTGTTAGTTATATATAATTCATTACAGAATTGTTCAAATAATTATATATTTAATATAATTCGGTATACAATTTGTATCTTATATAATATATAATATTTTTTAAAATTATATTATTTTTATTAATATAATATAATATTATTGATAATATTAATTTTAATTTATTACTACTATATTTTTAATAAATTATATATAATAAATATTTTAATATTATATAATATATTATAGTTTCTAATATGTTAGAGTTTATTAATAATGTTATAATAATTTATGATATAAATCAATATTATTATATCATGAATATATTATTTTTACATTATTATATTTTTTATAAATTATTTTAATCATTATATATTTATATTGTTTTATAAATATTACTAATATATTAGATTAATTATAATATAATATAATATAATATAATATAATAAGTATGTTGATAATAACTATATATTAATTATATTTAATATATTATGTTAAATAGTATATTAACATCTCCTCAAACTCAAAACCAAAACACCAAACTTAAAACACGTAAAAAATGTTTTGAACTATGTGTTGCGTTTTTGGTTTGAGGATGATTTAGCTCAAAAAATACCATGGTTTCCAAACGCATGATGTTTTTTTTTTGGTAAAAACACCATAGAAACAAGTAAAACACCATGGTATCTAAACATAGCCTTACGATGATTTAGTTTCTAAATTTTTCCTTATGTTTCAAAATGAAAAGATTTGAATTCTAAAACTCTCAAATAGTAGGTTTTAGCATGAATAGTTCACTTTCAAATATGGATTATTGGAATACATTCACCAAATTGCAAATAGTACACTGTGATATAACATATCATATTCGACTGAGTCTTAAAAATTTGAAGCAATATGGCATTTTAAGACGTTTATTTCTTGGTGTGCTTCTTATCAATTTTCATTTGATTGTTTATTTTTAGGGAATCCCGCAGATAATGTGAGCCTAAATGAGCCTGAACCAAGTCAGCCTGCAACAAATGATACCATGGGGCCTGGCCATGGATTTTACTGAATAATGCCTTAATTTTGGCAATGAGCTAATATGTTTTCTCAGACTCCATGAAGCCTAAGATATTCCATAAAACATATTTGCAATAAATACAAAGTTGGAGATGTGATTAATGTTACATTGATTGTAATAATATGTGTGTTTGCTTCATTTGGAAATTTTGGCCTCTTTTGACAGCTTATTTGGAATTTATGGCAATTTTTTCACAGTGATGGACTTGGAAGGTTTAAGCCTCTATTTTGTTTGAAATTTTGGATATAACCTCCAGAAATTTTGCTTATTTCAGAAAGCTCTTCATAATCTAAATCTTTTACATTCGTCTACTTAGAAAGTTATAAGTAATTTTGAAACAATTCCCAAGTAATTGAAATGCCCTCCCTCTGAATCCTTTTATTATTACTTTTAATTCTTGAAGGTAACTTAGTACTTTATGGCGGCGATATGCAATAACTCAACTTTTTTTTTTCCATATTTATATCAAAATACCAAGAGTCCAACCGTAATAAAAATAAGGCAAAAGCTCATTGGAGGTCTCTGATGTATCAACAATTATCAAATAGGTTCTTAATATTTGGAAGTCATCAGTGTGGGTCCTTAACGTTACCTTTTTTTTGGTCAATGAATTAAAGTTTTATTCATCTTCCAAGTGTGTAAAAGTGTTGTACATCAAAAACCAGGATTGATATAACCTGGCAAACAAGAAGCTGAAATTACATAGTTACAACTTCACTATCATTTCTTTCATATGTGCAGGAAAATCTTCGTTCAAAATTTTAGAAAAGATGGAAAGTTTGATAGCACAGAAGAGAGTACCAGAACCCCTTGTTTTCCCCTGAAAGATTCTGACATTCCTCTCTTGCCAGATTAAGTAAACAGCCACTGATAGAGCCATTCTTTTCAAATTCTTCTTGAACCATTTTCCTTTCAAACAGCTAGAGTACTATCTACTGAGTTAATCCCAAGCACAGGTTCTCCATGTAAATCCTATCCAATCCATTACATTGTTCCATACATCAGCAGAGTACTAACATTCAAAAAACAAATGCTTGCAATTTTCCGGTTGTCTAGAACACAGGACACAACAATTAGTGCTAAGAATTCCAAAACGAGACAGCCTTTTCTGAGTGAGAAGCCTGGAATGATAGGCTAGCCAAAGAATGATTGAATGCTTAGGATAATTCAGCCCCCCCAGGTTGTTTCAGCCCAATTTATTGGAGAAGAGGGTTGAGTTAGAATATTGTATACCAGAGATAGCCGAAGTTTACCATTGATACTGCACCTATTAAGAGTGTTCAGCACATTATCTGCATTACCATACTTAGCTAGGATCATGTTTCTAGTTTTGAGGAGTTGCTTCCACATCCAAGAGTCATTCTCTCTCTGTTGAATTTGCCAAACACTTGAATTTTGTAGATAGTGGCCATGGATCCATTTGATCCAGAGAATGCCATTCTTCTGATGAATCATCCATAGTAACTTCACAGCAGCTGCTTGGTTCCATAATTTGGCTGAAAACAGACCCAAGCCACCCTGTTTCTTACCCAGGCATACTGAATCCTAAGATATTAAGTGAATTTTCTGGCTCCATAAAAAGGATGAGCAGAGACTGTCAATTTTTTCAAGAATCTTGATCGGCAGAATATAGTTGCTGAACCAGAAAGTTTGTATCCCCAGGTTGACTGATTTAATCATTTGAATTCTCCCCGCATAGGATAGGTTCCTATTTTGCTGCCAGCTTTGAAATTGATTGGTAATTTTGCTTATAAGAGAAGAACACTCAAAGTGTGTTATCCTTCTTGTTGTCAAAGGCAGCCCCATGTATCTCATTGGTAATACACCCTCCGAAAAGCTCAAATATGTGCAAATTTGGGATTTTAGATTATCTTCAATACCACTCAAATAAACTGCACACTTACTGGGATTGGTTTCCAATCCTGATACTTGGTAGAATTCTTACAAGCAATTGTTTAGTCTAGTGATTGAGCTCATATCAACTTTGCCAAACATTAACAAATCATCTGCAAAAATTAGATGTGTTAACTTCATTTTAGAACATTTTGGATGAAATTTGAACCTTCTGTCTTCCTTAAACAACTCTAGTCTTCTTAACAGGTATTCCATGGCTATCACAAAAAGATGAGGGGAGAGAGGGTCTTCCTGTCTCAGGCCTCTAGCACCATGGAAGTAGGCATGCAAATAGCCATTGAGGGATAGAGAAAATTTTGGAGAGGTGATACACTCCCAAATCCAACCGATCATGATTTCATGGAATCCCAGACCCTCAAGCATAGCCTTGATGAAACCCCAATTCATAGTATCAAAAGCCTTCCTTAAATCCACATTTATAATGGCTCTGGGAGATATATGTTTTCTCCCATAGTGCTTAATGAGCTCATGAGCTAGAAGGAAATTACTTGAGATGAGTCTTCCTTTAAAATATGCACTTTATGCATCATTAACCAAGAAACCCATGATATTTTGAATCCTGTTAGTAATAATCTTTGTAATGATTTTATATATAATATTGCAGCATGCTATTGGTCTGAAGTTAGATGCTGAATTTGGATTGAGGACTTTGGAAACCAAGGTAATGGTTGTTGAGTTTAGAGCACCAAGAACTTTACCTGAATTAAAGAATTTCTCAACTGCCATGTATATATCTTCATTAATGACTTCCCACGCAGCCTTGAAGAAGGAGGCACTAAATCCATCTGGGCCTGGGGCTTTACCATCTGGCATTGTGAAGACAGCTTGTCTAATTTCCTCTCTGGTGACAGGTTTGCTAAGCTCATTACGTTGATTAGAGGAGAGAATTGGCCCTTTAGAGATAACCACAGGATCGGGAGGTGAAGTGTGTATTGTAGTTCCAAGCAATTTTTTGTAGTATTAAATGAATTCAGAGATGATGTCTTGTGTATTTGTAATCCTGATACCATTTTCAGTGTATATAGACATCACTCTATTGAGGTGTCTTTTGTTCTTCATGACAGCATGGAAGTATTAGGCACTCTTATCACCTTGTAATCCCCACTTGATATTAGCTTTTTGCCTGTAAAAAGAAATTTCACAATCAAGTAACTTTGTGTATTTTCTAATGTGCTCCTTTTCCCTGGCAATCAGACCTGGATTAAAAAGGTCAGAACTCAGTTGAGCTTGAATATCATACAGCTCTGCTTTAGCTCTGGATACCTGTTCACTAATATTCACGAAGTGTCTTTTATTCAGTTCTTTGAGCACATGTTTGAGATTTTTGAGCTTGCTTTGCACCTTGTACATGTTATATCCAGAGATATGCTGATTCCAAACTGAGCTAACTGCTGGTAGGAAGTCTGGGTGTTTAGTCCATTTAGAAAAGAATTTAAATGGTCTCTTGCCTTCACAATTCCCTTCATCTCCTATTGTTAACAACCCTGGGGAGTGATCAGAACAATAAGGCATCAGAAAATCCACCTGGCTTGATGTATATTGGAAAATCCAATCATCATTGATTAGAATTCTATCCAATCTGCACCAGACTCTTGTAGATGCATCATGTTTGTTACTCCAAGTAAAAAAACATCTAGTGGATTTAATATGCTTTAATTGGCTTGTATCAATAAAATTCTGAAAGTCTTCAACCTCTGAATCTGTTATTTGAGCCCCACCTAGCTTCTCTTCACTATTAAGTATGGCATTGAAGTCACCTCCTACTAGCCAGGGTCCTGAAACATTCCTTTTGAAAGCCATAAGATCTTCCCAAAGAAATTTTCTACCTTCCATATGATTGAGAGCATATATGGTAGTAATTAAACACTTTAGCCTTCCATCTTTTGATTCCACATTACATGTAATGTATTGATCAGAACTATTGATATTCTGGACAGTTAGGTAATTACTATCCCAAAGAATCCATATCCTAGCTTTGTTAGCAGTGTGATGCACATTAGAAGTCCATTTCCAATCTTTAGTAACTTTTTTAGCAATGATCATCATTTTCTCCTTGGACACTTTGGTTTCTAAAAGACCAAAGAAGGAGATTTTATAATCCTGAATGAACTGCTTAACTATCAAGTGTTTAGAGGATTTATTAATCCCTCTAATATTCCAAATGGCTAAATGCATTTATTAGGAAATACCACCCCTTTCATTACTATAGGGGTCTAAATCAAGTATCTGGTGTTACAAACTTGAGAAATGTGATGCATGGATTGAATTGCCAGACTCTTTAAAATTGATTCTCTTAGCTGCATTAGCTCTGGTGACACTAGTAAAACCAGTAGTATTGATAGTGGGAGAGTAATGAAGCTCCCCTAAGAATTGACCCCCAGCCAGTACCTTTGACTGTGCAGCTAAACTAGAAACCCTTGACATGTCAATAGGACTCTGAGTGACAAATCCAAATATATCTGACCTATCTCCAGCTTCAAAATTCTTTGTAGACCTAAGGGGTGACTGAATTATAGTATCAGCAACAACTTGAGACTGTGCATGTTTCATAACATCCTATGCATGTTTTGCACTTGAGCTTTCATTTACCCCAGAGACAGAGTGAGGTAACTGAATTACAATATCAGCAGTAATAACTTGAGACTGTGCATGATTCATAACATCCTGTTCATGTTTTGCATTTGAGCTTTTATATTCCCCAGTATCAGAGCTTTTATGTGCAGTAGTTCCAACATCTAAACTCCTCACATCAACATTGTGTTGTACACTTTTTTCTTGTGCAACTGGATTCACAGCATGATTTTGGGCATTTTGCCTGCTTACAGGAACCCAAGTTTTTGTTTTATTCCTTCTACATTGATCAGTTTCATGTCCAAGTTTATTACATGATGTACACCATCTTGGTTTGAATTCATATATCACTTCCTGAGCATAACTCCTACCATCAGGATCTTGAATTACTACTGGATCAGGTAAGGCCTCTTTCAAGGGCAAGTTCACTTCTATTAGAACTCTTGCGTAGCTTAACCTTTGCCTAGTAGCAGTAAGTTTATCTGTTGATATAGGTTTACCAATGAGTCTAGCTACCTTACTGATCCCAATTGAACTCCAGATGTTTAGTTTCAGATTAGGGAATTGTACCCAAAGTGGATAGGAGAAGTCTTGATTTTTATCCAAATCAGTATCTATACTTCATATCTTCAGCATCAGAGGCCTAGAACCAAAAAACCAGGGGCGTGCATCGAAGACATCTTTCATCTGCTTCTCCGTTTGAAAATAAAAAAGGAACAGACCATTCTTGATTAAAAAACATTAGGAATAGAATAATTTTCCCATATCTTACTCACATATGTTTCCATTGATTTAAATTTAACATTTAAGCCAATAACATGCCCTATTAAGGCATTTCTCCACAATTGTTCCCCTTCTTTCTCTTCATCAATAGTAAAAGAGGTAGTTTTTGATTGGGAAGATGGTATGTAGCTCAGAGGCAGACCATTACCTGATTTCCTGTTATCAGCAAACAGGCTTGCGAAGGTTTTTCTAGGTATTGGATCAGGTTTTTCCATATTATCATTAGTACTATTAGATTTATCCCTTTCTTCATATTTCAGTTTCCCAGAAGATACTGAATCAATATTAGACTTAGCACTCTCATTTACTAATTCATCAGAATTAATTTCCACAGTTTCAGTCAATGGAACAGTAACAACATCAGAAATAACTCTTGAAATCTCTTGATCTGAGCTAAGAACACTTGTGGATTTAGATTTTAAAGCTTGGGAAAAAGAAGAAACAGGGGGAATCACCACCAATTCGACCTCATCAGCCCAGGAGGCCCTAGATGAGCTGCCGACTCCATTTCTGAGATATTGAGCTTGAATTCCTTCCAGTCAAGAAATCTGTAGATCTTAGGATTTCCTCCATTGATTTCTTCATCCTCTCTCCTTTTGGACCTGTCGAGCCCATTACATCTTCGCTGAGTTCATCATCATCTTCCACAAGATTAGTATCAAATTGATCCTCGAGAGCTTGCGAACAAGAGCTTTTAGATCGCAGAGCAATAGTGAGTATCTTTCTTCCACTTCTATTCTTCTTCTTCGCCATTAAAAACTAAGCAGGGGCGTAGGATAGAGGAGAGTAGATCGCCCGCTAACTTGCGCCTTCAGACATCCTGCTCCTTTTAACCTTAAATTGCCTTAACGTTACCTTCATCATCAGTATAGGTTCTTTTTACAAACTATCTTTGAATCTTGCTGATATGTCAATGACGTGGTGGGATAAACTTCTAATTTCACTAATTTTTTATTGATGTGATAGAGTTGTAGTAGGAAAAACATGAATTATCAGTTATTTTCTTTTTGCTGCCTGGATAGTGAGTTGGCAGAGCTACGTCATGCTACTTCAGCAATATTTAGTGAAAGTTTGTAAAAAGGACTTAGAATGGTGATGTATGTAATGTTAAGGACAACCACTAAAGACTTTGAAACATTAAGGACCTAGGCGATATTTGACTGATACATCAGATACCTCCACAGAACTTTTACCAAAGAATAAACTAGATTCTTTTTGGAATTATATGTTAAAAGTTTTAATTCTTTAAAAAATTTTCCTAATCAAATTTTTATTCTAAAACCACTCTCAGTCTTAGAACCTATTGCACCATTTTAATTATTTAATTATCTAGATTAATGATGATGTAATTATAAATTGAATGCAAAATTGTTGATTTCGAGTAGGAGACCATTCTGATAGAGTTGTGGTGCCTAATGAATTGTGTGCGTTCTCTCTTGTAGCTGTAGCTTCATCAAAAGGGAAAAAAGTCAATGCATGGCTGTGAGATGTAGTCAATTGCCAAATCAAGTAAAAAATCGATGTTTTTTTGTTATCATCTTTTCTTTCTTTCTTGTTTTATCTCTCACTTATAGGAGATTACATTCCAAGGAAAACCATATGAATAGAATGGAATTGTGGGTCTGGACCATCTCCACGTTGATTAGGATAGTTGGACTGTGCGGTTGTGCCTAATTTGGTCAGCACGAAATAGAATTTGCTTTTTTGTTCGTCTGTTTTAAATCTCTCTCTCTCTCTCTCATATATATATGTATCCTTGTCATAGGAGGGGATTTCCTCCTATGACGCCTCTAAAATCACATGATTGGACGACATTGTGGATGATCCGCTCCGTTGAACTTGATCTACATATTCTAAAACCCCAACACACCAAGTTTGGGGTGAACCCGTCGTCGTTTGACCCTTCATCCACTCGTATCAATTTTAACGGTTTTGAATGAATAGAACTTTTCACATGGCTCGATGGAGGGTCAAACAACGACGGATTCACCCCCAAACTTGGTGTGTTGGGGTTTTAGAATATGTAGATCAAGTTCAACGGAGCGGATCATCCACAATGTCGCTCAATCATGTGATTTTAGAGGCGTCAAGGAGGAAATCCCCTCCTATGACAAGGATACCCATTAATATCTCTCTCTCTCTCTCATATATATATATACAAAACGTGTATGTGTGTGTATGATTGAGCTTGAAGTATTTAACACACATAATATAACACCTAGTCTATTTACCCAAGCTTGATTAATATTCAATATGCTCTTCTTGGTAAACTTTGCGGATGAAGCTTGAACTTGGATATTTGACTTGAATGCATTGCTTCACTCCGATATTCCTTCCATCCTCCAAAGGATATGATCGTTAATACTCGATTCCATCCAACCTCCAACGTTGATGTTTATCTAGAATATCTAATAACAAACACAAACACTAGACAAACAATATTAGGGATTGTTTGTAAAATCATTAAAACAAGATTAGAGATGTAGTCTCATAATATGAGAACTAATATCTGTCTCCTGTGAAATAGCGGTGTCAGTTACGTCTCGTATTGAGCGAAATCGTCTGGAAACAAGGAATGGTGAAGTCTTGGACGAAGCCCCATAAGAAACATCTGAGTCTGACACTCTCTTGTCTGCCACATACCCGTAGATCGAAGCAAGCTCATGAATCTTCCCTCGTAGTCAACTACATACATGTCCCCCTGC
>NC_033800.1:131502022-131516476 GCF_001876935.1 Asparagus officinalis
GTCTAATGGTGTAGCAAAACAAAAAAATTGAACTTTGAAAGATATGATTAATAGTCTACTTGAAAGCTCTGGACTTTCTCTGTATATGTAGGGAGATGCTTTGAATACGGCTTGTCACATCCCGAATAGAGTCTCTCAGAAACATAAGGAAAGTAGTCTATTTAAACTTTGGAGAGGTCGAAAGATAAGCTTGGAATACTTTAAAGTGTGGGGGTGTCTTGCAAAAGTATTAATACCAGAATACAAGAGGAAGAAGCTAGGTTCTAAGACGACAGACTCTATCTTTTTAGGTTATGCAGAAAACACCTATGCTTTGAGATTCTTAGTGATCGAATCTGAAATCCTGACATAGATGTTAATATAATTATTGAATTTCGTGATGTAACATTTTTTGAGGATCTTTTCTCTATGAAATCTGGAATGTTTGAAAATATTTCTAATGAAAATCCTATATCTAAATTGTCGTTCTTAGTCATGTGGAAAAAAGATGATAAATATGGAGAACGGATAATTTTAAATCTGAATATGAGAGATCAGATGATTTAGAGATCAGATGATTTAGATGAACCTAGAAGGAGTAAGAGAGTAAGGATTGTCAAGGATTTTAGAAGTGACTTTGTCACTTACAATATCGAGGAGGATCATACTTCCCATAGATCTGCTATGACTTCAAAAGAGGCTAAGTAGTGGAAGGATGCTGTCAAAAGTGAAATGGATTCTATTGTCTCTAATAGAACATAGGATTAGTTGATCTTCCTCCTGGGTGCAAGACAATTGGGTCTAAATGGATTTTTGAAAGGAAAATCAAACCAATGGAATTGTAGAAGAGTTTAAGGCTAGACTGATTGCCAAAGGGTTCAAACAAGTTGAAGGAATTGATTTCTTTGACATATACTCTGTAGTTGCCCGAATGACTATGATCAGAATGCTTACTACATTGGCTTCTATATATAATTTCACAATCCACCAGATGGATGTGAAAACTATTTTTCTTCATAGTTTCCTTGAAGAAGAGATTTATATAGATCAATCTGAGGGATTTGTAGCACCAGACAATGAATAGAAAGTATGTAAACTTGTGAAGTCTCTATACGGACTTAAAAAGGCTCCTAAACAATGATAAAAAAGGTTTGATACGATTATCATTGATTTTGGTTTTAAAATGATTGAGTCTGATAAGTGTATTTATAGCAAAGTAAGAGGTAATTCATATATTCTTCTGTGCATTTTAGTTGATGATATTCTATTGTTTAGATCAAACATTGAGATAATCAATGAGACTAAGTCATTCTTGAGTGGTAAGTTTGATATAAAGGATATGAGAGTCGCTAACGTGATTCTTAGCCTAAAACTAATTAGATCAACTGAGGGTATAGCTATTTCTTAATTTTACTATGTTGAGAAGATTACTGAGAAATTTGGCTATACAAATTACAAAATCATCAAAACTCCATATAATCCTTCAGTAACTCTCTACAAGAATTTAAGTGGAGTCTCTGTATCTTAATTGAGATATTCTTTGATAATTGGAAGCTTAATGTATCTTGCAAATTGTACGAGACTAGATATTTTTTACTTGGTTTCTAAATTAATTAGATACACTATCTATCCAAATAGGACTCATTGGGAGGACTTGGACAGGATACTTCGATATCTAAAGTGAACTATATCCCTTGCGCTGCATTACAGTAGATTCCCTCCTGTTTTAAAGGGGTATAGTGATGCTAGCTGGATTACCATGTGTTCAGCTAGCAATGATTGTATATGATATGTATTTACCTTGGGTGGTGGCACAATCACTTGGAGATCTATCAAATAGACCATTTTATCTCGGTCTACTTTTGAGGCAGAGCTATGCTCTTTGGACACTACTAGTTTAGAATCTGAATGGTTTGAGGGACTTGTGTCCGAGCTACCCATGATCAGCAAGTCTATTCCTACAATCTCTGTGCATTATGACAATATGACCATAATTGCAAGGATTAAAAGTTTAAAGTATAACCACAAAATACGAGGTCATATCTGTTCGCGGGAAAAATCGTTGTTTTCTTCATCATTGATTCCATTGCAAATTCTTGTAATAGTTTATCGATTACAAAGATCCGGTCTTTTTTTAGATCCGGTTACAACGAAAATCAAATAACACAAGAAATAAAGAAAATTACAACTTTCTCCTTATTTGTCGAACGAATCGCAAGATCCTGTTTTGCGGTCTCTTGCTTTGTGTGGGTTCTTTGCCTGCGCCGGGGTTTATCCGTGGACCACCGCGAGATCTAGATCCGATCAGATCTAAGCAGTACGACGGGTATTATTCCACAAAGGAAATAATAGCCGGGGAGGATTGATTCACCAAGGAAACAATCGTCCAAGTCTCGGGATCTAAGACCAAGCTTAGATCCGGAGTACGTTTGCGTAGATCTGAGATCCGGTCCTCTCGAACACCTGTCTTTTTTTGGCGTTGACGATCGCTGAGCACCAGATCTGGAAGAGTGAGTCCCCGAAGTCCCAAAGCTCCAATCTTTTTTTTAAGTTTCGAGTCTTGAATCCGACAGAGCTTCGCCTCCAAAATTTCCAACCTCTTGAAATGAACCACCCCCTCTCCTATTTATAGCCAAGCGTCACTGTGCCCATGCACGGGACAGTGTCGGCTTCCGTTGCTTGCGTGCGATTAGTCAATCTCGTTGCCTCGTTGGTTTGTCGGTTTGTGCCGAGCTGAGCTAAGGGACCTATAAGCAATTTTATATGCCTACAGATACCCCCTCCAAAGTATTTCAGTCTCGTTCTTTTATAGAAGAGTCTGGAATACTTTGGATATGCTTGTCCCAACCTTCAGTCGGTGTAATGGGATCTTGGAATGACTTCCGTTCTTGATTCCTTCAATTCTCCAGGCTATTCGGTGCTTTGTCGAATGTCTGAAAGAGTTTCGGTGCTGCATTTATTGTCTGACCGTTATCGGAATTTTGAACTTTGAAGTCGGTTCCTGATTTAGCTGACCATCGATTGTTGGCGTCGAGTCTTTATCTGCAACGCATTGTCCGGCGTGGTTTTGTTGAGTTATCCTTAAGAATATTTATAGAAAACATTCTCCAGGAACTTCTCAAAAAATTAGGGAACAGTTTATACTCATATACCTTATTGGAGTATTTAAGAAGCAGTTTAACCTCCTGCAACTGTTGGAGGATTGAGAAGCAGTTTATACTCATATCCGACTACCGTTTGAGTCGGGCTAGCATGCGGATTATTTAAGCCCGTTCCGCATGTGACGTTATGCTAAAAGAGTTAACCCTTTTAGTGCTACGATATTGAATACGTAGACTTCGTCTTTCTCCTGTGAAAAGACTAACCAGCAACGTGTATCAGACGTTGACTTAGGATTTTTGGCAAATTCTCAGCCCTCAACGGATTTGACATGCTTTTACCGATTACCGTTTGAATCGGGCTTACATGCGAATTGTCTTAAGTCCGTTCCGCATTTGACGTTGTGCTAAAGGAATGAACTCCCTTAGACTTGATGCTGCGACTTCGAATACGTAGACTTCGTCTTTTTCACGGGAATAGACTACCCGGCGACGCGTGTTAGGCGTTGACTTTAGGATTTTTTGGCTAACCCCCAGCCTTTAACGATTTGATTAGCCTTTACCGACTACCGTTTGAGTCGGGCTAGCATGCGGATTGTCTAAATCCGTTCCGCATGTAACGTTGTGCTAAGAGAGTGAATTCTCTGAGACTTTGTGCTATGATGTTGAATACATAGGCTTCGCCATTGTTACGGGAATAGGCTACCCGGCAACGTGTATTAGACGTTGACTTATCCCTACTTAGGCTTCGGGATGAGATACCCCAGAATCGAACTCTGGTGTCTTTTTCAATCGGTAAAAGACTAAACCGGCGACAGTGTTAGGCGTCGGCATATCCTTTCTTAGGATTCAGGATGAAATTCCCCATGCGTGTAAGGCATGGATTTTGGTGTTATTAATAACAACCTGTCACAATGTTGAATATGTGAACCCACAATGTTGAATATGTGGACGGATGTTCTTTTCAACGGTTAAGAACTAACCGACAGCGCGGGTTAGGCGCAGGCTTATCCTTGCTTAGGTTTCAGGATAGAATACCCCAGAATCGAACTCTGGTGTCTTTTTGTATGGAAAAAGACTAAACCGGCAGCGCGGGTTAGGCGCAGACTTATCCCTGCTTAGGATTCGGGATAAACATCCTATACCTGTGAAGCACAGATTCGAAAAGGATTGGTATGGGGAAGGAAGAATTTTATATTCTATTCCCCGAACAAAGAAGGAAAGGAGACTCGAGGTGGGATCTCCACCCCCAGAATCCGGAAAGGTGAAACTAAGAGTGGGATCTCCACTCCGAGAATCAAAAAGATTCGGATAACCCTAACTGTCGGAAGGTTTGATTATCGAACTAAAGATGAATTTCTCGTTTATCGAGAATGAATCGTGGTTTTGGTCCTAACTGTAGGAAGGTTTGACCAAGTGGGAGGTTTGAGGTGACCCTAACTGTAGGAAGGTTTGATCACTCGATTTGAAAGTGGACCTCTCGTTCATTGGAGGAATCGAGAGGGGTTTTTGGTTTTGGTCCTAACTGTAGAAAGGTTTGACCGAATGGAAGGTTTAAGACGATCCTAACTGTAGGAAGGTTTGATCGCTTGATTTGTGGACCTCTCGTTCATTGGGAGAATCGAGAGGGGATTTTGACTGTGGTCCTAACTGTAAGAAGGTTTGACCAATCAGGAACTTTACGTCCAGACTCTAACAGAGAGAGTGTTGAGTGCACAGACACAGTGAGAACTTGAATGGGAGTCCTTATTCATTACATTGCTGTGGTTTTGGGAACTTCCCGTTACATAAATCGTCCACCCCCAGTTTCCTCTGCGGAACTGGTTCGGACATTATTATCAGTTAACTAACCGGGTTATCCTTAAGAATATTAGCTTAATATTCTCCAGGAACTTCCCGTCAAAAGTGGGGAAACAGTTTAGACTCATATACCTATTGGAGTATCAGGGAGTAGTTTAACCTCTTATACCGGTCGGAGGATTGAGAAACAGTTTATACTCGTATACTCTTTGGAGTGTCAGGAAGCAGTTTATACTCTTATACCGGTCGGAGTTTTGCCGTTTTTATTTGGCTTACCTTAGCGTTATAACGCCGGCTTCGACCAAGGTCTGAATGCTATTCCTGAGAGCAAAGCAATCCTTGGTGGGATGAACAACCCTTCTGTGGTATGCACAGTACTTTGGGTCCGTAGTGTTATCAGCTTCCTCCTGATTCGTGTTGAGTGCACAGACACGGTGAGAATTTGAATGGGAGTTCTTATTCATTACATTGCTGTGGTTTTGGGAACTTCCCGTTACATAAATCGTCCACCCCCAGTTTCGTCTGCGGAACTGGTTCGGACATTATTATCAGTTAACTAACCGGGTTATCCTTAAGAATATTAGCTTAATATTCTCCAGGAACTTCCCGTCAAAAGTGGGGAAACAGTTTAGACTCATATACCTATTGGAGTATTAAGAAGCAGTTTATACTCGTATACTTTTCGGAGTGTTGAGAAACAGTTTATACTCGTATACTCCGGCTTCAACCAAGGTCTGAATGCTATTCTTGAGAGTAAAGCAATCCTTGGTGGGATGAACGACCCTCCTGTGGTATGCACAGTACTTTGGGTCCGTAGTGTTGTCAGCTTCCTCCTGATTTGTGATAGGTGGTAGCTTGATCTTTTTACCTTCAAGGAGGGATTCGAAGATGGCTGGAACGTCTTCGTCCTTGAAGGAATACTCTCTTTGGAGTCTCGGACCCGAAGTCTTTTGCTGCCTTCGAGATTGCTGTTGTGACGCTTGATTAGCACCACCAGCAGCTGCAGGTGCCTTGCCCTTACCACGAGAGGCGAAGTTTGAGTTCAGCGGATTAACCGTCGGTTGGTTCCTCTCGGCCTTCTTCCTTCTAAGAAATCGCTCAGCCTGCTCCCCTCGGACTTTCAAATCCTTCCAAGTGTCAGACGGTGCTGTCCCCATTGCTTCCAATACGTCTAAGGATAGATTATTATGGCAGGTCTGGAGAATGAATTCCTCGGTGATCGGGTCCCGGCAATTCAGCTTTGTTATGGAACCTTTTGACGAAGGTGTCGACTAACTCCCCGTCCTTCTGCTTCTCATCGAGTAATGATCCGATAGATATCTCGGTGTCGTCATCGAAGAAGTTAGCAAGGAATTTTGTCTCCATGTCGTCCCAGCTGTTCACGCTGCCTGGCTTGAGGCGGCGATACCAATCGAAAGCCGCTCCGCGAAGAGTGCCGACGAATGACCGCACCATCAGAGGCTCATTGCCGGAAATAATACCCAGGTGCGATTTGAAATAAATCAAATGCTGAGTGGGGGAACCCTTCCCATCGAACGGCGTGAAGTTGATTAGATTGAACTTCGCCGGATATGGGATCGATTCCCACTCTCTTGGGTATGGACAGGGAATGCCTGTTTTCTTCGTCTCTTGAGCGGAGATCAATGTGTTGATTTTGCTCTCGAGATCTTTGATCTTCAAGTCTTCACTTGTATCTTCATTGGCATCCTCATTACCACCCCCTGCATTGACGGGAGGATCATTGGCATTGTGAGCTTCATCCGTATCCGTGTGCTCCTCTTCCTGAACGACCTGGTTACGGCGGCTTGGTTCACCTCGCTGGTTCGTCAGTGCCTGAATTTGTTGCTCATGCATCTCTCTCATAGTCTGCATGGCCATCTGCATCTCGAACCTAAAGCTTTCCTGTTGTTTGGCTATGGCATCTTCGAGCATCTTGGCCACTTGTTCCGCGCTTATCATCAGTGACTCGCGGGGTTCCCCCTCACTGGACACTGTATTATCTGATGCGACTGCGGAGCAGGTATCCGACTCTTCACCTTCTGAAGGTACTCTTGTCCGAACCCTACCATAAGTTCCTCGTGCGATGGCTCCGGACTGCAGACGGGTTACACGCCGAGATGCTTCCAGAAACGACTTGAGATCAATCTGTGTCGATGTCTCTTTGCTGGTCATGTTGGCGGTGACCCTCGGAAATTCTCCGTCTTTAACCACCGTTCTTCTTTGCCGGAAACGCCTATACCTTGGTTTTGGCGTTTCGGTGCCGAGCCTTTCGAACACTGAAATTCTCTCGGGGATTACCTTGATGCAGTTGCATTGAGACAGTACCGCCCGAATGAGCTTTGAACAAGGGCACTGAGTTTCTAGCCTTCGAGGACTCCTCTTTCTGGCTTTGCTCGTACCCCAGCACGATAGTACAGCTCGTCCGTTTGAAAGTCAGAGCAACCTATCGTGTGTTGGCACAATTTCTCAGGTATAACGTAATCATCATCAGACGACAACGTTTCCTTCTGAGGGAGAACTGCCTTCTTTGGACTTTCAAGAGTCACGCGCCTCGAGACATGCCTTTTTGGGCGTGAATTCTCAGCGGGCTCCTGAACTTCAACGCGCAAAGTAGTGCGCTTGGGGCGACCCCCAGCATGTTGCGTTGTTTGGGGCTTTCGTAGTGGGTCCAAACGTTCTTGGATTGGAGCTTTGCTTCGCTCCTCGGGAAGTGGACCGAGGCGCTCCAAGACTGACTTTCTCCTTCGGGAGGATTCTGCATGATCTCCCGGAGTAGCTATGGGAATTCTCGGCGGCTTAGCTTGGTTCGCCGGAGGTTGAACTTTGGTTGGAGGCTGCAAAGGTTGCTCCTTAGCCTGAATTGCCGCTTCAGACTTTGGCCTCCAAACTTTGCGAGTTGGTGGCGGCTTCTTGGCTACCTCTCTTTGCAACTTTCTACGGGCTTCTTCGGCTTGAGCCCGTGCCTGCGCTGATAGTGCGCGGCGTTTGCGGATGCGTTCTTCCAGCGTCGAACGATTCCGTTTGACACGGATCCATTCCATTGTTGGCGGCTTGGAAGAGGTGCCGTTCATCTGTTGTTGAGGCTGTTTGCCTCTCTTGTTCTTCAGACCCGCGTTGTAGCGGACTCCGTCGGTGGACTCCATCGCTTTGGCGAATTGTTTGGCCAAGCGTTGGCGTTGCCTTTGGCGGGCTCTCTGGAAAATCGTTGCTTTCTTCATTGATTCCATTGCTATCTTGAATAACAGTTTTTCGGTTACAAAAGATCCGGTCTTTTTTAGATCCGGTTACAACGAAAATCAAATAACACAAGAAATAAAGAAAATTACAACTTTCTTCTTATTTGTCGAACGAATCGCAAGATCCTGTTTTGCGGTCTCTTGCTTTGTGTGGGTTCTTTGCCTGCGCCGGGGTTTATCCGTGGACCACCGCGAGATCTAGATCCGATCAGATCTAAGCAGTACGACGGGTATTATTCCACAAAGGAAATAATAGCCGGGGAGGATTGATTCACCAAGGAAACAATCGTCCAAGTCTCGGGATCTAAGACCAAGCTTAGATCCGGAGTACGTCTGCGTAGATCTGAGATCCGGTCCTCTCGAACCCTGTCTTTTTTTGGCGTTGACGATCGCTGAGCACCAGATCTGGAAGAGTGAGTCCCCGAAGTCCCAAAGCTCCAATCTTTTTTTTAAGTTTCGAGTCTTGAATCCGACAGAGCTTCGCCTCCAAAATTTCCAACCTCTTGAAATGAACCACCCCCTCTCCTATTTATAGCCAAGCGTCACTGTGCCCGTGCACGGGTGTGGCCACCTCATAGATGGCCGGCCACCTCAAGGTGGCTCGGCTCATGCCGAGCCACCTTGAGGTGGCTCGGTTTGAGCCGAGCCCCTCCGGGTGTGTTGTTCTTGGGCCGAGCCACCTTGAGGTGGCTCGGTTTGAGCCGAGCCCCTCCGGGTGTGTTGTTTTGTCGTTTTCCGCTCTTGGTTCTATCTGTGATTCGGTTCTGTGGTTGATTTATCCAGACTTGATTCGTTGACCTGATTTGGCAGTAAATCCGGATCCCGATTAGGCAGTAAATCCACTTCTGAGTTCGAGTCCGAAACCGATCTTGATTCGGTCGTGATTCGTCCGAGTATGCCCTTGGTTGGATGACTCGTTGACTCTTCGAACACTTGGCTTGATCCCGCACGCGAATGGACGTATTCCGTTGCTTGCGTGCGATTAGTCAATCTCGTTGCCTCGTTGGTTTGTCGGTTTGTGCCGAGCTGAGCTAAGGGACCTATAAGCAATTTTATATGCCTACAATATCCAAGTACGGATAGACCATGAAAAAGTCTGTTGATGAAGGGGTAATTGCTGTGGACTTTGTCAAGTTCAAGGACAACACAACATATCCTTTACAAAAGGACTTGAGTTGTCATTAGTTCTTAAATCCAGGTTGATGATGAAAATGAAACTATTACCTAACTCATCGACGGTAGCAACCTAACATATTTGAGTGGAGATCCCACAAAGTAGGTTCAATATGGTAATAATAGTCGTATGAGTTGAACAGCTAATCATAGATTGATATATTTTATCTGATTCTATCATCATGTATACATGTAAGGTGTTGCTAACTATTAGTATAGTAAGAATATTTTGACTCTGAATAGGATCAAGTCTTAAGACGAGATGCAAGAACGTACTGCATCCCCAGAGATGCCTAACTATGTGAACATAATTGTGTCACAGCAATTAAAAGAAGTAGGTTATTCCTTGAAAATATTCCATAATGCGTCAAACCAAAAGATTGCTACTATAGCCTATATCTTATTGTTACCAATGAATATCACCACATCAAGGGTTCAGGTTTAAGACTTGGTTCAGGTTTAAGACTTAGTTTCACTTTGTGCCTGTGGTGATAAAATCGGATAACTATAGGAAAGGTTCAAATCGGAAGATACCTTCTCCAAAAGCATGATATTTATACTCTTCTTTACTTTTAGCTATGGAATTGTGATGATAAAAATGAATAATGGAGGAATTTTATGGAAAGATACCATTTATATGGTTGGATTCCATAGATGAAACAAAAGTGTGTTTAATTAGTAATATGTAAGTTTTAATCCCACATTGACTAATTGAATGCAATTTAGTTGGTTCAAATTAACATACGTGTTATATTTGGTATAACAAAGGAGTTAGAACTATATAATTGTGCTGGTATATAAGCGAGCGGGCACGTGCGAGTGGGCTCGGGCGTACGGGCTCGAGCATGCGGTCTCGAGCGCGTAGGGTCGTGCGCGCGGGTTCGTGCTCGTGGGCTGGGGCGTACATGCTCAGGTGCGCGTAGTCCGACACATGCTCCTTTTGTATGTGCCGTTTTTAAACCAGCATAAACGTTTCGTATGTTACGAACGTTACAAGGTTTAAATGATAGTTATTGCAAACGTTACAAATGTTGCAATAACTGACATTCAAAGTTTTGTCCAACCATTTAGCTCTCATAAACCCTATAAAGGGACTTCTTTGTTCATTTGAAACACAGAGACAAACGAATTCTTCTCTTGTCTTTTTACAATTCTATAAGCTCTTAGTACCGAAGATTCTGGCGAACTAAAGTTGTTGTCGAGGTGTTTAACAAAAGAGAGCGCTTCTTTGGACTGCTGCCGTCTCATCCTCAGAAGTATTGTGCAGCCCAACGCTACCGTAGATGAGACATAATTTCTTCAAGACCGGTCCTTTGTTTAGAGGGCTATTCAGCAATTTTGTAAAGTATCTCGAACTTGAAGTCTATTTGAGATGTTTTATAAATCTGCTCTTTTCTTTCATTCCTGTGTGATTTGTTCTGTTTAATTTTGCATCTATGTTTATTATTGTTTTTCACAACAAAATAAAAGGCCAATTTGGTAATTACCCTTGCTTCCCTCTCAATTTTGGCTCAGAAGTGTCTGTTGCATATGCGGGCGGTTACCATAGGAAGCCTAGTCCAGTTGCTTAATGTTGCAACTGCTTATAATAAGTATGGTCATTTTCTGTGTTTACTTCACATAGTCAGTGAGTAGTCTCAATGCGAGGTCTCCATTCATGGACTTAATTTCGAATTTGTGGTTATTTGTTCACTGTGTGTGGAATTTTTCTCGTGCATTCTCTTTTTTGATCCCTTATTTCGTTGAAGATAATCATTGGATATATTACCTATTATCTGACCGAAAATGTCCTATATTCTAGTTCTTAAATTTTCTTAAAATTTTAGGATAGTATATAATGATTTTTAATTAACTTCAATAGCTCATGAAATTTTTCTAGTAGACTTGATGATATTTAAGGCACTTGTGCAGCTTGCTCACCGAAGCTAACCATTTGGTAATGCATTAAATTTATAGATGTTCTGTAAGCTAACCATTACATTTATTTTGGTTGGTATTTCAATCGAGATACTAGATAAACGTACTATTATTGAAACTTGAAAGTAACAATAAATCTATGGCATAAAAAAAAGTAACAATAAATCTAATACATTTAGTTATTTAATTACTGCTGGTGACTTCATTAACAACTTTGCATTACTGTAAATAAATAAGATAAACATGACCGACACAGTGCATGGTAGTCAATCGACTTTTTAATGATTATTATTTTGACCAGCTCAAAAATTTGCCCCTTTTGGAAAATACATGAACTAAAAGATATAGAAAGCATTTCATTTGTTCATTTAACTTCTTATACCCCAACTTCTTTTTGATATCCAATATATTGATTCTAGACACATACAGACTAATGCCGGCCAAAAATAATCTCCTCTCACCAAATTAATAAGAACATTCCAATTAATCGAGTTGTCAGAACATCCTATGTGCTAGTGCAGTGTTTTTACCTCTTCACTTGGTGGTGATTGAATCTCAGCCTTCAAACAAATTTGGTCACAAAATCCTACATTTAAAATACTCAGTTGATCCAAATTACAACTAAACACATCCCAAATCACATCGGTACATCTTCTCTCCTTGTTCATAAAAAACCCTTAGTCAGAATCCCTAGTCACTCCCCGAAGCACAATGCAAAGCAAAAAAGAAGACCACCTTGTGAAAGCAGAAGATCGAAAGAAAGATGTTGCATGCCGGGCAGAAGCGTGCCCGCGAACCAACCGAGTCGGTGAACGATGAGAGAATAACCAAACATGAGTGCAGTTAACAAAATTAACAGCCAAAATCACACAAACACAGAGATTTACGTGGTTCGACAAATTACCTACGTTCACGTGGAGAGGATGAGGAGATTTCACTATATGGAGGAGAAACAACGGGTTACAATCTCTCAAATAACTCTCAAAATAATCCAACCAATGATCTCACATTCCCTCACAATAATCTCCCTCACAAAACTACTCAAAACAATGCTAATTCTCTGGTCAAGAAACCCTAAAAATGCGTGTTTCTATTTATATCAAAACCCAATCCAAAACAGACCAGGAAATCAATTCGGCCCATGTCCGCTTTCCGGTCGACCGTAGGGATTGCACCGGTCAACCGGCCAGAGACAAATTCCAAGTTCCTATAATGTGCACATTTTGGGTCAACCGGTCAAACTCGTTCGGTCGACCGACCAGAGACATGGTTTCAGACACTGTAATCCAACAGGTTGTCGGTCGACCGGGCCTATGCCGTCGGTCGACCGACCCTATAGAAACCTGTAGTCTCTTCCCAGCTTCAAATTTCCTGTTTTCGCTGCGTTTTCTACAATTCTCTACCTCGACGAAGTGTTTCTAAAATTGAGCCGACACCAACATAAGCACCAATGCTTCGTCCACCAAATCCGGCTGCACCAATGAGGTTGCCTACGTACCCCCTCTCCCAAGTGATCAAGCCGCCAATAGTTCATCCAAATGGTCGCAAATAGCCTTAACAATTACAAATTTATAACAAGTTTCTATAATAATTGAACTTATTGCTCATGACCACTTTTGTGAGCATATCCGATGGATTATCTTTCGTGTGGACCTTCACGAGCTCCACAACCCCATCTTCAAAAATATCTCGAACAAAGTGATAACGAACATCGATATACTTCGTCTTCGCATGAAAGACCTAATTTTTCACCAAATAAATAGCACTCATGCTATCACAATAAATGGTGACGGATAGTTGCGAAACACCAAGATCCTCCAAAAGTCCTCGAAACCAAATCGCTTCCTTAACAGGCTCCGTAATCGCCATATACCTTGCCTCCATCATCGACAAAGCCATTGTAGACTACAAGGTGCATCTCCAACACACCGGCATACAGGTCAAAGTGAACACATACCCCATCATCGATCGACGTTTATCTAAATCTTCAGTGTAGTCCGAATTTACGTATTCAATACATAGCTGCCCACCGCTAGTGTTCCACTCAAAAACCAAACCAACATTAAGAGTACCTCGAATGAACCTCAAAATCCATCTCACGACATTCCAATGACCTGGACCTGGGTCGTGCATGTATCTCAAAACTATACTCACTACCTATAACAAATCCAGCCTTGTACAAACCATAGCGTACATCAAGCTCCTAACTACGCTCGCATACGGAGTCTTCGGCATTAACTCTCTAGCTTCAACTGTCTTTGGTGAAAGGTCAGCTGAAAGCTTCAAATGGGCTCCCAATGGTACACTAACTGGCTTTATCTCCATGCTCATATTAAATCGCTGTAGGACATTTTTTAAATAAGCCACCTGTGTTAAAAAAAATTCTGCCTCTATCTTTGTCTCTGTCGATCTTCATCCCCAAAATGCGCTTCGCTTCACCCAAATCCTTCATCTCGAACTCTTTCGAAAGTTCTACCTTCAACTCATCTATCGCGGATCTGGAATCAGAAGCGACCAATATGTCATCAACATAAAGCAATAAGTAAATGTACGCACCCCCTCGTAACTTGCGATAGTACACGCAAGGATCAAACTGGCTCCTAATATACGAATGACCGAGCATAAACCCATCGAATTGCTTATAGCACTGTCGCAGAGATTGCTTCAAGCCGTATAGCGATTTCTTCAATCTACAAACTAATTTCTCCTTCACTGCAACTCGAAACCCTAATGACTAAGTCATATAGATTTTCTTATCAAGATCACCATAAAGAAATACTGTTTTCATATCCAATTGATCTAATTTCAAACCATACCGTGCCACCAAAGCTAGCAAGATCCGAATCGAAGACTGCTTCACCACCGGAGAAAATACATCATGGTAATTAACGCCTTCTTCCTATGCATAGCCCTTCGCTAACAACCTAGCTTTGAATCTCACCGGAGTGCCTTCAATGCCCTCCTTCTTCGTATACACCCATTTACAACCAATAGCCTTCTGTCCCTTTGGAAGCACAACAAGCTCCTACTGAAGAGATTCCATCTCCTCCCGCATAGCTTCTAGCCACAAATCAGCCTCTGAACTCTACTCAGCCTCTCTGAATGTAGTAGAAACCATCTCATCGACACTCTCCACCGAAAGTGCATAAGCAATGACTGTATTCGTATACCTAGCTGGCAATTGTCTGTCTCTCCTGGGTCTCCGAACCATAATCAAATCCTAAACCTGAGCCGTCGGTCACTGATTCTGC
>NC_033800.1:131517476-131552911 GCF_001876935.1 Asparagus officinalis
ATAAAACCTAGCTCCATCAATGGAAAATTCACCAGGTACGCTCAATTTCCCCGCCGCTTTCATCGATTCCTTTTGATAATGTCGCTCGAATTACATGAATTTACTCTAAATTTTGCAGAGTTTCGGAGGTTTGATTCGATTGAGGTTAGTTGAGATGGTTTTTGATCGAGAATGTGAACGGTTTCTATTGCTAATTTCGCTCGAATTCATTGAATATGATTGAACTTTGTAGAGTTCCCATTAAGATGGGTTGCGCTGTTGTTTGTTAATCGAAATGGCTGCCAGCGGATTGATTTGGAGATTTTGAGGATGGCGTTTTGCGCGGATCAGAGGACAGCTAAGTTCACCTGAGGAATTTGTCGGTTTGGGGATTGAATCAGGGATTGGATTTTGTTTTTTGGTGTTCTTTGTGGTGATTTTTGATGCAGTGTTTCAAATTCAATTCTTCTGCTGCTCTGCTGAACATTCTGTGGTACAGGGTCAGAGAGAGAATTTGAGGGTTTTGAAGGGTTAGAGTTTCTTGCAATGTCTGCTGCTTCTTGTGCGAAGTGGATTGATGGGCTTCAGTTCTCGTTGTTGGTTTGTTGAACTCCATGATACTTCAATAAACAAGTGAACGGACATGGCATGTGCAATTTGATTTCTGCAGGTCAGAGAGAATAAAAAATTGGACTGTGAATTTGAACTTTTCAATAGGCTCTGCGAAAACTAGTTGAATATTGTTTTAATTTGTTACATGACACCAGTTTTCTGCTAGTTAGTAAGTGAAGGAGCAGTGCATGTGCATTTTGATTTTTGTAAGGTCAGATAAGCTAAGGAATTGAATTATGAGTTTGATGTTTTTTAATTGCTTGAGAAGTTCTTATCTATAAGCTAAAACTTGGATGGTAGGTAGATAATAAAATGTAATCTTAGCCTAATGTCATGAACACCAGTTGAATATTGTTTTAATTTGTTACATGACACCAGTTTTCTGCGAAAACTAGTTGAATATTGTTTTAATTTGTTACATGACACCAGTTTTCTGCTAGTTAATAAAATGTAATCTCGCCGTCATCATTCTCATCGTCCTCGCTCGGACTCGTCCTCATCCTCCCTCGGTCTCGTCGTCATCCTCGCTCGGACTCGTCCTCATCCTCCCTCGGTTGCTATGATACTTGTAGGTTTTTCTGTAAACAAGTTTAGCATATATTATGATGGTGTGTCAAAGTTTCTTTTGTTAACCTTTATCATTGATCTATATTCTCTGAAAATTTGGCTGAGTTATTTAAGTTTTTTCCTATATTGAAATATAAGGGTTACCTATCAGACTATCATACAGCTAAGAATTGGTGCCATCTTGGATAACTCGGTACCTGACAGTTTAAAAACTGACTCGTATAAGGGTTACTTAAGATTTTTCCATTTAAGTGGCTATTCAACCTATGTTTATCAAGCTCAATGGAATTGTTTTGGGGGTTAAACCAGCCTATTGCTTACTTGAAATTAGATATTTTAAATAGTATTACATATTTATATGGGAAAAGGAGTTTAGAGTTATTATATCTTATTTCCTAGAGCAGAGTATAACTAATAGCATTTGATGATAAATGCCACCATATGTATCACTTGCTCTGTTTCCCCCTTCTGGTTGCTTCTTCACTTATTTAAGTGGTCAGCTTTGGCTATTTGTAGTAAGAAGCATCACAGCATAAGTATATTACTGGAGAAACTAATCAATCTTGGTACAAATATTTGGTTTCAGATAGAAGTGCCATATACATTTGTATCTGTAGCCACAAATATTCATGGAGTCATCTTCAAGCAATCGTCATGGACTGTTGTGCCATTGTGGAAGGAGGGCTATACTCTCTAGATCTGGAACTAAGACGAACCCCGTGTCAAGTGGAGAATTGCGGGAAAAGAGAAAGATTGAGATTGATATTATGGATTTGTTGAAGTTTGTTGTATTTGTGCTAAGTAGAGTAAGAATGTATTATCCATGTCGCCTTTGAATGGATTTGTGTGTGGTGGCTTGAGTTATTTTTGTGGCTAAAGAGATGATGTTGTTGATTCAAAGGATTCAGATGAGGCCCTCTATAGAAAGCAATTGTCACAACACCAGCTAAGCAAATTGCCACCACACCATGTGCAGTGACTATACACCAGCTAAGCAAATTGTCACAACACCATGTGCTGATTGGAACATGTGAACATGACCAGGGTAATATATACGAGTGAGGGTAATCATATTCATCCATCTCATTCTTTGAGTGAGGGTAATATATATGAGTGAGGGAAATTTCAACTCAAACAAATCACATTTAAAGGGCACCCACAGCAGAACGACAGCAAAAATGGAATGCCCATGACCTCAACCCTTGTTTTAGTGCACAACAATTACACTAGCACATAATACATACAACAAGCACAAATTGTAGTCCAAACCTCCCAGCCTTTGCATTGATGCACGACAAAACACGACTGGGAGTAGAAATCAATCTCTCAGCTTTTGAATTCACTCGCACAATCCGTTAGGAACAATACATTCTCTACCCGATAAGAGAAAAAGTACCGAGATTTCCATGAACAAAATGAACCCTCTTATGTTTCCCTTCTCACGATTACACTCAGACCTGGAAACAGGATCACATCAAAATTGACCAAGACATATTTGCTCTCAAATCATATAAGCTCAACTCACACCAGTAAATAAGCCACAGCAAAGCTACAAGCATCATAAGCTCAAATCACACCAAAGTAGCTGAACAATCATTACAAGATGGCTGCATATAAGTTCAAATCACATTACAAGATAGCTGCATAAAAGAGAATTGAGCTACAACCAAAGTAGCTGAATATAAGCCACAGCAAAGCTACAAGCATCAAACAGAGTTACATCATGAGTTACAACATCAAACAGAGTTTCATCAAAGACAGACTTAACCTCCAAAGTTACAACCAAAGTAGCTGAATATAAGCTCAAATCACATTACAAGATAGCTGCATAAAAGAGAATGCTCAACCTGTGTTCCAACCACCCACCATTGATGCTATTCACTCGGATTTTTCAAGATAGCTGCATAAAAGAGTTGAATTTAGCTGCAAATCACATTACAAAATAATCATTACTGAGAATTTAGCTGCATAGATATATAGCGGATAGAATATAAATATCATTGATGCTATGCACATGCCTATTGGTTGCACGTATCAAGATTATAAGTATGGCAATCCCAGCTTGATGAAAACCCTCATTTTTGCTACTGACACTGCGTCCTGTTCTACAGGATAAGGTTAAGAATAGAACAAAGGGCCCACTGTCTCGAGTGAAATATAACATGACATATTTCTATTTATAGGTAGAAACTTCAAAATCATGCTACACAAAAATAGGTAAACAAAGATGTCAACATGTTCTGTATCTCTGGACTGCCAAGGAAATCTATATCATCCTTTCCCTATCATGCTCCCAACATTGATGTATACAACATCTACACTGAGAGCTGAAACTTACTAAAAAAATGACAACCCTAGACAAATCTTACAAGCAGAGGAAAATGGATGAAGACGAAGGATTAAAATACTAAATATGAATATCTTGCTGCATTCCTCAGAGACAAAGAGTTAAATATTTCCTCACAGGGAACTTGTTTCATGTTTGAGGCACATTATCTAACAAATTAAATTAGAATCACCTTAGAAACATATGATTGCAGAGATGATAAAAAATTAAGTATTCACTTCCCCACAAAGATGAATAGTTAACTGATCAACAATATTGAAGGTTTGCTCCCTATGGATAGCTTTCATGCTTAGCACAGAAAATCAAGTTCACCCAAACAGCATATGACTATTCAATTATTTCATGCGCAAAATACTCAAGGTGCTACCAAACAGAAAAACTTTTGCGCAGCTTATAAGAATGTTCAACAAAAATATGAATTGTGTTACCTGGTTCCGTGCTCGCAGTACTTCCTCTTCCGACACTTGGTAAGCCAATCTCCGAAGCTCTTCCATTATAACAGTTGACAAGGTCTCCACTGAATCAGGCTGCAATTATAAAGACGTGGAATGAGAGAGCAAGATGCATTGCGAGAAGAAAATAGCTAATGAAGTGAATGTGAAATTGTACTACACACTCAACAGAAGCTAGAACCACATAAAACACTAGTGTACCTTTACCATATGAAAATTATGAGCATCAGTAGGTCAGGATAATGATATTAAAACTATGCTTAAGCAAATGTATAGCATGATATCCATATAACACCACACCCATGACTAGGATCGCAGACAAATTACATTTGAGATAAAACTAGATGCAATTACGAGTTACTGAAGAGAAGCTGGCTTACAGGGGAAGTGGAATAGACACAAGTGAGTATTCTTATACAAAGACAGTAATCGACTAGAAAAACAGAAAAAACATGTGAATATAATCTCCCGTTTTCTCTTTTTCCATAATTCCCTTTTTCTCTCCTCTTTCATTCCAGACAGTCAAGACTGCTGTGACTTGCCAGGATTTATGAGGGATCTCACAAAAAATACATAATGAGTAGCTTGTAGATTGAAGAATTCACATATGTACCTCAGCGACGGATCTCTAGGTGGCGCTGGCGATGACGGCGAAGATCCCCACGACCTCCTCCTTCGAAGGATCGAGATTCGTGAGCTGATGTCGTTGGAGGAGGGCTCGAGAACTCGTGAACGGATTTGGGGAAGCGGCGGCTCTGTTGCAGGCGAAGGCTCGAGATCTCGTGAGCGGATTTGGGGAACGGCGGCAACGAGTCTCGCCGGAGGAGGGCTGATGTCGTCGGAGGAGGGCTGATGTCGTCGGAGGAGAAATATATATATATATATATATAACTATATATATACAATGAAACCAATATAATGTGTGTGTATATATGATTGAGCTTAAAGTACCAACACACATAATATAAACCTAAACTAATGTTACTCAAGCTTGATCTTGATCTTCAATAAGCTTGACTTGGTACACATTGTGGATGAAGCTAGAACTTGGATCTTTAACTTGAATTGCATAGGCTTCAACCACTATTCTGTCAACCTCCATTGGATATGATCGTTAAAGCGCAATTCCATCCATCCTCCAATTTATTGTTTGTCTATAATAAATAACAAAACACAAACACTAGACAAACAATATTAGATATAAATTGTTTATTAAATCATCATCAAAACAAGAAGGCCAACAGATAATCTTACCTCAAGTTACTGTTGAACTTCCCCAACACGCGTGCAAGGTCTCTTCTCCGATAAAAGCCCACGATCTCTCTCCCTCTGCTCGATATCGCGTCTCAAACTCATTGCGGAACACAAAAAACAGAAACTAGGGTTTAGGGGGAGAGGGTGGCTGTGATCTTACGTGAAAAGAGCAGCAAATTAGGGTTTGAACGAGTATATATAAGTATGGGACCGAAACAAAATAAATACGACCCGAAACCTGGAAAATTCTGAAATACAGCTCGTAAGACGACTTATAAGTCGATTTGGGGTAAGTCGACTTATAAGTCGGCTTATCAAGGAAAAATCTGTTTGTGTATATCTTTGTTGTTTTGGTTGTAACTTTCACACCCGCACTCAGAATGAGGTGATTTAAGATGCGTTGGAAAGATATTGAAGAGACCTACAACTTTTGTCTTTTTAAGTTTCTCAGATTGGAACTGTATCTGTGTATAAAATATAAATACTCTTAACTGATCGTTTTTTCAGATTCAGGCTCTTGCATGTCGTGCATGATTTCACTCCCAAATTCATATATATACATTGAATTAATCTCAAATCAATTTCTAGCATACTCATACATTAAAATATGTTATTTATCACCATATAACATATTTATTATTATTTATCACATAATATTCAAATTCATAGGGTTTTACATTCTTCCCCCTTAAAAGAATTTCGTCCCCGAAATTCAGCAAGCGTTTCTTAGGGATTAATAATATGAGAAAAGTACTAAGAGAGGATAATCCAGACAAGGAAATCCTCCCGTACACATCTGTGTACCATTAATCCCCAATATGAAACATATTAGTATCAACATTTAACAATCTATAATGTTACTATTCCCACTCACCCCTAACTAAACGGAACTAGTACGTCGGGCGAAAAATCCAAACAAGGAACGCCCCGTATATAGATCATGTGTTCCGAATGATTAGGAGCTAAGTATCAATATCCCCATTCCAGCGTTAAATGTAGATCTAAATATATAGATAATATACCAAATCAAAGCAATCAATCCACCTGCTCTAACAGATGTGGGTAGTCGCGATACATAACATCTCCGCGCTCCCGAGAATCCTCCTCGATATCTATACTTAACAGTCTAGAATGCAAATACTCCCACTTAACTCCTAACTAAGCGGAACAAATACGTCGGGCAAAAAATCCAAACAAGGAATATTTATCTATACATAACATTGAACTTTATTTATCTCACATAACCTCTTGAACCCTAGGTGAAGAAATGGCGAGAGAGTGCAGGAAAACAGCTGAAGAAACAGTTAAGCAGACTCGACCGCCGCGGTCGACCGCGAACGTGCACAAAGGCCAGTAGGATTCGGAGCTGAAGGTGGTCGACCGTGGCGATCGACCGTGGGGACCATGTAGGCGATTATCTCTCGGTAAATCAGTTCGGTCGATCGTCGCGGTCGACCGCGAGTTTGATTGTAAGATTTGGTTCTCTATCGGGGGTGTTCGGTCGATCGCGAGCTTCGTGCGGTCGACCGCGAGACCTGCGCGATCGACCATCGTGGTCGACCGCAGATGCAGTTTGGGTTGGGCTTTGGCTTTTGACCTGATTCGTTTTTGAGTTGATATATAACCCTAAACCTGATTAATTAGGGTTAAGCAAAGACGATTTTGAGCAGTCTTTGAGAGAGGATTGTTGCATCCAATTATGGGAGATTTGTGAGAGATCTAGAGCTTTGTTTTAGGGTTTGATCGGTGAGATTTTTAACTCTATTTGTATTCTCTTGATTTCTAATAGTAAGAACTCCCCCCTCCTTGCCCTGTGGACGTAGGCTGATTTCTAATAGTAAGAACTCCCCCCTCCTTGCCCTGTGGACGTAGGCAACTTGCCGAACCACGTAAATCGTTTGTTCTTACTGTGGTTGTGATTTGCTTATTAGTTGTGGTTTATCTCGAGTTATTGTTGTGTCACTCTGAGAAGCTTCTGCCGCGCACAACAATTGGTATCAGAGCTAGATCGATAACATGGGAGAAGCAAGCACATCAGGTTCATCTCTTACGAAGACGATACAGAGTCTGAGCATTAATAACATAAAGATTGATGTTCCGAAGTTCGATGGCAAGATCAATTTTGGATTGTGGAGGTGTCAAGTGATGGACGCCTTGGATGCACAGAATTTGGAGGAGACTCTCAAGTTAAAAGAGAAACCCGCTGACATGGAGGACAAGGTTTGGAGGAAGATGAACAGTAGAGCTTGTGGTGTTATTAGGTCATGCTTGACGTCAGATCTTATTTATGATGTTATGAACGAGACATCAACGAAGAAGATGTGGGAAATACTCAATGAGAAGTATCTTACGAAAAGCATTGAGAATCAACTTCACTTGAAGAAGAGGTTTTACCAGTTCAAGATGAAAAGGGGAGTTTCCATCAGGAAGCATGTCAACAATTTCACGAAGCTACTTTTAGACATGACCAATGTGGATATCATGGTTGAGGATGAAGACAAGGCGATGCTACTTTTGTGTTCGTTGCCCGAGGATGATTATGGTACTTTTGTCCTAACTATGATTAATAGAAGAACTACTGTTAGTTACAAGGAGGTGACCTCAGCGTTGGTAAATTATGAGTTAAGAAAGAGTATCGATGAACCCTCCGAGAAGGCATCGGGAGATGCATTAGTAGATCATGGCCATGGTTCAAACCGAAGCAGGAGATCGCAGTCTAGAGGTGCACATCATGGGATTCGTAGGAATCAGTGTGCCTTTTATCAAGAGGATGGACATTGGAAAGCTGAATGCCCAAAGATAGATAGAGCCAGGAAGAATAAGGAGAAAGTTGTACAAGCTTCATAGGTGAATGTTGTCAAGTCTAGTGGCAACGATTCGGATTCTGTAGGCTATTCGTTATCCGCACTACCGTCAGTTAGTGATGCCGACTCTAAGGAGTGGATGTTGGATTCGGGTGCTTCTTATCACGTTTGCCCTAGGAGGGATTGGTTCTCCAGCTTTAAGAAGTTGGAAAGAGAGGATGTTATGCTCATGGGTAATGGAAATGCATTCTCTATTGGTGGTATTGGTACTGTTCGGATTAGGATGAGTGACGGGATGATGTGAGAGTTGGATGATGTAAGGTTCGTTCCGCAGTTGAAGAATAACATCATTTTACTTGGAGCTTTGGAGGCCGCAGACTATAAGGTGACCTTGGTGGATGCACGCTTGAAGGTCACATTGGGGTCCATGATTGTGATGAAGGGCGTCAGAAGGAGAAATTTGTATTATTTGCTCGGAAGCACGACGATTGATAGGGAGCTGACGACTTCATCAGATTCGGCTAGATTGTGGCGTTGTTTGATGCTGGGTTATTTGGTTGGTAATGTCGTGCATAGGTTGTTTAGGAGTGCTTTGACCTGCAGTTTGAAGTCCTGTGAACCCAATGGTATGAGCGAAAAGACCAAGGTAGAGTTTGAAACTTCTATCCATCATTCGAGGGGTCTTCTGAGGGGTGTTCATTCAGGCATTCAGGGGCCTTCCAAGGGAGCGTCATTAGGAGGTAATAGGAATGTGGTTTCCGGAGTTGGGGATTGCTCTAGGCATTGGTGGGTTGCAACCAAGTCCCGTTGGTGTGAAGTCCTAGAAGCTCGCAACAGATAGAGGAAGTGTGTTGGTAGAAAGATAACCCGACGTTCTGATTATGGTAGGGGTTCTTTCTTGCGTTTGTGCCAAGCTTACGGCAATAGAAGACACTTCATTGATGTGGAAACTTTGAGGCAACGAGGCGAGATGGTAGATTTGGGGAGCTGTTCCTTACTGGAGGAGGATCGACATTTGATGTCGAGCATTGGTATTGGTGTGCATGCTACGACATGTTTGGACCATCTTATGTATAGGTTGCCGACTGCTGCATGTAGAGATATGGGATCTGGTGGAGCTGTTTCAGATTTTGGGTTGCGTCGGATGTTTGGCTACTCAACACTTGGTCACATCGTGAATGTGAGATTTGATCCGATTGCGCGTTTGGGATTCGGAGACTCATTTGGTTATCGTTTGGGAGCTTCTGATTTTGTTCTGAACAAGAATGTCACTTTTGACTCTCGGCAGGTGGAGAGTATTGATCAGATTGTTGGGACATCACAGCAGGTGGAGGGTGATGCTACTCCACGTTGGGTGGAGTCTACTCCACATACTCCAGATCATATTGTATCATTTGAGATTCCAGCTGATGTGACACAGATTGTGAATCATGTTGATTCGGATGCAGATGATAGGTTGATTGATTCGAGTGTAGCTGATAGATGGAGTCTGGATATGGCCATTGGTTCATCTCAGGTGGAGATATTTGGATTGTTTCAGTTTGGGGCCATTGGAGGTGTTATCAGCCGTAGACTTGATCGTGATGTTGGAGAAGGGTTGCTAACTCTTCTAGTGGATTGAGGCCTTTGGAGGCTATTTTGGTAAACTACGTTCGGCTTGATTCCTTAGGCAAGAGGATACATAGGCAGTCTTTCAGATGCAACCGGTTTGATCTGTTGATTCAGATGGGGGAGATTGCGTTTCAGCTCTACTTTATTCCCAGACTTATTGAGGGATTATTGGATGATTTGGTGTCGGCTCAGTTTTGGTAGAAACATTCGCCGAAATGGAGAATTGAAGAAATGACGAGAGAGTGCAGGAAAACAGCTGAAGAAACAACGAGGCAGACTAGCGGTCGACGGCCGTGGTCGACCGCGAACGTGCACGAAGGCCAGTAGGATTCGGAGTTGAAGGCAGTCGACCGTGGCGGTCGACCGCGGGGACCCTGTAGGCGATTATCTCTCGGGAAATCAGTTCGGTCGATCGCCGCGGTCAACCGCGAGTTTGACTGTAGGATTTGGTTCTCTGTCGGGGGTGTTCGGTCGACCGCGAGCTTCGTGCGGTCGACCGCGAGACCTGCGCGGTCGACCGCGAGACCTGCGCGGTCGACCGCAGATGCAGTTTGGGCTGAGCTTTGGTTTTTGACCCAGTTCGTTTCTGAGTTGATATATAACCCTAAATCTGATTAATTAGGGTTAAGCAAGGACGATTTTGAGCAGTCTTTGAGAGAGGATTGTTGCATCCAATTGTGAGAGATTTGTGAGAGATCTAGAGCTTTGTTTTAGGGTTTGATCGGTAAGATTTGTAACTCTATTTGTATTCTTTTGATTTCTAATAGTAAGAACTCCCCCCTCCTTGCCCCGTGGACGTAGGCAACTTGCCGAACCACGTAAATCGTTTGTTCTTGTTGTGGTTGTGATTTGCTTATTGGTTGTGGTTTATCTCGAGTTATTGTTGTGTCACTCTGAGAAGCTTCCGCCGCGCATAACAAGGTCGTCTCACATAACCTCTTGAACCCTAGGTTGTCTCACATAACCCCCTTGAACTTATCTTATCTTACCTAATCCCGCTATCTGTAATTTGTAAATAACTAAAATTTTCTTGAGAGGAAAAACTCAAACATTAGGAAAATGAGTCTATTGATTATAAATAATAGATGATAAATTTTATAAAGTCTTTACTCAAAGATAGTTTAGTTATTTACAAATTACAGGTATGTAGGTTAGGTGATCCCAACAACCCCCCCCCCCCCCCCCCCCCAAAAAAAAAAAAAAAAAACAAAAAAACAAAAGTACAATTTTTTTGTTTAATTTAAATTAGCCCTTAATTTGGAGTTCTCTACCTCTAGTTCTACTAGTGTTTAAAGACACACCATAGCTAATATCCATGTCTCTCAATTATGTATTATAACCACAAAAGAAAATTTTTATAACCATAGCTGATATCCATGTTTCTCTACCTCTGAACATTTTATATAAAAACAACAAAAGATCACAAGTAAAGAGAAATATTAAGAATCAAAAGAAAATTACAAAAGCCCATATCCATGTCTCTCAATTATGTATTAACCAGAGCATGACATAACACCAGGCACAAACAGAGCAAGGCAGGGGTACGCTCCACCCTTCTTTTACAATTTATTCTTGTTTTACATGAAGCACTGGTAACTTGATGTTGAACATATTTACAAGGACGAGTTAAATGAAATCTCATTTCTTTAAATTTTGCTGCATGAGATGAAATAAGAGATACTTAATAGACAGATATTACATGAAATTTAATTTCTTCATGGCGACTAATTCTCAGAACAGACAAATCAAAAATTTTACAAAATTCAGAGGGTTTTTTCGCACAAGGAACATGAGGTAGAGAAACAAACCACATGTATATAATGAAGAAGGTACAACTGGGAAAGAGATATTGAAGTAAAAGGCAAGAGGCGCCAAATATGCAACTAATCAAGAAACAGCAAAAGGCTGTTTGTTAACTTCTTAGTACAACATCTAGTAACAAATAAAATGAACCTAAATGATTCGTAGATCTAAGTCAGCAAAAGAAACTAATGAAGAAAAATAGCTAAAGAAACTATTGAAGAAGTCATGGTCAGAAAACATCTTTATGTTAAATAAATTAAAGAACCATAGCTTCTGTTTGTTTCATGGAGAAATCACCATTCACCAAGTTCCTAATTCTGCTTGATCGTCTCACTGGAGTCACCACTTCCTCATCTGGACATCTTTATGTTAAATAAACGGTCGACCGCGAGACCTGCGCGGTCGACCGCGAGACCTGCGCGGTCGACCGCAGATGCAGTTTGGGCTGAGCTTTGGTTTTTGACCCAGTTCGTTTCTGAGTTGATATATAACCCTAAATCTGATTAATTAGGGTTAAGCAAGGACGATTTTGAGCAGTCTTTGAGAGAGGATTGTTGCATCCAATTGTGAGAGATTTGTGAGAGATCTAGAGCTTTGTTTTAGGGTTTGATCGGTAAGATTTGTAACTCTATTTGTATTCTTTTGATTTCTAATAGTAAGAACTCCCCCCTCCTTGCCCCGTGGACGTAGGCAACTTGCCGAACCACGTAAATCGTTTGTTCTTGTTGTGGTTGTGATTTGCTTATTGGTTGTGGTTTATCTCGAGTTATTGTTGTGTCACTCTGAGAAGCTTCCGCCGCGCATAACAAGGTCGTCTCACATAACCTCTTGAACCCTAGGTTGTCTCACATAACCCCCTTGAACTTATCTTATCTTACCTAATCCCGCTATCTGTAATTTGTAAATAACTAAAATTTTCTTGAGAGGAAAAACTCAAACATTAGGAAAATGAGTCTATTGATTATAAATAATAGATGATAAATTTTATAAAGTCTTTACTCAAAGATAGTTTAGTTATTTACAAATTACAGGTATGTAGGTTAGGTGAGATAAGCTAAAGTTCAATGAGAGGTTTTATGAGACACCCCATAGTTCAAGGGGGGTTATGTGAGATAAATAAAGTTCCCCCCCCCCCCCCCCCCCCAAAAAAAAAAAAAAAAAACAAAAAAACAAAAGTACAATTTTTTTGTTTAATTTAAATTAGCCCTTAATTTGGAGTTCTCTACCTCTAGTTCTACTAGTGTTTAAAGACACACCATAGCTAATATCCATGTCTCTCAATTATGTATTATAACCACAAAAGAAAATTTTTATAACCATAGCTGATATCCATGTTTCTCTACCTCTGAACATTTTATATAAAAACAACAAAAGATCACAAGTAAAGAGAAATATTAAGAATCAAAAGAAAATTACAAAAGCCCATATCCATGTCTCTCAATTATGTATTAACCAGAGCATGACATAACACCAGGCACAAACAGAGCAAGGCAGGGGTACGCTCCACCCTTCTTTTACAATTTATTCTTGTTTTACATGAAGCACTGGTAACTTGATGTTGAACATATTTACAAGGACGAGTTAAATGAAATCTCATTTCTTTAAATTTTGCTGCATGAGATGAAATAAGAGATACTTAATAGACAGATATTACATGAAATTTAATTTCTTCATGGCGACTAATTCTCAGAACAGACAAATCAAAAATTTTACAAAATTCAGAGGGTTTTTTCGCACAAGGAACATGAGGTAGAGAAACAAACCACATGTATATAATGAAGAAGGTACAACTGGGAAAGAGATATTGAAGTAAAAGGCAAGAGGCGCCAAATATGCAACTAATCAAGAAACAGCAAAAGGCTGTTTGTTAACTTCTTAGTACAACATCTAGTAACAAATAAAATGAACCTAAATGATTCGTAGATCTAAGTCAGCAAAAGAAACTAATGAAGAAAAATAGCTAAAGAAACTATTGAAGAAGTCATGGTCAGAAAACATCTTTATGTTAAATAAATTAAAGAACCATAGCTTCTGTTTGTTTCATGGAGAAATCACCATTCACCAAGTTCCTAATTCTGCTTGATCGTCTCACTGGAGTCACCACTTCCTCATCTGGACATCTTTATGTTAAATAAATTAAAGAACCATAGCTTCTGTTTGTTTCATGGAGAAATCACCAAGTTCCTAATTCTGCTTGATCGTCTCACTGGAGTCACCACTTCCTCATCTGGACATCCCTGATAACAAAAGAATATCATCTATAGTCAGTAAACAACTCGAGGTTCTGTTTTAAATACAAAGGGACATAGAACAAGATAAAAGACTTGCCTTTTTGGCTGATAATTTCTCATAGGTGGTAAAACTTCCATAAGAAATCGAGGAGGATGCTGTAGAGTCTCTCCTCAGCCTACTCTTACTACTTAAATTCTCCTCTTCATCTCTCTTTGAAATGTTATTCCAGCTAGTGCTCATTTCTGAACGAGGGCAAGGCTCACTACTACCTGAAACTGATCCAACCTTTTTAGTTGCTCGTCTTTCCTTTACAACAACGGGAACTTGCTTTTGCTTCATATAAAGAGCAGCCAAGGTTGCAGGAACTGCTGAAAGTGCTAATGCTAATCCGAACATGGTTGCATAATTTGTTGATTTGAGTAGCTCGAGGCCATGTGAGATTTGATAATCTACATTAGATGCTACATTGTTATTGAGAGAACTAGCAGACTTGGTTTGGCCTACAGCATTAACATCGTTACCATTTTGTTCATCTCCAATAATTTCAGATTCAGACACAATCTCAGTGTTCTCAATAATTTCAGTAATTTCTTTTTCCATCCCATAATTCAGAGTATCTGCATCTATCACATCTTCGAACACTTTCCCCATCTCAATTCCTTGAGCATCAAGTTCACTCTCTTTTACATCTTCAGGCACCACTATCTCAATATTATCAGCATCCTCTTGAATATAAGCCACAGCATCTGCATCTATCACATCTTTGAGCACTTCCCCCATTTCAATTCTTTGAGCATCAAGTTCACTCTCTTTCACATCTTCAGACACCACTATCTCAGCACTATCAGCATCCTCTTTAGTATAAGCCACAATATCTGCATCTATTATGTCTTCGAGAACTTCCCCCATTTCAATTCTTTGAGCATCAAGTTCACTCTCTTTCACATCTTCAGACACCACTATCTCAGCATTATCAGCATCCTCTTTAGTATAAACCACAATATCTGCATCCATTATGTCTTCAGATACACCGATTTCATTTTCTTTCCCCTCATCAGAAACAGCTTCAGTGTTCTCATCCAAGTCTTTTGCTTCCACCTCTCCTGCATTATATTTTGCACCATCATCATCATCATTTTCTTCTTCTTTAACAAATGCAGACACCTCTGGTTCATTACCATCATAAGACACTTCCACTAAGTTTTCCTTAATAGGTTGCTCAATTTCACTCTTGGGTTTACAGCTGAGATCCAAACCTTCAGTCTCATCTACAGCTAAGGATGACATATTAGCTAGATGATGCAAACTAACATCATCATTCGTAGGCAAGTTCATTGATGAGAAATAAGCAATTGAATCTGTTGACGAGTGCTTGAACCTACTAACTAGACCATTGAAATGCCCATTATCAACAGCTAAATAATCATTCAGCTGCAAACCCTCAAAGGTTTGAAAAGATAGGGAGTGAATTTTCCGAAGGGAAATGGAAGAAGATATGATGGGCGAATCAGGCAATGGTGCATAACTGCAAGCCATAGCCAAAACCAGAAGAAAAAGGACCAATTTGTATCTCTTAAATGACCAACGTTTAAAGGGTCCAACTTTCTTTCCAGGTTCAGAAACAGCAGTTTCATTGACAGACTCTACCTCTTCTACCTTCTCCTCTGAATCCTTCTCCTTCTCCTCAGTGAGTACAGTCACATCATCATCTTCACTGCTCTCCAAAGAGAAGCTATCCTCTAGCCTCCTCCCGTTGTTCACATCAAGAAACTCGCCTTCCCTATTCAGATATTGCTCGATTCGAGGGTTAGGTCTATAATGAAGAAACTGAGGCCTAGGAGATAGATAATTGGTCTTGGGATCATAAGGAGGGAGAGATGGGTCAGCATCTAAAGGAGCAATTGCCTGCAAAGGAGAAGGATTTTGGTGGTTTTTAATTCTTGACTCCCCCTTTTTCAGCTGACCAACACTCAAGACTTCTTGAGACCCGAAACCCATTTCGGATTTCGACACGATATCCTCAAACTCAACACCAATCCCCACTTCTTTCATTGAAAACTCAACAGAATCAGAAACTGAGTTTATTACCTCATTCCTCTCTTGAAGAATCCTCTTTCTTGGAGAGGGAGGCACAATGGCTTTTGAAGATGCAGAGATTGTTGGTGCCATGAAATTCTTGGACACCTTTGAAGAAGAGATTGCAGAGGATCTCGACTTCACGTTCTCCTTCTGTTCGAAGGAGGCCCGTGGAGATGAGTTGGGTGTTGAAGGCTTAGAAAGAGAGTTCCTTTGGGGAATTTCTACAAACAAGTAAGCTACAAAAGATCAGATTAAGAAATAATAGGAAAATTTGTAAATGAAAAAGATGTGTTGAGAGGAATTTGATTACCTTTGCTCTTCCTGAGGTTGTTGCTGATCTCTGGAGTTCTGGGTCGGCTGAGGTTTGGGGAAGGAGATCTAGTTGCCATCGATCTTTGCTCTTCTTTCCTTATTTTGGGGGGATTTTCTGCTTTTTTCCACCTTTGTTGTGATAGTGGATTTGATTTAGGATTGAGAAGGAAAGAGTTGAAGAAATTAAGGAGATTGGGATTTCTTGCCCCTTTTAAGTGTAACGGATAGTTTTCTATCCTTTTATTTCGAGAGCTTCTGTTTCTGTTTGAAAAAGTGACCGTTGGGATTTAAAATGCTGTCAGGACAGTGAATTTGACCGTTTTGGTTTCTTGACCGTTTGCTTTCGCCCATTGGATCCAGGCCCATAAGCAAAAAGCCGAAAAGGAAAGAACGCAAATTTTGAAATAGGCTGCTTTTGGGTCTGTTTGTTGGCTAAGGGCCTGTTTGGTTATTTCCTAAAAAACCAAAAAATAGAAATGAAAATCAAGAAATCTCAAAAAGTACAATTTCACACATTTTCATCCCTAAAACTCACACACAATATCTAATAAAATATTATTTTTATCCAACAACTCATCCACTATATCTAATAAAATATTATTTTCATCCAACAACTCATCCATCACATCCATCATATCTAAATAAAATATTATTTTCATCCACAACATCACTCAACTCATCTCATCTCATATTTAAAAATCACTCACATCATCCAATAAGATTGTGACAACTCATCTCATCTCATTAATATTTTATTTCTTTGTTTTCCTCCAAAAAGCTAGGAAAACAATTTCCTTAAGTGTGGGTCACATCATCCAATAATATAATGATAACTCATCTCATCTCATCTCATCTATTTTTTTATTTTTAAGAAATAACCAAACAAAAGAAAACAACATAATACAAGAAATATGTTTCTTATAATTCATTTTCTTATTTTTTCCGCCAACCAAACAACATCAAAACAAGTTTTCTTAAAAAATTACTCACATCATCCTATAATAAGTTGCCAACTCATCTCATCTCATCTCCATTTCTTTGATTTCCTTCTTTTTTTAGCCAACCAAACAATCCCAAAACCTATTTTTCTTAAAAATAGGTTTCCTTTTCCTTGATTTCCCTCTCTTTTTAGGCAAACAAACAGCCCAAAAAAAAAAAAAAGAGAAAACACCCGCCACCTCACCTTTCAAGAAATCCCCTATGTGCTACATAGGTTTTTGGTTTCAAGAGTTTTATATTTCTTCAGTTTGTTTCGTTTTGAAATTTAAAGAAATGAAACGCCAAGTAGGATGCCACATCACATTTTTAATAAATGTGTTTTCACAACAAAAACCTCTGAAAACACTTGGAAATATCACTTTAATGAATTATTTATTAGTAAAAGCACTATTGGAATAGTGAAGCTGAATAAAACATATTATTTAAATGACTGATTTCTCTTTTCCTTCTTTCTGTTCTCAAACAAACACAAGAAATAGAAATGTGATGCACTGTTACTATTGCGGCTTTTTTTGTTTTTTGTGTGACTTGGCGGTGAAATGGGGAGATTTCTTGGCGAAACAAAAAAGAAGTGGGAAATGTCATGACATGTGGTGAATTCATTTGAAAACTGAGTTTTCCATTTCCCTTTTTTTTTGGAAAACATCCAAATAGACCCTTAGAATTTTAAGTAGCAAAATCGACCCTAGATTATTTTCATTAGCAAAATCGAGCACTTCTTACCCATGTTAGCATGACTGGATGAAAAGTAATGTATTTTGAAAAATATAGGTTTTGACAAAACACCGAAATGTCGGTCTCATCTAATAAGTGGTCAGTAAGTAGACTCACCAATCACATCGGGCTAATAGTCATGTGTAATTAGCAGTCTTATAATTTTTTGAAAGAACCCTAGAGAGGTGGCGAATAGGATTAATGTTAATCTAATCCGATATTAATGTCAATTAAAAACTTATTAACTAATTATCCTAGCAAGAATGATATTAAAAAATTATTATATGCAAGGATATTAAACTAAGGGCGAAATAAACATGAGCAATGGCGAAATATAATGAAATAAATAATAAGCACAAATGTAACGTCAAGACAAACTCAAACCCACAAAATGATCACGGAGTTCGGTCATTCCGACCTACGTCTCCGCTCTTCACTCCCGGGGAGAATCCACTATCACGATGAGTTTTCGACGTTCACCCAAAAACGTTTACACCTCACAATCTCGGTTTTCTAGCTCACCGAATACTTTCACAACTCATACTCTTGTAACCATACTTTACACCTTCTAAATGTTGGTCTCTAGCCCGTGTCGTCTTCCTCAAGTACTCGGATTTACAACCTCTCCCTAGGCTTTACTACCTACGCCGCTCCTCTTGGAATTGACCCCGTCTCTCACCATACACTCATCTCGGTGTACAAGTATATTACAAAGTTTATCTCACAAATAAAGTACAAATACAAATTATTTGTTCTCTATAATGGATAAGAACTCAATGTAAGCTCACTCTTAATGAATACAATCTCATAACCCCAAATATACTATGTATGAAATACTTAACCTCAAGTGGGTGTGCGTAATCAATGAGAAAATATAAGATGCAAACTCAAAAAGTAATCTAGCTTAAGGGATTATGATCATAAATATAAATAGAGCTAGAGATGAGTTTAGCATAAACTTCTCGGAAAATCAAGAGAGAGAGAGAGAGAGAGAGAGAGAGAGAGAGAGAGAGAGAGAGAGAGAGAGAGAGAGAGAGAGAGATGAGATGAAAGCCCAAACATGAATGGATGATCTCTTTTTTTCTTGTGAAAATCTCTTCACAAACAAAACTTGTAAACACACTTAAATAAAACTTAAACACTCTTAAACTTGTTTTTAAAACTCTCTTGGTTGTTGCAAAATAGTTATGGCAAATGTGTATATAAAGGGTAGAAGAAACCAGCCCAAGAAAACACCAAAAACACCCTAAAACATTAAAATAATTAAAAACTAGAAATTAACCGTTACTGTGCAATGACTAGTTCATAAGTCGACTTATAAGTCGACTTGTTTCAGTTGTAAGTCGACTCAGCAGATAAAAATAACAAACATGAGAACAATTCATAAGTCGATTTAAAAGAGTTTACAAGCCGACTTATAGCAAGTCGACTTACAGGATACATGAGTCGACTTAGCATAAAGATTTTGCACTTTTCAGAACAGTTCATAAGTCGACTTGCTACAGTATATAAGTCAACTTATAAACATGCACATGCACTATTTATGTATGAAATCTAATTTTTAAAGTGTCTTAAAAAATAGTAAATAAATTCTAAAAAATGTAAAATTTTGGGAAATGATTATAAACATGAAAATGAACATCTTATAAAAAGAATTTTTAAAATTGCATCTCTTAATTATGGAAAATCTTTATTTTACAAAATAATCTAAAAATATAAAAACTTAACAACACATATTTTTGACAAACAAACTTGCATATTCATTTTGAATGGATTAATGGACATAGGAAAAGATATAAAATGGTATAATTTAGTTTTTAATTCATAAACACATATTTTTGCAAATAAACATGATTTCATTGATTTTAAACTTGTTGATTAATGAAATCATCTTAAGCACATATAAACATGAAAATATATTTATATACACTTATTGAGTTTACATGTTTATGTGGCTAAACACATTGTTTACCAAAACCAAAAATGATAAATATGAAACATGTATGTATGTACATAAATAAGTAAAATTGTTTCATATTCAAACTTGAAAATTATAAAACCAAGTATGTGTGTATAAGATTGAACTCTAAGTATTAATACACAAGTATAAACCTATACTACAAACACTATAAACAATATACCCAAGCTGTTGATCTTTAATAAAGCTCGTCTTGGTAAACTATGCGGATGAAGCTTGATCTTGGATCTTGACTTGAAATGTATTGCTTCACTCCACTATTTTCGCCAACCTCCATTTGATATGATCGTTAAGACGCAATCTATCCTACCTCTGACTTCGATATTTGTGTAGATTACCTAACAAAACAAATATAAGCACTCGACACACAATGTTAGAAATTGTTTGTAATCATCAAAACAAGATTATGGAGTAGGCTCATAACCATGAGGCTAACATTTTTTTCTTATGTGCCAAAAACTCACTACAAAAAGAGTACAAACAAACTTTGAAAAACACAAGAGTACTATTCTCATGTGTTTTAAGATTACAATTAACTTGTTATTAGTGAGCACTAATTATACTAGATTAGTAACCCATCATTTTTTCAAAGCTTTGTATTGTAGCTAAATAGTGGTCGATTTTTCTAGTTAAATAAATTTTCTATCAGTTTTTATAATTAATATAAAAATGGTATATTTAAAAAAATTTATCTAAAAATCAAATTCATAAAATACAATAAATATATTTTATTAAAATTTGGCTTGTTACTAGCAATAACAAGTATAAACCATTATAATCATTTAGGTCTATTTCAGTCGAGGTATTACAAATACATACATACTACTCTTCTGGAAGGAAAAAAATGTCAATTCAAAAAGTAAATGAAAATAACAAATCTTTTCTTTTGGATAACAGATTCCTAATCTGTTTTGTTTTTTGTTTTAGAATTCCTAGTATGTTTATGATTTTAGGATTTCTATATATATGGAACAATTAGAAGAGAGAATTGAGAAGAAAATTGGGGATATTTGGAGCACAGAAAAGAGATATTTCTGAGCTATTGGTTAGGGTTTTGTTTGGAGAGAATTAGAGATTTGTTGATGAGATTAATTGGTGAGTTTGAGTGATTTGTAATCTCAGTTTGTACTCTTCTTCTCTATTAGTGAAAAACCCTATTCCCTTCTTTCCCTGTGGACGTAGGCAACTTGCCGAACCACGTTAAAATTGGTTGTTTTATTTGTGGCATTGATTTGGTTCGTTTGGCCTTTTCTTGATGTTTGTTTGATTTGATTTCTTGTAGCACGTTGGTTTGGTTGTTTGGCTTTCGTAGCGCTCAACAAGTGGTATCAGAGCTCGAGTTACGCTTGAGATATTTGGAGGAGTAGGTCGTATTGGAGGCTCGCCTAGGGCTTTGGTGATAAAGATGTGATTTTTTTGGTAAAGACTCTATCTTTTTTTAGTTTTGGATCTATTTTTTATTTGTTCCGCATTTGTTTTGGTGTTTTGAGAAAGATGGTCGGGAAAGAAGGAGTTGTGGAGGGTACTTCCGACGTGAAGACCGCCCAAAGTTTAAATATCCACTCTATGAAGATAGATGTTGAAAAGTTTAATGACATAAATAATTTTGGTCTTTAGAGATGTGAAGTCTTAGATGCGCTCAATGCGCAAAATTTAGAAGATATTTTGGAGTTGGATGGGTTACCGAACGACGTTAAGGAGAAGGTTTGGAAAAAGATGAATAGAACGGTGTGTGGTGTGATTAGATCTTGTTTGACTCAAGATTTAAAATATGATGTGATCAATGAGTCTTCGGCTAAGAAAATTTGGGAGATCCTAAAGAGCAAGTATTTGATCAAGAGTGTAGAGAACCACTTGCATTTGAAGAGGAGGCTTTATCGCTTTCAATTAAAGAAGGAAACCTCTATTGGTGATTACATGAACCACCACACGAAGCTTCTTGCGGATTTGGCGAATGTAGATGTGATGTTTGAAGATGAGGACAAGGCGTTGTTGTTGTTGAGTTTCTTACCTGACGAGGAATATAAGACCTTCGTTCTTACTCTTATTAATGGGAAGACATCTCTTTCTTATAGTGAGGTCACCACTGCACTTGTGAACTATTAGTTTCGAAAGAAGAATAAAGAGATTTCAGTTGAGCCAGTAGAGGGAGCATTGGTCACAAGAGCAAAGAGTCCAAATCGTGATAGGAGGTCTCAGTCTAGAAGGGCATATCTTTGAGTTAGTAGGAATCAGTGTGCCGTTTATAAAAAGGATGGACATTGAAAAGCCGAATGCCTAAAGTTGGTTGATCGAGCCGGGAAGAATAAGAGGAAAACTATTCAAGCTTCAGAGGTGAATGTTGTCAAGGTTAGTGGCAATAATTTAGATTCGGATTCTTCGGGCTACTCGTTATTTGCACTACCGTCAGTTTGTGTTACCGACTCTACAGAGTAGATGTTGGATTCGGGTGCTTCTTACCATATTTGCCCTAGAAGGGATTGGTTCTCCAGCTTTCAAGAGTTGGAAAGAGGGGAGGTCATACTCATGGGTAATGATCATGAATGTCCTATTGGTGGTTTCAGTACCATTCGGATTAAGATGAGTGACAGAGTGATTCAGGAGTTGGTTGGAGTGAGGTTCATTCCTCGGTTGAAGAAGAACATCATTTCACTTAGAGTTTTGGAGGCAACAGGCTATAGGGTGACCTTGGTCAATTCACGTTTGAAGGTCATATTGTGATCCGTGATTGTGATGAAGGGTGTCAGGAGAAATAATTTGTATTATTTGATTGGGAGCACAGTGTTTGATAGAGAGCTAACGATTTTTTTTGGATTGGGCTAGACTGTGGCATTTGTTGAGGCTGGGTTATTTGATTAGTTATGCCGTGCATGGTTTGTTAAAGAGTGCTTTGACCTGCAGATTGAAGTCCTTTGAGTACATTGGTATGGGCAAGAAGACCGATGTGGAGTTTGGCACTTCTATCCATCAATCGAGAGGTCTTTTAGGTGGTGTTCAGTCAGGCATTTGGGGGCTTTCTAAGGAGGTATCATTGTGAGGTAATCGGTATTTGGTTTCCGTAGTTGGGGATTGTTCTAGGCATTAGTGGGTTGTAACCAGGTCCCGTTGGTGTGAAGTTCTAGAAGTCAACAACAATTGGAAGAAGTGTATTGGTAGAAAAGTAACCCGTCGTTCTAGCTTTGGTAAGGGTTCTTTCTTGTATTTGTGCCGAGCTCATGACAGTTTGAGACACTTCATTGATATGGAGACATTGGGGTGACGAGATGTGATGATAGTTTTGATGGGTCGTTCCTTACTAGAGGGGGATCAACGTTGGTTGTCGAGCATTGGTTTTGATTTTGGAGCTTTGACATATTTGGATCATCTTGGTCATAGATTGCCGACTGCTGCGTGTAGAGATTTTGGATCTGATGGAGCTGCTTTAGATTTTGGGTTGCGTTGGATATTTGGTTGCCTAATATTTGGTCACATCGAGGATATAAGATTTGATCCGATTGCACGTTTGGGATTCAGAGGTTCGTTTGATTATCAGTTAGGAGCTTCTGATTTTGTTCTGAGCAGGTATGCCACATTTGATTTGACTCTCGACAGGTGGAGAGTATTGATCAGATTATTAGGATATCACAGCGGGTGGAGGGTGATGTTACATCACATTGGTTAGAGATCACTCCACATATTCCAGATCATACTGTATCATTTGGGATTCTAGCTGAGGTGACACAGTTTGGAGATCATTTGGATTTGGATGCAGATGATGAGTTGATTTTGGATTCGAGTGCAGCTGGTGGATATATTTTGGATACGACCATTGGTTCACCTCAGGTGGAGGTGTTTGATTTGTTTCAGTTTGGGGCCATTGGGAGCTCTATCAGTTGCAGATCCGTTGGTGATATTGGTAAAGAGTTGCAAACTTTTCTATTTGATTGAGGGCCTTTGGAGGCCGTTTGGGTGAACTACGTGAATGCTTGATTCCTTGGATAAGAGGATACGTAGACAGTCATTTATGGCGCATCCAATTTGGTGAGTTGATACCGTCATTTGGAGTTTGTTCGCATTCTCGTTTGGGTTCTCGACTTGTTGTGGATTGAGTCTGTTGTCGTGAATTTGTTCCACTTCGTACTAGACACAACAAGTGAGACGTTTGGTTGGTATTGGTGTCGGCTTAGTTTTGGGAAAACTTCGCCGATGTGGAGAATTGTTGGATAGCAGATTCTAATTCTGTTTTTATAACATGATTCCAAATCTGTTTTGGTAACAGGATATTAGGATTCCTAATCTGTTTTATTTTTTGTTTTAGAATTCCTAGTATGTTTATGATTTTAGGATTTCTATATATATGGAACAATTGGAAGAGAGAATTGAAAAGAAAATTGGAGATATTTGGAGCACAGAAAAGAGGTATTTTTTAAGCTATTGGTTAGGGTTTCGTTTGGAGAGAATTATAGATTTGTTGGTAAGATTAATTGGTGAGTTTGAGTGATTTGTTATCTTAGTTTGTACTCTTCTTCTCTATTAGTGAAAAACCCTATCCCCTTCTTTCCCCGTGGACGTAGGCAACTTGTCGAACCACGTTAAAATTGGTTGTTTGTATTTGTGGCATTGATTTGGTTTGTTTGGCCTTCTCTCGATGTTTGTTTGATTTGATTTCTCGTAGCACGTTGGTTTGGTTGTTTAGCTTCCGCAGCGATCAACATTTTCATCACTATGAATTAAGAAGATAAACATGACCAATGCAATGCATACGCTAGTCACTTAACCTTTTAATGATTACTTTGACCAACTTAAAAAATTTGCTCCTTCTAGAAAACGGTTGAATTGCAAATATAGAAAGTATTTATCTTCATATAAAATTTCTCAGAATACTTACAGATAACTGTCAACCAAAAATTAATTAACCACCAAATTAATAAGAATATTCCAATTAATCGAGTTACGAATTTTCTCAGAACATGTGAACGAGATGCCTAGAACCCTTCTCAGCCATCCATCAGGAATTAAAGGATGATTCTGATTAAAACTATTTTAGCTCGCACGTGAAATGTTCTATTGTATACATATTCCAATAAATAATTTCCTAAATCACATCATTACGTTCTCTCTCCTCCCTTCTCTATAAAAAAAGCGCTATTCAGAAACCCTAACTTCTCCCACAAACCACTATGCCAAGTAAAAAGAAGATAACCATCAAAAAGCAGAAGATTGAGATGAAAAGGCTTGAGAGCGAAGATGCTCGTCGCGTGTGCTTTTCAAAGTACAAAACTGACATTTTCTCTAAAGCCAGCGAGCTCGCTACTCTATATGGTGCTGAAGTCGCTGTCTTGTTGTACTCACCCATGGGCAAGCCATACTTATTCGACAGCTCGAGGATGGGTCGAGATATGAACGAGGTCCACAATGGTAATTTTTAAACATATTTTATATTATTTTTAAGTTAATTTCGGATAGACTCCCTGTAAAATCGTTGTTTTAAACTTACTTTTGTCTTATTTTATATTTGCTAATAGGTCCCATGAGTGACTTTTTTTTAACTCTTTCGCTCTCATAGGGTTCTATTTGTCCAAAAATAATAGTCTCTTTCTGTGACAGTAAAATAGTGAAAAAAAGTTGATTATGGTTACATCTGCAGAAATAAAGCTAGAGAGTTAGTAAATCTAAAACATGGGGTATATCTTTGAACTAACCCTCCTTTAGACTTATGTGTGTTTATTTACTCTTTCACTCTTAAAGGGTCTTATTGTCAAAAAATAATTTTCTCTTTCTCTGACGATAAAATAACCGGAAAAATTTAATATGGATTTCATGTGCAAAAATAAAACTAGAACATTAGTAAATCCAACACATGGAGTATATCTTAGGACTAACCCTCCTTTAGACAACTGTCCGTCTAGTGATTAATGATTTTGACATGGCAATGAACCCTGATATGTTGTTCAGCCCGTTTGACCACGGATGAGCTAGTCAAGCTAGCTTAAATGGCAACTTTCTTTGTCACTTTTTAGAAGAATTTTTTTTATGATTAATTTATTGCTTGTTATAGAGATTAATTTATTTTTTAATAAGCTTCTAATTATATTTTGTTATTTTTAATTTTTTTCTGTAAAGGAAATCGTTTTACTGTGGCGGACTCGTCGGATCTCGGAGCAAATCAGCCGGGTCCTAGCGGAAGTCAAGGTATAAAAAGATCGTTCCTTTAAATTTTTTGGGTAAAATTAGCCATGTCCAACCGGATCGGCCCGTAAAACAGGGTCTTGGCCAGGCAAAATCCGTGGCCCGGGCCCGATTGGGCTGGGCACCAGGCCTGCTCGGTTGTTTTCTTTTTTTTTGTTAAAAAAATTAAATTAATCTTATTATATTTATATAAGTATGTATTAGTATATGCTTTCATATTATTATATAGCTATATATTATATATACATATATTATAAATAAATATATTGTATATACTTATAATTTATAACTTGAGAGAGAGAGAGAGAGAATAACATAAGTATATATTACTTATTTATAAATATGTATTATATAGTTATATATGTATTTATTACATACTTACATTATGCTTATTTAAGTACAGTTATACAGTTTACTGATATACTTTTATATATACTAGATGCAACATACTTATATATAATTATACTTATGCACTTATATATACTTATATAACTGTAATTCTATAATATACACATATAAGTATACTTATAACTACATTATATATATCTTATATGCTTATACTCTTAGTACTATATCATGCTTTATATATATATATATATATATATATATATATATATAATATATATGGCAGAAGTGTTCTAAAGCGACGCCTTAGATAATCATCTAAGGACCGGACTAAAATCACAGATTTGATGCTAGTATTATGGATGACTCTGGTCTGGGGGCCGTTACCTTCGATTTACATACTCCTACAAACCCCACACATCCAGTTTGGGATGAACCCGTTGTCGTTTGACACAATTCATCCACCGTCGTACATTTTAAGCGTTTCGAATGGAATAGAACTTTTCACAATGAGGCTGGGTTTTTTTTTTCCGACCGGGAGGCCTCCACCAGTCACGGGCCTGGTTGTCGGTGTGGGACATGCTGTTCTGTTTCTGACTCTAGTCGCCGTGGACGGGCACACAAGGGTGCCGCGGCCCCGCGTTGTCTGCCCTTGCCGGATTTGGTCATGTTTTGGGCTCGCGTTTTTGAGTAGAGCCGCTTCTTCGACGTCGGCCAGTCCCGCAGTTGAACCTGTCCCGCTGAGGTGCCTTCGTCTGTTTTTTTTGTTTTTACCGTTGTGTGTTTATTGTGCCCGCTCTTGGCCTTGACCAGATGCGTTGGCGTTGCGTTGTTCTGTCGCGCTCACTTGTGGTCGATCTTCTTTCTTTTACTTCCTCTTTCGTTCGTTTTCATTAGTGATTCGCTCTTCCACCCCGCTATTTCATTTTCTTGTTGTGCAACCTTTCCATCATTCCGCTCTTTGCTTTACCGATTCATCACTTTCGGTCTCTTTTTTTGTTTTCTGTCCCTATTACACCGCTTTTTTTTCATACTTTTTCGTATGTTTTGTCTTCCTGGGTGCCAGTTTCTCTCGTGTCGGTTCCACCTGACATTTGCGCTGTCGCTGATTGCACTGAGACTTGGGTATCAAACGTTGGAGATAGAAGACCGCCTAGCTCGAATTCGCACTTTTTCGGGGAGGTCCGAACGCACGATGGCTCAACCCCATAATTTGTATGATTGGAAGTTTTAGAATATGTCGGACCCCTCAGATGTTTCAACTGAACCGGATCAATCCACAATGTACGCCAATCATGTGGCCATCTACTAGGCCTAGCTCACTAGTGAGGATGATTTATTCTAAGGGACGTCACAGTTAGAAGCACTTTTTCCATATAATATATATATATAAGTTTTTTTAACATATATAATATATATAATATATACTATATATATAAGTTATATATATAGCTATATATATATATATAATATATATATATTTTATAATATACTATATATATATATAGTCGTGGCACCAATTAAATGACCATGGATCATAATGTAATTATATTATAATATAAATATAGTTAATACTATCTATATATAAGAACCGGCCGGGCCTGAGCTCCACCAAGACAACCCGGGCTCGGACCCAGAGCCCAATCAGCCCGGGTATTCCGGGCTAGTCCCCGGCCCGGGCTGAGTTCGGGCCCGATCGGGTTTGGGCCTGGTCCCGGTCCCGGACCCTTAGGTAAAATGTTGCTTCTATTTTCTAGTTCAATTAGTTTGTAGGTGTCATACTGAATGATCGTTTTTAAATTAATGGTAAAAGTCTTCATGGGTATTTATTTCCATTTTCTGTTGTGAGTATTATAGGAAACTCTTTTTGTGAATCTTTTCTCTAGAAACTTAAGATGCCACATTTGACAATACCTTCTTTTTGCCAAATCAAAAGTGAATACAAATTTTCTCTATTAAACATAATTAACTTGAGAATTGGCTGTCAATTTTAAATGGTATGTGAATCCTATAGATAATATGGACGAAACCTGCCCAGTGAATCATGCTCAGTTTCATTCAAGAAAAGCAAAAAGTTTTATGCCCGTATACTCATTCTTATACTTCCTATTTTACATCGATAAAATCAGGACATGGATTCCTTTAATTACCAGTTGGCTAGTGAAGAAAATCTATTATAAAATTTTGAGAGTATGTTTTCTCATGAATCATTAGCAGTGAGATAAAGGATTAGCAATAATATTGTTGCCATCAATAGAGGTTTATAGATTCAATGCATATGTTAAAGGATCTTCTTAATTTAGGAGTTTTGTTTATAATTGGATTCTTTTTTTTAATTAAAGTTTTCCTTTCAAAGAACTTGCAAGGTATGTAATATGAGGTATTATCTTTTTCTTCATAATGAATGATAAACATAAAATTCTTTTCCCTTTTTTTAATTTCAATGGTCTCTGACATCATAGTGACAATAAATAGTTTAGTTTGATACACATCATTTTTGATTAAATCATGACTGTTTTATTGATGATTGTATTTCATTACCCCTCCCCCCTGGTGTGATGCTTTTCAAATTTTATTTGATTATTTATTTATTTGCAGGGAACTCTGTTGCTTTAGTGAATCCAGATAAGCTCGAAGGAAACCAGCATGAACCAAGTGGTACAAAGCCCGGTGGATTCTACTGAATAATAGCATCATGTTGGCAATGTCTTAACATGTGAACTTAGACTTCATGAAGCTTAAGATATTTGATAAACAATATCTGTAATAACTAAAAAATTTATGATGTTCTACAATTGCTTGAGTATGCATCCTATCTGCACCGCCCGCATACCAGCAGGTGGTTTTGAGCCCTTCCCCATGAAAAACATGATGATATAAATGAATAAAGGAGGAATTTTATGGCAAGATACTATTTACATGGTTGGATTTCATAGATGAAAATTAAAATGTGTTTAATTAGTAGTATGTGGGTTTTAGTCCAACATTGACTAATTGAGTGCATTTTAATTGGTTCAAGCTTACATACGTGTTGTATTTGGTATAAAGTTGGTGTTAGAATTGTACATTTGTGTTGGTATATAAGTAGGGGTGTCCAAATCCCGGTGGCCAGCTCGGGCCTGGGTTTGGGCCAAACCGGTTTCCGGGCCCGAGTTCGGACCGTCTCCTCGGCGCCTGTATCGGGCCTGACCCGACCCAGACTTGCTGGGCATGCCCAGCCCAAACGGTCACTTAAGTGACTGTTTAATGACAAAAGCCGGTCGACCCGGCCCGGACTGGCCATAACGGTCACAAAAGTGACCATTTTGGCCGGTCCGGCCTGGTCGTAACGACCATAAACGACCATTTTTGGCCTTTTGACCAAAATACTCCAAAAAATGGTTAAAAAAACGGTCAAAATTTAACGCTATTTTGGTCATTTGTCTAGGGGTCTGCCTCTATAAATAGAGGGGGTTTTTATTTATTTTTCTCATCCAAAACTCATCTACGTCTCTCTAATACTCTCTTATACTCTCCTATACTCTCTAATAATCGCTTTAGCTCTCTAATTCTTTAATCAAATGGCTTCCTCATCTGATAATGAATGGCAAAACCCAACTCTCGAAATGAGTCCTACTACAGGAGGTACAACTACTCCTACTCCTACCGATGTTGATTCCGAATCCGATGGTGATAATTCTACTACACCAAGAGCTCCTAAAAGGCCGAGATTCGATGTGTGGAATTTTTTCGAGAAGGTAGACGTCAATAGGGATGAACACGGTAGGTTTCTCACCCAGAAGGTTTAGTGTGCATTGTGCGGCTATATTTTCCAAGCTCATCATAAGAGCGACACCAACCACCTCAAACATCATTTAGATAAACACAACAAAGGTCAGACGCCTCAAGGTGATATTCGACAATCTATGCTCTTCAAATCCTCATATTCTGGTAGTCTCGGTAATTGGAATTATGACGCAGTCCGAGCTAGGAAATGCGTCATCAGGTTTATCATTCTTAAAAACATTCCTTTTAAATTAGTAGAAGATGATGAATTTAATGATTCATTTACAGATGGTTTTTACCCCGCATTTAAAAAAATTCTCATCAAACTTGTAAACGTGATATTTTAAAATATTATCAGGAGGAACAAGTAAAAATAATTTCTTATTTTCAAAGTTTAAACTGTAAATTTTCTTTAACTTCTGATATTTGGACATTTAAAGCACAAACTGGTTATTTATGTATCACATCACACTTGATTGATGAAAATTGACAAATATTTAAAAGAGTTATTTCTTTTATTGTATTTGAACAGTCACTTACTGGTATTAATATTGAAAATTTAATAATTGAAGAACTTACAAAATTACAAATATCAGAAAGAATATTTTCTTTTTCACTAGATAATACAACTAATAATAATGTAGTTGTTGATTATACTAAAACATCTCTGCTATTGCCATGTCGTGGTGATCTTTTTCATAGTAGATATGTCTGTCATATTTTAAATAGTACATTTGGTGAAATTAAACCCATGATAGAAAATGTTAGATCAATATCTTATGCTCATAATGCTTTTGAACAAAGAATTAAAAGATGGAATTAATTCTGTAAAAGAAAAAAATTTAAAACTCAGACTAATTCTAAAAGATGTTGACCCTAGGTGGAATTCTATCTATGCAATAGTAAGTGTAGCAATAGAATATAAAGAAATTATAAATAATTTTATTGCTTTTTATACTTCTAGTTCTAGCTCTGGTAGTATGTATGGAATAACTAAAGATGAATGGACAATTATAAGTAATTTAAAAGAATGTTATAAGTTTTTTATGATGCTACAATGTTATTATCTGACTATTATTATCCAACCATTACTTTAGCTGCTTTACAAGTTTTAAATATTCAAAATTTTTTAATAATTATCGTACGAATAATTATTTTAGAAATATAATTTTTTAAATGGAAAGTAAATTTAATAAATATTTTATGCCTATTCCTATTATTTTTGGCTTGTGGGTTCTTATTGATCCGTGTATGAAGGATATTGACCTTCGAAGTTTGTTAAATTTCTTGTATGGTAATATAATTATAGACACTAATGATGGTCAAACCATTACTGCTACTACTCATCATAATATTATTAGAAATTATTTTAAAGATCATGATGAGTACGCAGCTAAATATGGTGTAGCTACACATCAGCCTACAGTTTCTGCTTTTATGATATCAAGTCGGGAAAAATTGTAAGTTTTGATAGGCATGCAATGGTAGCTGAGCTAACTGGTGGATCTAGACTTAGATCATCAGTGGAGGTTTATAAAATTGATCAATATTTAACTGCAATATTAATTAAATATCAAAATAATAGTTTAGATATTTTGCAATGGTGGAAAGATATGGAACAATTTCATATCCTATACTTTCCATCATGATTTGTGACTTACTGATAGTGCATGTTTCCACGGTAGCTTCGGAATCCGCCCTCAGCACAACAAGACGTTTGATCGACGACCACAGGACATTGTTAGATCCGTATACTGTACAGGCGGTCATGTGCTTATAGGATTAGTAGAGGTACAAGAAGAGAACGCAAGACATCGATCAGATGGCTGGTATTGAAGATAAATTTGAAGAGTTGAGACTAGCAGATAGATATAAAGAGTAAACAATATTCATCAGTATTGAAGATAAATTTGAAGAGTTGAGACTAGCAGATAGATATAAAGAGTAAACAATATTCATCAAATTATAATTTTTATTTCTTAGCTAAAAATACTAGCAGATAGATATAAAGAGTAAACAATATTCATCAAATTATAATTTTTATTTCTTAGCTAAAAATTTATAATAAATTATTTTGAAAACAGTTGCAAATGATAGAGATATAGATAAGTAGGTGTCAACCTAGTTGGGATTACTCATCTATTATGATGCGACGAATTCCAAAATAAATTTATAATTTTAAATAATTTACTAATTATTAATAAAGAAGTTATTTTTATTATTTTAATTTTTATAATTTTTGTATTTATAATTTATGTAATTTCAAATAATTAATAAATAATAATATGATTTTTTATTAAAATTTTATTTAATTTTTAGTTATGTATTATTGAAAATTTAAAGAAATAAAAACAACAAAAATAAAAATTAAAAAAACCAAAAAAAAAAACCCAGGCCAGCCCTGAGCCCGACCCGCTCAGATCCGTCCAGGCCTGGACCTTGCCCGGTGTGCCCCGAGCTTGGGTCTGAGCCCTGGTTTTGCCCTGCCCGGGCTGGCCCGTTTGGACACCCCTATATATAAGTGAGCGTGTGAGGAAACAAGCGGGCACGCACGAGTGGGCACGTGCGAGTGGGCTCGTGTGTGCGTGTTCTTGCGCATGGGCCAGGGGCGCGGCCCAGCACGTGCACTGGCGTGTGCTCCTTTTACATGTGCTATATTTAAACTAGTATAAACATTACGTACGTTACAAATGTTACAAGACTTGAATCATAGTTATTACAGATATTACAAACATTGCAATAACTGACATTCAAAGCTTTGTCTAATCATTTAGCTCTCATGAACCCTATAAATGGGACTCTCCATTTATTTAAAACACATAGAAAAATAAATTCTTCTCTTGTCTTTTTACAATTCTATTAGTTGTTAGTACCGAAGATTCTGGTGAACTAAAGTTGTAATTGAGGTGTTCACCAGAAGAGACGCTTCTTTGGACTGCTGCAGTCTCATCCTCGGAAGTATTGTGCAGACCCAATGCTAATGTAGGCAGGACATAATTTCTTCAAGGTCAGTCCTCCGTTTAGAAGGCGATACGGTAAGTTTGTAAAGTATCTCGAACTTTAAGTCTATTTGAAATGTTTTTATTAACACTCTACTCTTTTCTTTCATTCTTGTGTGGTTTGTTTTGTTTAATTTTGGATCTGTTTTTATTCTTATTTTTTCCGAGCAATCTTAAAATTATTATTGTCTGGAGTTATGTCTTCTCTTTCAGGAGTTGGTTCAGGTGCCTTTACCCCTAAAATGAACATGTCTAAAATGTCAGAAAAGTTCGCAGGTTAGTTCTTCAAACGTTGGTAACAACGTATGAAGTTTTGACTGACGACAGGAATTGTTAGCAATGATACTGACAGATTGCCCAAAACTCGATGAAAAAGATTCTAATAGTGTAAATAAAATTGCACAGTGGACGAAGAAGGATCAAATAGCCAGAGGATGTATTTTGTTGGCAATGTTCAATGTGCTCTTCGATATCCATTGTTCTTCTTTGGCCACTATAAAGGCACTATATGATGATCTGCACATAAAGTATAATATTGAAGACCTCGGTCTTGAAAAATATTCTTTGTCCAAGTTCTTAAAGCTTCAAATGATTGAGGGTAAATTTATAACAGAACAAGCACACAAACTACTGTTCATTGTTTATGCTCTTCGAGAAGGTGAAATGGAGCTTCTTGAAAAAATTTAAGTTATGGCATGACCAATATTTATCTTGGGTAACTTGTACTAAAAGTTGCGCATATTCTTATGGGGTGAGGCAGATAGTAGAAGGAAGATTCACCTCCTGTCATGGGCTAATGCTGTGGCGAATTTCTCCAATTTGTGGACATTTAATCAACTGCTCCCACCTTTCTTTCTTTTTTTCTTTTTCTTTTTTGACTTGGTTGCTGGGCGAGCGCATCCTCAGGCGGGCTATCAATCGACTATGAAGAATACAAACTTCAGAGATGCAGTCTAGACTGCGGGCTCTCCTGATGCGGCATAAACATGTACCAAAAAGGTTGCAAGTGCACAACCGTGTCAAGTTATAGTATTTAAGATATCGATCCCACGAGGAAGGTGTTTTGTAGGAGAAAATATAAAATCGGTTCTTATGTTGTGTGTGTGACAAGTAGGAGTGATAAGTGAATGTGATTGTGGAGAGATAGAGAGAGTGGAAGTGATAGTGTGTAAATCGGCACGAGATATAAGTGAGAGTGGATATGACAAAGAATAAATATGATCAATAAGGCAAGAAGGAAAATAAAAATAAAAATCAAGAATAAAAAAAAATAAAATTCAAGAATAAAAGAAAATGCAAGAAATTAAAGATGGTGGATTCAATTATAGATATGGGAATGCTACAATTGAACCCACTTCTTAGAAAAGAGTGATGTCCCCTAGAGGGTTCTAGCCTAAAGCGAATCAAAACAAAATAAATGAACAAAAGAACAAAACTAAATCCCAAGAGGTTTAGCCCTCAAGGTGAAATAGTACTAACAAAGAAGATTAAAATCTAACTACCAAAATAAGAGTGTAAATCTAACAGCTATGAAATAAAATTGCAATAATTAAAGCAAGAAATTTAATTCTATTCTATAAGCATTGAAATTAAATCTAGGGAAGAGGGTTCTAAGCCTCTTGGCTATTTAACAAGAAAATAAAATCTTAATTACAAGCATGGAAATAAAGTCTAAACTAATAAGCAATAAAAGAGAAAAAGAAATGCAGGAACCTTCAAATAATTCTCCATCTTCATCTTCATGCTCATCTCGGTCCAACGAAGGAGAGAGAGAAAATTAAAGGTGGTGAAAAAATTATTATTATTAATTGCACACAAAAGTTACAATTTTGGAAGGGCCTTTCTGCCAATTAAAGAGTAGCCCTCCTCTCCAAAGGAGTTACAGTACAAAAATTTTCAACACCTCTACCCCTCACTCTCTACCCCTATTTAATAGTAATCTTCAATAATTTAAGAGGGGCCATTGGACTTTGTCTTGAGCCCCCAAGCACTATCTCACACGCTTTGAATTTGCTTTTTGATTACTCTATTAATCACAAGAGGCTTCATTGATTTTCATTTGATTTTCACAGACAAGAAATCAGATCCGGTCCATCAACTCTGCAGCAATCAACCATTGCAAGTCCAAATACTTTAATCCAAATACTTTAATCCATCAAGTCCATTGCAAGTTGTAAATCCGGCCATGTAGAAATAAATGCAGCCCAGGTCCTTTGAAGCTAATCAAACAAATATGTATTTGATTTTTCAGCCCATAGAAAACTTCAGCCAAAGAGGTCCGGTCTTGATTGAGAAAAAATGAAATGCAGCAAAGTCTCTTTTAGGTCCGGCCCAAGTTATATTTCCTTTGATTTGTGAAGCAAAGTCCAGCCCACTTCGAATTTAAATCTTTGCCAAGCCCAATTCGGTCCTCAT
>NC_033800.1:131553911-131574962 GCF_001876935.1 Asparagus officinalis
GGTAAATTGGGATTTTTTTGTAAAATTTTAGGGGGAGAGGGGCATTTGCTTATGTGTTGTATTTGAAAACTTGGGTTTGGAGACAAATACCTAAAGATGATTGGGTTCAATGATATTAAAAAAGGTTGGGTTTAAAGATAAATTTGGGTAAACAATTGGGCCTCAAGACAAAAACCTCATTTTAAATATCTGCTTTTTTTGCTGTAACAATCGAGACAAATACCTAAAGATGATTGGGTTCGATGATATTAAAAAAAGGTTGGGTTTAAAGATAAATTGGGGTAAACAATTGGGCTTAAAGAAAAAAACCCCATTTTAAATATCTACTTTTTTTTGGCTGTAACAATCAAGCTTCTTTTTCTCCTTCTCTGAATTTATATAGCACAATAGTCCAGAACTTTCAAAGTTATGTTATCTGGGTATTTCTAATATGGAGCCGTACCCGTACCTGACACGTGTCATACTGTAACCATACCCGACACTTCTTAGACACTCCTTAAATATATGCATATATTTAATCAGACCAATACACACTTATACAGTGAATCTTTAATTTAAAACATTCATCATACACTTCTTGGGTATATACCTACATTTCACATTCATTTTTGTAACTTATTGGATAAGGGTCGAGTTCGTTTCAACATTAATAACTACTATTTAAAAGTGTTGTTTACATATATAGCTCAGAATTATGACTATATCCCATGAGTTTTAGATGTGTCCCATACCTTACATTGTATAAATTTGCCATGTGTCGCACCCGCACCCGCACCCGCACCCGCACCCGCACCCATACCGGCTAGCTTCAAATTGATAGCAGGGTGGTATAGTATGGGTGTGATATGTTCTCTGTGTGCAAAAGATGCAAGTGACATGGAAATGTAAAAGATGCATGTTTTAACATGAGTAATGTGCTGGAATGAACTATCAATTCTAATTTCATACTCAAGATGCCCTTACCTGTAAGAGTAAAAGGCAACAGGAAGTCAATCCCAGCACCAGAATATATTTTTCTATCTAGTTTAAATGAAGAAACAACCAACTCCTAGTAAGAGCCTATACCAAAGATCATTATCTTTACAACTTTAATTTAGAATAGAACTTTTAGAGGAGGCTTCAGCTTATACGTGATGTCCTTTCCATGAAAGAAACACATCCTTTCTAGGATAAAGCACCTAAAGAACATAAAAAAGGTAATATATCTATTCTTCATAATAGTCTCAGGAAAATAAAGTTCTATAGCTTTTCATGACCTGTAGTTGCTCATAATCATCTGACTCAATATTGACAGGTTCTATCCAAAGACAAATATAACTAGTTTGTAAACTGTAAACGAGCACAGGAAGTCAAGGTTGCAACATTTAGAGAGTATATTATTTGGGAAAATAAATTAAAAAAAAAACCCAAATAACCCGAAATTGCACTCTTTATTTAAGAAAAACAAGATGCAAATGATGGGCTTCACACCTGGACACTTCATAGGCCGGTAACTCACATGCCTAATACTAGTTGTAACTCATATGCAGTGTTTCTAACAAACATTCTTTTCTATTTCCACCTCTAAATGAAGAAATATAACCTCTTCTATGAGAATAAAACAAAATCTAATCCTAACTAATAGATAACATCAAATAACTAATTCAATCCTAACTAGAGAACATACTCAATCCTAACTAGAGAACATACTCAATCCTAACTAAGATCTCAGCTAAAAGACAAATCAAATCATAGTAAGAATCTGATCTTCAATGGTCCTGCATCATTAACACAAGATCGAAAAACAAACCTAGAAAACACATAAGCCGAAGTAAAGATAACAAGCCATAGAATAATAACTTGATAGTGCAGAATGTTTAAAGGTCAAGCTGGATAAAATAAACTAAAAAAAAAAGAATGAAAACAGATCAGCCACATCTCAGGCCATAATACTGTAAATTATGTTATCTTCAAATGGGAAACATCATGAAACTATTTGCTCAAATAATGAATCAAAAAATGCCAGTTGACAATTTGCTTACTCTGTTGATCTTCTGGAAAGATAAGCCTTCAAATGTTTGATGTCATTAGCATCTTTTATAAATGAGACAGCAATAAAATCAACTCCCTCAGATATTCCAAATTCAATATCGGCCCAGTCCTACATGTAACATGTAGATACATCTAATGAATGCACTGGAAACTAAATGAACTCTGAGAATGAAATGTCAAGTCCAGAAACAGCTGAAATAAATATTTAATAGATGAAAGAGGAGATATTGGTGGAGAAAATAGCTAAAAACTATTTGACAAAGTGCACTATCTGAAGTGTGTTTCTCTTCCAAAAGAAAGCACTATAAAGTTTGTTTCTGATGACTAATAAGTCAAATTGAACTGCAAGAAGGAAGTTAAGTTTCTTTAGTTGGTTTAGTTGAGGCATGATGAGAAGTCCCGTTATTTATTGATTTAGTTTAGTCACGTTTAACACGGTTTGCATAGAATCACGCTAAATGGTTTAGTCATCTTTTAGTAGTATGTGCATCGCATATGTATTGAGTATACATCCTTTACACATGTAGGGACTCTGTTACATTTTCCTTCAAACCAAACAAAAAATTATAAAAAAATTCAGAAGTTGTTGAATCTTATGATATCTGACATTGTCATAAATCCAAAATACAAATTGACACAGTACGCTAGAAAGGTCTATAGAATATAAAGCAACTAAATGCAACTAAGCAAGCAAGCAGATGGAAAATGCAAATATTTAAATATCTAGGTATAGTGACAACTATTAATAAAATGCGATCAAGAGGGATAGTAAGAACTGAACTGTAATGAAACTGAATATAGCATAAGTACTATAAGAATTAGCATTCCGATCAAGAGGAATTATTCTTATATCTGACGAGAGTTATTGCCGATTCCAGTCAGTAGGAGCACTAGATCGAAGAATTTGTTTGCAGTACTTGCTGGAATTTCACTATGAGAGGGGAAAACCCTCAGCTTTCGATGTGAAGATCGTACCTTTGGGTTGGATTTGGATGTAAATCTACTGGATCTAGGAATTGGAGAAGTTTTTATGGCAGTTCGATGAGAAAAGATGGGGTTTGGGACTGTTTTGGTTCAATTTGGACGAGGGCTACTGTTCTGGGGTCTGCCAGGGTATGATAGGCAGGGCAGCTCTGTTGGGGACTTGCGGCTGTGGAGGGGTGGCGTCCTAGTTTGGCTGCAGGAATCAGGGGTTCTATTGTGATTGCTGGTCAGTGTTGGTAGGCTGCAGGAATGGGGGAAGGCAGTGCTGCAAGAAGAGGAAAAGAAGAGAGAAGGGGGAGGCGATGCTGCAGGAAGGGGAAAAGAGGTGGCTAGAACCAGTGGTAGTTGCTCTATTTTATTGACACTAACTTGAATGCAACACTTAAAGAATAAAGATTGACTGGGGCCACCTCATCTATGATCACAATGCTTACTATTACCCCATAGTAATTTTCACACCATTTAGTTCTGACAGACATGGAGTCTAGTAGCAATATTAAAATCTACACCCATATATTGCAAACCTAGTATAGGCGAAGAAAACTATATCCGAGCTCGCATGAGGTTGTTATCAACATTAGGAAGATGAAGAAAAGTCTTATAAGATCACATTGAAGATATATTTTCTAAGTGTTTGCAAGTTTCAAAAACAAAGATCATATACTAGATTGAAATGTAAAGAAAAGAATCTATGGAGTGTATTCAGAAGTCAGAACTATAGGTTGCATGTCCTTCAGTCCTTGCAGGAAGTTCTTACCTTACTCGACAAGGTTGGAAGACCAGATTCCTCCCCAACAAGTTCTCCATTCCTCCAGAATGACAGTTTAGCTCGAGGCAGAAGTAAACCAGGGTCTGTGCACTTGCATCGCAAATTAGGTCCGACCTTCTCTACAACTTGAAATGTTGCCATCCCACCATCTATTACGAGTTCATCACCCACAATGGTACCTACCAAACAAGAATTTAGGTGAAAGAAATAAAATGGTGAAAGCAAATAAATTAATGCTCTGACAAAACCGTGAAATGTAATTTATTTAATACCTTCTGAAAATCCTTCAAAATTCACTTGGACTGTCAACGGGCGAGAACCTTTGAACTTTTCAGTAGTAAATAACCACATCGAGCCCTCCTGCATGGACCAATGATAAAGGGAATAGAATGAAAATCATGATCCAGGTATAGCACATGTAAAAATTGCTTTATCAGATATGTTTTCCCCCTCCATACTCTCAACTGGAAGAATCTCAACAAATGCTTAAAAGGATATAACCCACAATTATTAAAGTTCAACATGACAAAATTCAGCTCATGTGTTTAAATGTGATAAGGTTGACACTTCACGACGTAGTTTTTAGAAAGGGGTTTCCATTATTTTGTTATTTGAAGAATTTCAGGGTCAACTACATGATTATTTTTTCCATTCTGTAGAAGAGTTCCTATGGTTAGTAAAGGTAATCTTAGAAATCAATCTTTGGTAATTAAGTTCTTTATCTTGTTTTCTTCATATGGTATCACACTTATACAAGCTTATTCTCAATGCAAATGAGAAAAATCATTGTTCCAGCTTAGTGTTGCATAGTTCCAGTCTCTCTTCATTGTTTCAATATTGGTTTTCCCAATTTCCAAACTTTCTTTTCTTTTTACACTGCCAGAAGTTCTTTACCTCCGCATTTTGCTTTTGCTTTCTTTAGCACATTTAACCACAAGATCATTCATCTTTAAAGTTTAAACATATATTCAATAAGCAGTCTAATTAGAAAATGTCTCCCACAACCAAGAACGAAATATTTAAATTTAACAAAAATCTGTACGTAACAAGCTATCAAAATTCACTACTTGCTCATTAAATCAGCCACATCTACCAAATCAATAACCTCAAAAACAAGGGGACAATGACAAATTACCTCGGCTTTGACAGTTAAATCACTCCCGTGATCGATCACATGCATCTGGCTCCCCTCAGTATCAACCATCACCGAAACACAAAACCTCCTCTCCCGATTCAACCTCTTAACAGCCCTAATCACCTCCCGATGCCACTCCCTCGTGTTATGACACATGTTCAACCTCACCACATTCATTCCCGCCATGGCCAGCCTCTCGAGCTCCTCTCCGGAGCAGCAAGCGGGGCCCACAGTACAGACCAGCTTCGTCTTCCTCAGCCCCATGAAACCCTTCCTTTGCAGCTCCAGCTCCGTAACCGCATCGAATCCGATCGAATCCTGATGCGATTGAAGCGAGGATCGAAATGGGGAGTGAGTCCTAACCCTAACACTAGGGTTTGAGTAGCGAGGGTGGGTTGCAGGAGGGAGATGGAGACTGGGGGAGAGGAGGGGGGAGATTGAGATGGCCATTGATTTTGGGGGTTTTGAGAGGTGAGGTTAGGGTTTGGGATTTGAGAGAGTGAGGGTTTTGATGAGTCCATGCCGAGAGAGGACGGAGAGATCGAGGACCGGACTTCGTTTTGATCGATTCGACGAGTGTTAATGGGGTCAGTGGTCGGTCATTTTGGAGGGAAGAAACGGCTTGTTAACGGGTCGGATCTTGAGGTTGAGTGTTTCTCAGAACACCCTTAACTTTCAAAATTTCACAAAACACTCCCTATGTTTTGTTCTTAGAAAACTCCCTTAAACTTTCAGCAATTTTTTAAAAAATCATCCTCCTGGTGTTAACTGCAGTTTTCAATAGGGCGGGTAAAATTATGCAAGAGGAATGTTCGCTAGTGAAAATTGTGGTTCATGCTTCTAAGAGGTTCTCAGAATATGTTGAAAGTTGAAGGGAGTTTTCTAATGATCCCAAAAACTAAAGTTTTGCGACATTTGAAAATAAGAGGGGGTTATCAGCGTGCGTGCGTGCGTGGGTGGGGGGTGGGTTAGTTGTTTTGACCCTTATTTTTAGTTACTATTGTGAACTCCAGTTATAAAGGCACATGTTAAGAATTATTATATGCTTCCTATCTTTATCATCATAGATAGATGGATAAGATTAATATTTGTTTCATTTTATTTTACCTAAAATTAATAATTCTAATCATTTACAAGCAACAAGTTAATATATTTCAATAAAATAAAACAAAATATTAGCTTCCTTTATAATAGGGGAAGTATTTGGGAATTATTTAATGGACAAATTTTCAAAATCAATCTTTTTGGCATTTTAAATAGCAAAATTGACCTCATATGTCATTATTCAGCAAAACCGACCCTTTTCAGAAGAAAATGATCGGTTTTGCTGCGGGATAATTTTTACGAAATACACGGGACTGCTAGTCCCGTGTATTTTAACACAGCTTTGAAATGCACGTGACTAACAGTCCCGTGTTTTTTGCAGAGAGTTCCACCGCTACAAAAAACAAGTGCACGGGACTGCTAGTCCCGTGCACTTCCTGGCCACAATGAAATGCACGGGACTAGCAGTCCCGTGTTCTTTGCAGAGAGTTTCATCGCTACAAAAAACAAGTGCACGTGACTGCTAGTCCCGTGCACTTCCTGGGCACAATGAAATGCACGGGACTAGCAGTCCCGTGCATTTCCTGCACAAATGTGCATGTATTTCTGCTGCGTTGTTGCAATTCCCTGTACAAACTCATATTTCAAATGCAACAATCATAAATTACACCATTGCATAAACACATATATCAATTCTCTGTACAAACTCATATGTCAATTTCCTGTATAAACACATATCAAATCTAAAAATCATAAAATACACCACAAACTTGCGAATCCAAATTCAACAAATCACGCCACAAACCCACTTACAAATCTAATAAGTCACACCACAATCTCAGCTACAAATCCAAAAACCATATATTGTCCCGAAATACGTTTGTAATGTACATATCAAAATAGGATTGTAATTTATATAACAATAACGATTAGCTTACATACATCCAAGAACTCTTCTCCTCCTCCTTTGTCTTCGGCCTCCTCTATCCCGACCTTCGATGAGTTCATGATCCGGTTGCGTTTGAGGTTGTGACGGTCCAGCTCCGTCGTCAACACGTTGGGAAGGCCCAGCTTCATTGTCGTTTCTGCGTTGTCCTCGTCTTTGTCGTGGTTGACGTGTGTATACTAATTGCGCTACCTCTCGTCCATCATGAAGGTCTTCATGAGTTCGATATAAGGCTTGGTGAAGCCTCTGCATTATCGACTAATATATTGATGCATGTTTCTGTGCTTCGGGATATGTACCTGTGAGAGATAATTCAAAAAAATTCGAAATGCAAAAATTACTTTAAAATTCAAATTACAATATATAAATTTCATATTTAATTCTACATTACCTGCTCGAGCCAATTCCAAGCCACGATTTGCAATGGTTTGAATATCATCTATTGCTGATACCTGCAATTTTTTTAAAAAACACAATTTAGCAATATTGAAAAATACTAATAAAAATAAACTTAAAATAAATTTGAAAATACTTACTAATTCTCTCTCATCTATACCCGAGGCACATATCCTCTTTGCAACTCAATCGGGGATGTGGTCGCATGGAGTATCCATCTTCTGGTTATCCTCCAATACCAAGTGTAGTAATCTGATTCCTGGGGAGTTGGCTCAATTTGCTCAACAATACAAAAATGTCTATCATTCCATCTGTGTATATAATTTTGATGCTCCGCTGCCTAGTCCTTTTGTTGGCCTCCTTTCTTCGCCTTCCTCTCTATTTTTTCAACAAATTGTGGAACATGTTGTGTAAGACCAAATTGTCAAAGCATGCGGTCCGGTACATGTATTTCTACTATCTTGAAACATATTAGAGGAACTCTGGCTCTCTATATAACTGGGTATTCTGTGCATATCGGGGGTAGATGATTGAGAAATGGGGTGTAGGGCTCCCATTCCATCTACAGAGTATTACATATAATTGTTGCATATCATTAAAACGAAAGTTAATATATAGAAGAAAAAACTCATTTTTATAGAAATGATACCTGAAAAATCTTCATGCGATCAAGCTCATTTTGGTAGAAATCTAATTGTCTAGCCGGGGTCTCGTCAAAACATTTTTGGACATTCTATCTGTGTTAGTTTCAAAATTCAGTACCAAAATAATAACTACAATTATATTTACTATGTTAAAAAATATAATACCTGCATCCCAGTGGAATTTGTCCGTCTAATTGTAAATTCACGCATAGTCTCGCGTTAAAAAATATAATACCTGCATCCCAGTGGAATTTGTCCGTCTAATTGTAAATTCACGCATAGTCTCGGCTTCAAATGCAGTCTCTCATCCCAGTGGAATTTGTCCGTCTAATTGTAAATTCACGCATAGTCTCGGCTTCAAATGCAGTCTCTCCCGTGCCCATACTTGCAGTAAGCTGAGACACCCTTTAAAGTCACTATTTTTCATGAATGTAACCTTGGACATCTCTCTATGTAGGTACGCCAAAATCGCACTACCCCACGATAACGCACCACACGTGTCCAAGTCCCCGATAAGTGGTAACCACCTAGCATTTTCACAACATTTCAAGTTATCAAAATAAGCTAATTCAACAAGCATAATTGTAAATACTAATAAAAATGATACTTGGCATGCACTTTATATTTACTCGAATCTGGAAATAATATTGAACCGATCATGTGCATAATGTATGCATGTGCATGTTGCTCAATCAATATTGGTGGTGTATCAAAAGGCAACGGTACCGAGAAGGTCTCTTTTAGCCACTTCAATTTAATATTTTCTCCAGACATTGACTCTGGAGCTACACCTAACAACTCCTCACACTTGTCCGGCCAAAAATGTCTATCACTGCCGGTACTCTGGAGCTACACCTAACAACTCCTCACACTTGTCCGGCCAAAAATGTCTATCACTGCCGGTAACGCAAGGACCATCTATGCGGAGACCAAGTATCGTAGCTACATCCTGTAGCATAATAGTAGACTCTCCCATTCGGAAGTGGAAAGTGTTGGATTCCGGCCTCTACCTATCTATCAAAGCGGTGAGTAGGGGACAATCGAGTCTCATCCAACGAAGCTTTGAACATGTCAAGAAGCCGGCCCATCCTACTGCTGCTATTATGCGCTCATCCTCTAGATGCCAATGGCTATGGCCGAGGCTATGATCAACCACAACAATATCCGGGCCTCTCTGTAAAGCAAATGAATATATAAGAATGCAATATTAAAATTATAAGAAACTTAGTTACCTCTGTAAAGGATATAACATGTGAACGGTGTCGAGGCTGGTCATATAGGACCTCATCACTAACCGGTCCAGGCTGTATGGTGTATATACTTGCACATACAATTATAACATATCAAAAACCGATCCACGACTAATTACATTTTCTATATTAAAATAAATCACAATTTGAATATGTCAATTATTACCAATTAATTGCTATCTATTGGGTCTAGCTGGACAACGAGGTCGAGTATGTCCCGGTTGTTTACAAAGACTATATTTTTTATGCTTGACAATTCCTTCTCGTCCTTGATCCATGGTTCCCCTAATTCGCACAGATCGTGGTTGACCTACTTGTCTCTTGTATTGAGGTGGAATTAGTCGTGGTCCAGTATATTTAGGCCAATACCGACTATCATCGGGTGGATAAAAACTCTCACTGTATGTTTTCGGTAATGAATTGTTGAATACCATGGTGAACAATACCGATTTTATGGAATTCTCGCACCACCCGGCTGATTGGAAGAAGCCGCAAGAACATGTGCACAAGGTATTTTTTGGAGTTGTGGTATGTTACATGTGCAAGTGCAATCAACATCAAATAGTTTAACGGTGTAGATACCGTTATAATCCTGTACCTGCCATTCATTGTCATTGAATACAGTAATTTGACATAATCTTGCCGCCTAAATTCTTCTATGCAAAATAGACTCATTCTTTGGTGTGTAACGTGTTGTCCAGTCTACGCCATCCTCACACCTTTTGTTGAAATATGAGTTTAACCTATAGAACGTTCTTGCAACCAATAATTGTATTTGCATAGCTCGTGCTCCTTTAAGAACGTCGTTAAAGCTCTCGGAGCAATTAGTTGTCATCATGCAAAACCGCACACCCTCATCCTTACATAATGCCCATTGATGTTCAAATTGAGGCTTCAAATTATGTTCAATCCAATTATGTGCATCTAATGACAAAGACTTGATTTTCTCTCTACAATGTTCATACACTAATGTATCGGTTGCACACCCAGCTTGCCACAAAAGATTTTGTAAATTAATCTCACCGTGCTTTTTCTTGAAATTATCTCTTATATGCCTTAAACAATATCGATGGTGATGTGGTACACCAAAACCCTCATGTAATGCCCTTATAATTCCTTTCATCCTATCCGAGATAAAAGTAATTAATCTGGGTGCACGGACACTAGGAATCCACTTGTATATAAGTTCAAAGAACCACTTCCAACTAGAAGTATCCTCTACCTCCACAACTGCAAATGCTAGAGGAAATAAACCGCCATTTGCATCTACACCAGTCGCCACAAAAAGCACGCCTTTATACTTGCCATATAGATGTGTACCATCAATGCTCAATAACGGACGACAAAAAGTAAAGCCCTTAATAGTCGGACCAAATGCCCAAAATACTCGAGTGAACCTCTCCATCCCCGGTGCAATCTCTTCAGACAATATTTCATATTCAGTACCCGGATTATTTCGCTTGATAGCTTTAAGATACTGTGGAAGTAATTCATAAGATTTTTCCCAATCTCCAAATATTTTCTACAACGCTTTCCTCCTTGCATCATATGCCTTATATTTAGATATCTTAATGCCCCGCATATCATATACCCTTTGAAATATCTGACTTGCATTTAGATCAAGTTCAGCTCCAACTTCAGGCATAATTAGCTTACATATATAAGAGGAAGATGCAGAGTAATGATCGACGTCCACTAACGGATTGCAACATGTATGAAGCCTGTAATATCTAGATATTACAAATTGCCCATTTGATGATTTCCTCACAGCTGCATTTAGTAACCAAGGACATTTCCTGTTTCTCTCATCTTGCTCATTTGCATGCTCTACTTCATTCTTCTTGTTGAAATAACATTTTACATAGTAGTGTGTTGCATTAGTTTTTATAGGCTTGAATTTGACCCGATTTTTGATAGACCATTCTCGGACCGCAAAGATCAATGCTTCATTGCTCTCGAATAGGTCCCCTTTTTAAAAAGTGAAGTCCTCGGGCCATTGAAGATTTGGACCAACATCAACAAATTCAGCTTGCGAAGTATTTATCCAATCTTTATTATGAAACTCGCCGAGCAATGGATCTTCAGCTTCCACATTATCATTGTTAACATTAAATTGTTCCATCCAACGAGAATCATCAACGATTCCAACTGCCACATGCATGTTATCAATTTGCACGCATTCTTCTTCAATATCTTCTGAGTCATTATTTGCTTCTTCTTCTATAATTGATCCCACCAATAGATCACTCGTAATATAGCCCGAAGCGTCGTTAAATATAGTACTTGACGTCTCACCAAGAGAATGCCCACTTAAATGTTGATGCGGAAACCACGTCTCTTGACTTGGAGATGTCATAAAACCACTAGACTCATTGTCTTAGTCAAGCATCCGAGAAAACTCTCCTTGTTGTCGTGCAACTTGGGCAAATTCTTGAATCAGATACTTCTCAATGAACAACTCAATTGACACTTGCTTCTCCAATAATTGTTTCATGTTATTCAATTTCTCATCGTCGGTAATCGCCACAACAATAGTTCTACTCTCATTTATCGAACAATTGAAGAATACTTTAATTGCATACTCTGCTTTATTAATTTTCGTAACTCTGTGAATTTCATTCATCATTCCATCAAAATTGAATGACTTAGATAGTATAAACATTTTCCTAGAACCTCCCTCATACATCGACATACTATTTAATCTGACGCCGAGGCTCCCATTGAAGAAGCAAATAATGGGTATAGAGTTTGCCATCGAAACTGAAAATCAACAGTCCATCATATGTATATAATCTATTATAACTGGAAATATTAATCTTAATTTAAAGTCAAATTTAAAACTCTAATCTCAACTGCAAAGCAGATAATGGCTAAAAACCCAAATCTCAAATCACATTATTCATGTCTAAACCTAATCATGGTTAAACCCTAATCCCATCGATTCTTGATTAAAAAAACAACCATTTGATTACATTTTCAAGAACGGAGACTAAAAACTCCATCAATCATCACCTTATAATTCAATTCATTAAAAACCCAAAGACCGATTCATGGCTGTCAACTACAAAATCAAGGTTTGCACTAATCAAATAAGTTTACTCGAAAAAATGAATCAAATTTAGCAAGAACACTATGAAATTTAGCGAAATATGAAGAAAACGGGTGAAGAAATGTTGCAATCCCAAATCTCAACTAAAACCCTAATCCCAAATCTCAACTAAAACCCTAATCCCAAATGTCAACTAAATCCCTATTCCCACATCTCAAATGAAAAACAAAAAACCTTAATCCCATGCCACAATACTCATGGTTCAAATATAATCCTAAATCTCAACTCGTCAAGCAAATTTCATGGCTAAAAAAAATTAAAAACAAAAAAACAACGACATTACCTTGGTCGGAGCTTGCTTGGTCAGATCTTTAGACGAGACGGAGCTTGCTTGGTCGGCGGCAGGGGTTGGCGACGTCGAGACAGTGACGAGAGAGCGGAGGGGTCAAGAGAGAGGGTAAGGGTTGAGGGATTGACGGGTGAAAAAATGAGTTAGGGGGTTGAGGGGAGTCATGGGTGAAGGAAATGAGGAAAGGAGGGGGCCACGGGTAAAATAATGCATTGCACGGGACTGCTAGTCCCGTGCATTTCAAAGCTGGGTTGAAATACACGGGACTAACAGTCCCGTGTATTTCGTAAAAATTACCCAGCAGCAAAACCGACCCTTTTCTTCTGAAAAGGGTCGGTTTTGCTGAATAATGACATTTGAGGTCGATTTTGCTATTTAAAATGCCAAAAAGGTTGATTTTGAAAATTTGTCCTTATTTAATGCTTCTTAAGGTGTCCCTTGAGGGCACACAATTAGAAAAGCCCTTGTTTTTGTAACTTATTTGAGGAGTCATCGTCTTCCCAAACGCATGGTATGCCTACTTTTGTATAATCTACTGACTAGTATTTACATGTTAAAATCATGAAACAGAAACAAGGTTATAGGTTCTTTTTTTTAATAACGTTCATTATAACAAGACTTTCTCTAAATTTTGTATTTACATCTCATTTGTTTGTAATTATTAAGCAATAGCTTACGTTCCTATTACCTTGTTTCAATTTCATGATTTTTACATGTAAATACTAATGCGTAGATTTTAGAAAAGTAAGTGTACCATGCGTATGGGGAGATGATGATTCACTCCTTTTAGGCAAAATAAGCAACAAAAGCCAAGAAAAATTATAAAAGTATTACCTGTTGGTTCTAACTAGTTGTTATCTCTTCCTAATTTATTTTGTTAGATATAAGCAAGCAAAATAATCCAATATACGATGTAGTAAGACTTGTCTCATTTACAAATTCAAACTTTTATTGAAATCTCCTTGACAATATTACCGAGTTTTGTTTCCAAAATAATTGTGGTGAAGGATTGCAGACTTTCAATTTTTCAAAAAAATCGTTTGAAGTTAGGAAAATCTTTTGAAGTGGAACAGAGGGGAGAAGGATAATATCTTTGCTGATCACCTTCTAAAGCTTTAGATCATGGTAGTTGCTAAAAAAATACACTTGCTTATGTTGCGGGCCGTGTGGAAGCGTGCTCGACAACCAAACTAGTTGGTAAGCGATGAGAGAAGTGAACTAAACCAAACACGAGTGCAATTCATCAAAATACGACACAAATCAAACCAAACACATAGATTTACGTGGTTCAGCAATTGTCTACGTCCACGGGGAGAGGATGAGGATATTTCACTATATGGAGGAGAAATACAACGGGTTACAACTCACAAAATCACTCAAATATAACCCTAACCGAAGCTCTCAACTCCCTCACAATATCTCCCTCTTGAAGTGCTCAAAAGACTCAACAATCTCTAATTTAGAAACCCTAGAAATCGTGTTTCAATTTATATCAAAACACCGTCCAAAACCAACTGGGAAAACAAACGGCCCAAATACCCACTTTACGGTCGACTGACCGTGCTCATTCGGTCGATCGGACAGAGACTCGAAACTGCACCCTATAATGTGCACAAGATCGGTCGACCGGTCACACTCCATCGGTCGACCGGTCATACCCCATCGGTCGACCGACCTGCAAATCTTGTAAAACCAACTTTCTGGCAATTGCGTCGGTCGACCGACCTTGCTCATTCGGTCGACCGACCCGAGGATCCCTGTAGCTGCTTCTCAGCTTCGATCGATCGTTTGTTTTCTACAACTTAATCCTTTTTTGTTTTTTAATTATCAATTAAGAGTTAGCACAGAGATATTCATTTTCGCATTTCAGTATCCGGGTATTTTGGTTGATACCAACTGTGACACCCCTGGTTTCACTTAAGGTTGCAGTCCAATATGAATCCAGAGATGTCAAACCTGTCATGCACCCACACTGTGCATAAACACGTTTCACCAATCACAGTAATATCCTCTAGTGGAATCAAATAAACGTGTAGGTATAAAACATGCAATATATGGAAATGAATACAATAGACATGATATAGAAAAAATATCTCATAAATAAAAAGAATCATGTCTTAACTGTAACACATTTGATAACTGAAATAATGAGAATGTCAACATGAATCAGCTAGAATCGTACTAAGGCACACCGCCTTTATAATATGAGAATAAAACTCTAATGTCCGAATAAATAAAAATCTACTGTGGAGTCTCTAAAACTCATGTGACGGCATGCAAGAACTCTGTCATCCTGCGACTCTCCATACCTCTGTATCGCCTGAAAGAACAACAACAAGAGCGTCAGAGTGCTATAGCAAGATTACCTCCATCTGCCCCCAGGGGAAGAGCTATTAGGTGGAGTGAAGACTCTATCTATTAAACATAGTCTACCTAGATCATTTTTCCCGTATCTAAGTGGAAGTAGTATTTAGAAACCTACAACACGAGACGTAGTACGTCGAGCGAAATAATCCAAACAAGGAAACCCTCATGTATATACTATTGGCCTTCTTGTTTTGATGATGATTTAACAAATAATTTACATCTAATATTGTTTGTCTAGTGTTTGTATTTTATTATTTATTATAGACAAACAATACGTTGGAGGTTGGATGGATTGCGCCATAACGATCATATCAAATGAAGGTTGGTGGAATAGTGGTTGAAGCTTTGCAATTCAAGTTAAAGATTTAAGTTCAAGCTTCATCCACGAGTGTACTAAGATAGAGCTTTGTTGAAGATCACAAGCTTGAGTATATTTAGTTTAGGTTTATATTATGTGTGTTAGTACTTTAAGCTCAATCATATACACACATACACGTTTTGGTTTTGTATATATATAGTTATATATATACATATATGTATTGGTTTGATAGGTTTCAAGTTTTACTATGAAACAATTGAATACAATTGGAAAACATAATTTTGTTTCATACTTATATGCATTTATATGATTTCATCAATATCAATTTTATTTAGTTCCATGAAATCATACTTATATGCATTTATATGATTTCATCAATATCAATTTTATTTAGTTCCATGAAATCATGTTTTAGTGTATTATATGTGTATTTTGATAAAATACTATATTCATTGTTTATAGACTTCATAACAATAGTTTACATCTTCTATTAAGTCTACAAAATCATTTTGTATTGTTTTAAAACATGGTTTAGCCAAAATGTTAAAATTCATATGTTTACATTTTCATATTTTGGACTATTTTGTAAAATAATGATATTTTTTATTTGGGAGATCCTTTTTAAAAATCAGTCTTTGTAGCATGTTTATTATCATGTCTATAATCATTTCCCAAAATTTTATATTTTTTGGAATTTATTTGATATTTTAAACATGGTTTTAAAATTAGAAAATAAACTTTCAAACCTATTTTCTCATATGTCAGTTTACGGTCGACCGTGTGACGGTCGACCGCGCCTTTGATTTTCCCTGCGGAGCCATCAGCAACTTTCGCGATCGACTGCTACGGTCGATCGTCAGCTCGAAAATTCCCACGGTCGACCGTCACGGTCGACCGTCAAAGTTTCTGGAATTTTCTGAGCCTCGAAAATGGCTCGCGGTCGACCGCGAGATTTTCACGGTCGACCACCGTTCACTCCAACGGTCATTTTGTACAGAATCTGATTTCTGATTCTGTTGGTTTTTTGGTCATTTCTGTTGGGCTTTTGGCTGAGGTTTTGGGAGGCTATAAATACGCCATTGATCTCAGTTCCCATGGCAAACCAAGAAGTTTTTAAAACAAAAGTTTAATAAAGGTTTAAGCTTGGTTAGTTTGTTTTAAGTTTGGGGTTTTATAAAGAGGAGCTTACATCAGTTGTTGAAGAGTTCATCTTCAATATTTCATCATCATCTCTTTGTGTTTATAGAGAAGTTTCCTTAACTCTATTTCCTAGCATTTTTACTATTGTATTCCATATCAATTTTATTTCTAGTTCTTCTTGAGTTAAGTCTTATTTATTCTCATTGTTTACACACACCCACTTGAGCTTATTGTATTTTCATACTTAGTATAATTTGGGTTGTAGGGAGTTATAACAATTGAGAGTGAGCTACATTGAGTTCTCATCTATTGTAGAGAACATATTTGTTGTTACATTGTTAGTGTTGTAAAGTTTTCGGTGAGCTAGAAAACCGAGTGTGAGGTGTAGACGTTGATCGGTGAGCGTTGAAAACCTACATTGTGAGAGTGTGAATTGTGAAGTTTTCGGTGAACTAGAAAACTGAGTGTGAGGTGTGGACGTTGATCAGTGAGCGTTGAAAACCGACATTGTGAGGTGTAAATGTTATTCGGGTGAGCGTAGAAAACCCGGTTGTGATAGTGGATTTCTCCCCAGGAGTGGGGAGCGGAGACGCAGGACGGAAGGTCCGAACTCCTGATCCATATGTTTGTTTTGCATTTATATTGCCCTACCAATTGTATCTTTAGTTGGTCGAGATTGTTACCCTTCTTGTGTTTATATATCCTTGCAATAATTTCACCATATTAGGATATATCCTTTGTTTATTTTTTTTTTTTTTGTTGTTTTTTTTTTTTTTTTTTTTTTTTTTTTTTTTTTTTTTTTTTTTTTATTTTTTTTTTTTTTTTTTTTTTTTTTTTTTTTTTTGTTTTGCTATTCGTACTCTAACATATTAATAGTATATATATATATATATATAATATATATATAATATATATATGATATATATATAACTAAGTATATATATACTATATATAGTAAGAAATTTATTAATTAGGTTTTAATTGGCATAAAATTGAATTAGATTAGCATAAGACCCTAATCACCTCCCCCTCTAGGGTCTAACATATACCATATGTCTCAAATTGTAGATGCCTAAACATTAATACCAATCTAGAGTTAACTATCTAAATGAAATCGATAATTAGACATCGACAACACGAGACGTAGTACGTCAAGCGAAATAATCCGAACAAGGAAATCCTCATGTACATACCATATGTCTCAAATTGTGAATCAGTAATCATTAACCTCAAACAAAGAAATAAAGAAAGTAGTAAAGAAAATAAAGACATTAATACATCGTATTTATAATATCTTCCACTATCACTAGAAGATAGAATAAATACCAACATATAATCCTGTATACTTTCAAGAGCAAAGTATCTCAGTATTATATCTCAAAGATGAGTCTTATGTATAACTATTTATAATATCTTCCACTATCACTGGAAGATAGAATAAATACCAACATATAATCCTGTATACTTTCAAGAGCAAAGTATCTCAGTATTATATCTCAACGACGAGTCTTATGTATAACTGGCATCCGTCATGGACTCAGGCTATCAAAAATCGTCACCATGCAAATCCATGCAAGTTGTGATTCATCGTAGTATCATGCGGGACAGACTACCAAGTCGGCATCCTAACTGTATACTCAGATCATTAGTCTCATCGCAACTCAGTGCGTAACATGAGTGCGGGACGGACTACCAAATAGACATCCTAGAAATACGGCTCACGAGCCTCATCGTACCCTAGTACGGAACAGACTACTAGATCAAGCCTCCAAAAATCTGACTCAATGGCATGTACAATAAGTATATCGACGTACTACCCCACGTAGTACTAAACTTGAATAAACAACCTCTAGTTCAATATAATCGGATCAAAACTCGTCATAATCCTCTTCGGGATAATCATGTGTGTGCAACAACACAGTACTTGTGTATTTGAGAACAAGCGTGTATAAAAGTACACCTCGAATCCCTTGAACGCGTATCAAAACAGTGCAAAAACAAATTGAAAACAATCTGGAAATCTACTCGTAAGTCGACTTATGTCTGACATAAGTCGACTTATGGCAAGTCGACTTATAAGTCGACTTAGTAGACTTCTAGATTTTTGTTTCGATGTTTTCTACGGTGTTTCTCAAACAAAACTCATTCTAATCAACATGGATCATAGGAAACATGTTATAAACATCCAAAAACTAATTAACAGAGGTCATATCACATGGTTTAACACTTGTATTAAAAAGAATTAGGGTTAACTACATGATTATTCAAGATTTTCAATATTGACATGAAATATTACATAACTATCATAACATGATTAGTTTTTTGACAAAGGGCAGAAGCATAAAAATTCATTTAAACATGATTAGACTAATTAGGAAACACCGCCCTAAGGTTTAAACATGATTAATTAACATAAAAAGATAATTAAACATCAAACTAGGGTTTACACATGAATTAAGCATGTTTAAAAGATTAAAAACAAAATTAAATGAAACCCTAATGATCATGATCACGATTCTATCATAAACAACAAGGAAAAGTTACTGGTCTAGCATTTAACTGAGTTTCAACATCAAAAATCTAACTTTTAACGTCACAAGTTAAGATTAAACATGAAAGCATATAATAAACATCATATTAATCAACTAAAACTAGTTATTTAACTATGGGGATGTGGATGGGGGAATAGGGTTTACACTAATCTAATTTGATTTAAATGCTAATTAAAACTTATTAACAAATTATTCTTGCAAGATAGATATACAATGTGATATGAGCAAGAATAAGCAATATAACTAAGGTGATATATCCTAGCAATGAGATATACTATATTGTATATGCAATGATATATTTAAACTATCACAAGGGTGAAACAAACTAGTGGATAATATAAACAAGATGCAATAGGCTATAAGATGAACAGTTATAAGAGCCAATACAAACCAAACACGCTATATGTTCACGAGGTTCGGACCTTCCGTCCTACGTCCCCGCTCCCCACTCTCGAGGAGAATTCACTACACAACCTGGTTTGGAAGCCGGAACTTCTCTACACACTCGGTTTTCTAGCTAACTGAAAACTTTACACACTCGGTTATCAAGTCAACCGACAACTCTCACAAATCCTCATAATGTACATACACAAGCTACAACCTCAAGTGTTGGTCCTCACATATCGACTCCCTCAAGTGCTCAGAATTATCACCTCTCACTAGGCCACTGACACCACTCCTCTCGGTATCGACTCCGTCCTCACCACACACTCCTCTCAGTGTATAAGTGTATTACAATGTGATCTCACAATAAAGGCTCAATACAAATGATTATTCTCTAAACAAGGTGAGAACTCAATTAGGCATAACTCTAAGTCACAAACCACACAATCCAAATTATACTATGAATGTAAGTACTATAAGCTCAATAGGTTGTGTGTGAACAAAGAGATTTAATAAAAACAATTTAACTAAACTCAATATAAATCCAGCTTATGGAAATTAGAAACAAAACAATAAATAGCTAGAATGAGTTTAGGAAAACTTCTCTATAGATCACAATAAATAGCTAGAATGAGTTTAGGAAAACTTCTCTATAGATCAAGAGAGAGAGAGAGAGAGAGATGAGTTGAAGCTCAAACACCAAAGGATGTTCTCTTCTTCCTCTTGTGAAATTATCTTCACAAAACCGAAACTTTGAAACAACACTTTAAACACCTTTAAACAAACTTAAACCTGTGTTAAACTTGATTAAAATATTTTTTTAGTTTTTTTTACCAAAAAATGAGAGCAAAGGGGGTATATATAGGAACCCAAAACATCAGCAAAAACCCCAACAAAAAGACCAAAAAGCCACCAGAAAACATTGTTAGAAACTAGCCGTTATTATGCAACGACTCTTTCATAAGTCGACTTATGAGTCGACTTAGCAGGAGAAAAATCACAACTCCGATGCACTTCGTGAGTTGACTTATGAGTCGACTCATGAGTCGACTAAACATGCACATACCTGAAGTGCACAGAAAAACTCAACTTTAAACTGGGTTTAAAAATATCAAATAAATTCAGAAAAATATAAAACTTTAGGAAATGATTATAGACATGATAATAAGCATGATACAAAAACTGGTTTTCAAAAAGGACTTCCCAAATATAAAATATCATCATTTTGCAAAATAGTCCAAAACATATAAATGTAAACATATAAATTTTGATATTTTGGCTAAGCCATGTTTTGAAACTTTACAAAATAATTTTGTAGACTTAATAAAAGATGTATATGATTATTGTTAAGTCTATAAACCAAGAAAATAATATTTTCATAAAAATACTTGTTTTGCAAACTTTCAAAACAATAAACATGATTTCATTGAACTAAATAAAATTAATATTGATAAAATCATATGTAAGCATGTAAACATGAAACAAAAATGTACTTTCCAATTATATTCAATTGTTTTATATTTAAACTTGAAAAACCAAAACAGTAAATATGAAAGATGTAATTTCATATTTATCTAAACTTGGAAACAAAAACATGTATGTATACATATACCTATATATACCAAAACTAAATTGTGTGTGTGTGTGTATATATATATATATATATATATATATATATATATATATATATAT
>NC_033800.1:131575114-131588578 GCF_001876935.1 Asparagus officinalis
CGCCCTTATTCCCCAAACCAAAACCCTAAAACCCTAATCCCAACCCTAATCCACAACTGGCTCTTCCTCCGTCACAATCCCGACCCCAATTCCTCCTCCGCCGCCTTAATCGCCTCTCGAACCCAGAGCCTCTGACGCCGCCTCTGCCCTTTCTTCCTCCGCGATCCCGTCGGCACGATCCTCGAGCAACAGCAACACCGCAGACCCAGGCGTTGCTCTTCTTCAGTAAGAAAAATTCTGAACTTCAAAATTTCTTCTCATCTTTGGAAAAAGAAGGAAACACCCAATTTTGATTCCGGGTTTTTGCTTGGATTTCCAGTTGGATGGGGCTGAGTCGGAGGGCGGGAAGCGATTTAGAGAAGATTTTGTGCTTTTGATTAGAGGGCTGGATTCTGCTGCGGCTTCTCTCGTGCAGCTCACTGATTCTCTGAATGCAGCTCAAAAGGTAACATCTTTTTAACCATTAATTCTTATTTATTTTATTTTTTTCCAGAAGATTTCAAATTGGGAAATGAGTTTTCTTAATACCCAACTCAAAAGGTACTCTCTCTTCTTACAATCTATGGAAATTTTGAGGGCCATTTTAATACCCAACTCAAAAGGTACTCTCTCTTCTTACAATCTATGGAAATTTTGAGGGCCATTTCCAAATTTCCCTTGATCTCCACTCAAGTTGGTCCTCTTCTTACAATCTATGGAAATTTTGAGGGCCATTTCCAAATTTCCCTTGATCTCCACTCAAGTTGGTCCTCTATATGTATAGTACAGAATCTATTTAGCTCCTTTATTATGTGTTTGCTACCCAAAATTGATGTGCTATTATATTAATTTTTTCAGCTATCATGTCTTTAAATGATCAATTTAGCATCCATGATGATGGTAGTGGTGATGAGATTACTTCTAAACGTAAAAGAAGACAAACATCAAAAGTTGATTAGCGGTGTAATCCATTTAGGTTGGAATTTTGTTTTAAGCTGATAAAATGAGGGTGTGATCGATTGATTAGTGAAAATTTGCAGTTTTGGTTGTAGGGCAAATGCTAATTTTGGATTTTGTTACTTTAAAATCAAGATACATTGAGAATTATGATTTGCTGAATAAGAGCATGAGAATCTAGACGCGTTCCTAGTAGAAGTTATGATTTCTGATACACCCGTTATTGGCGATTAACATGACTGCATTCAGTTTCATGCATTTGGGATGACAATGGCCCGAGCTCTTAACTTCCTTGCATTTCGTTACTAATAGGCTGGTTGCACACAAAACATTACTGAAGTTAGTTGGTCTTTAGGTTACTTTCTAGTGTCCTGAACAGGACACCCGAAGATATCCCAGGCATGATGCTATATGCCTAGGAGCTTTAATTTATCACGCCGTGGATGCAACGCTTGAGTAGTGGGCCCATCTTTTAGAGCAGGCTGCTTGCATTTGCTTCCTAGGAAGTAAATATTGGCAGGTGATCGATCATAAAGAACTAGCTTACATATGACTTTTCTCAGAGGCTGGCAGTAACATTTTGCATCAGTACTACTTGCTATACATTACATGATACATTATACATACCTGATACATAGTTTTGGAACTTTGTGAATATAGTTCGGTGATACAGTCTTATTGTACTTTATTGTCCATCAACTTTCTCATTGCAGGAAATTATCAGACATCACAGGGAAATGCTTAACCATCCGATCAGCCAGTGCACTGTAAAATCACTGCTCTGGCAACTGCTCAATGGTCTTAATTATCTTCATAGGTAAGATTTACATAGACAGTGGCAAAATGGTTAGTACTCTTGTCAAATTCGTCTTCCATTGTTGCTTAGCATCTCCATTTACTGTGCATATGGTGTTTATACCCTCCTTGTTAGGATTATATGACTTATCTAAATATATTTTTCTTCAGTAATTGGATTATACACAGAGATCTTAAGCCATCAAACATACTGGTATGTTTATGGATAATTACGAGTAAAATTTTAGAATAGGCAGACATAATATTCAGACAAATTCTTAATGTAACTCCATGTTGGACTTTGATGTGAATTAGGTTCTGGGTGAGGGGGAGGAACAGGGGATTGTGAAAATTGGTGACTTTGGACTTGCAAGAATTTATCAAGCTCCTTTTGAAGCCTATGTGATAATGGAGTAAACACTTTACATCCATCATGTGTCAAAATAGTAGTCATTTGTTTTCTATTTTTTAATTATGTCAACTTGATTGTTGAGCAGCCAAGCATCCTAATGCATTTTTGAGATGAATGTTGAACAATTTGGTTGAAAAATGTATTATGGCCCAAGATGTCATGCGAATTTCTAGAATGAAAGCAATTTCTCTATCATGAAGAGCAACTCCTCCCCCCTGAGACAGTGAGCTAGTTTGTCAGCTATGATTGCCAAGCAATGTGTTGACCCTCAGAAATGTAAGCAAGAAAAAGTGATGGTGCTGATGCTTCTATATTTTCAGCAATCTTCACTCTGTAAACTTTCTCAAATAGCACAAGTGTAAGATGATGGTCTAATCATGTGATTTGGATGGCATATTTCACTATGTGGATATCCGCAGGTACATATAATTTGGGCTGTAATGGTATCTGCAAATATGAAAAAATTGAATCGGAAGGCGAAAGTGATTAGCGTTGTAATCCATTTACTTTATTAAGTTGTTGGCATCTTTTCTTATATTAGCGTTGTAATCCATTTACTTTATTAAGTTGTTGGCATCTTTTCTTATTTGTGTGCAAGTCATTTTTGTAGTTATTTTTGTCTCTTTATATATCAAAGTTGTTGGCATCTTTTCTTATTTGTGTGCAAGTCATTTTTGTAGTTATTTTTGTCTCTTTATATATCAAGAGTTGTTTGCTTGTTTCTTTCAGGGTACAGGAGGTGTTACAATCAAGAAAACTAATCTTGATTAGTAATTTTAATGCTATCTTGTTCAATATGTTCATGCTATTCCTAAATAGGTTATGTACATGCTTGTGCATATTTTGATAATTCAAAAAGTTTACAAAAAACCCCCAATAGTTTATAAAAAACCCTAAAAGTTTACAAAAAACATCTTAAAAGTATTATACATATATAATTATTATAGTTAAATGGGCAAATGGGCGGCCCATTTATTAAATGGGCGGGCAAAAACCCACCCATTTAGAAAATATTAAATGGGCTATAAATGGGTGAATGAGCAAAACATGCCCGCCCATTTATGGCCCGCCCATTTAATACCCAAACCCACCCATTTAACATCCCTATTTATATCTATATTCACTTATGCCTTTTGACAGGGAAGCATCCTTTATATATGTTTTCTAACCTATGCAAAAATGTAGGGGGAGCTTTAGCTCTCACCTTATTTATTCTCTATTTTGATGTTGACAAAGGGGGAGAAATATTATGGATGATTTGTATTTTGGTTTCATATTGCATGCTTTATATATTATTTCATAAATTGTTTGTCATCATAAAAAAGAGGAAGATTGTTAGGACTCATGTGTATGAGCCTACTCTCTAATATTTTTTTTGATGATTTAACAAATAATTTATAACTAAGTTTGTTTCTAGTGATTGTGGCTTGTTTCATTATCTAGGTTGACGATATCTGATGAAAAGCTATTCTTTCAACAGTCAAACATTCAAGAGCAAGCCATGTTCTCAATCAATTAGATATATTTGTTTCATGTAGTATATATTGTGTGAAACTATTTCAAGCTCAATAATATACACACACAATATTGGATTTTCTCACAAAATGAGCTATTTTGAGAAAACTTAGTGATAGTGGTTTGTTGATCGTATTTACTTTTCATTCATGTGTTATAATGCTTATGAAAGCATTTCATAAGGTTTCATAACTCTTTTCATGTAAAAAAATCTAAATTATAGTTCTCTCATAAACATGTATTTATGTATGTTTTGCAAAACAATGTCTTTTCATAAATGATAAATGCAAATCCAAAAATTTCTTCACAAATATGTTTATTTTCATGTTTATAAACTTTCCCTAAAGTTTTATTATTTTTGGATATTATTTGTTATTTTTATTGTAATTTTAAAAATCACACTTTAAACCTGAAAAACCCATGTATTAGTTTGCGGTCGACCGGACGTGTTGCCGCGGTCGACCGCCCAGGAGCCCAGACTCTAGTCTATTTCTTAGGTTCTCGCGATCGACCGGACGTGCCGCCGCAGTCGACCGCCACAGTGATCGTTACACAGTAACGACTAGTTCTAGATTTTATTTTCTTATGGGTTTTTGGCCTTTTTGCTTGGCTTTTTGCTGATGTCTTGAGAAGTTATAAATACCCCTATGCTTTAAACTCTTTAACTAACCAAAAAAATTGTTTAATCATGTTTTGCAAGAGTTTCAAGAGGTGTTTAGTTGGTGTTTCAAGTTTTGTTTCAAAAGAGGAGTTTTTCACAAAAAAGAATGATTTCAATTTCAATTGAGAAATTCACCCTCTTCATCATTTCTACAAACTCATTGTGTTTATAGAGAAGTTTTCTAAACTCTATTATCTAGCTAATTTATCATTGAATTTCATATTCATATTTTTACTAGATTAATTTGAGTTAGATTTTTATTGTTCTCATTTATCACACACATCCCTATTGAGCTTTTGATATTTCATACAATATATTGTTGGGTTGTGGTGGGTGATATAGTGAGAGTGAGCTTCATTGTATTCTCATTCATTGTAGAGAACAAATATTTGTATTTGAGCTTTATTTGTGAGTATCACTTTGTAATACACATTTACACCGAGAGGAGCGTGTGGTGAGGACGTGATCGATACCAAGAGGAGTGGCGTCGGTAGTGAAGCCTAGAGAGGTGTGAATCCGAGCACTTGAGGGAGGCGATACGTGAGGACAAACACTTGAGGTTATAGTTTGTGTGATTACATTGTGAGTGGATTGTGAGAGTTTCCTGTGAGTTAGAAAACCGAGTGTGTAGAATCTTTTTGAGAAGATAGTGGAGATCTCCTCGAGGTGAGGAGCGGAGACGTAGGTCAAAGGTTGACCAAACTCCGTGATCATATCTTGTGTTTACGTTTGCATTGGCGTACATTTATTGTGCTCTTGCTTATATCTTGTTTATCTTGCTTGTAATTTATATTCTTGCTCATAACTCATTCATATAATTGTGCTCTTGCTTATATCTTGTTTATCTTGCTTGTAATTTATATTCTTGCTCATAACTCATTCATATATCTCTTGCAAGAATTAATTAATCAATAACTTGCTTGTAATTTATATTCTTGCTCATAACTCATTCATATATCTCTTGCAAGAATTAATTAATCAATAAGTTTTTAAATTGACATAATACTAGATTAGATTAGCATTAACCCTATTCACCCCCTCTAGGGTACTTTCATGAGTGTCTATGAGTGGGGCAGAGCATTTATCTAAAGCAATATTAACTCGACAATGGTGGTATGTAAAGGTTTTTACTAGGAAAGGTGGAGAACATGCTCTACATGGTTAACATCTGGCACTGCCTATGACCAGAAGAGTTGATATTCAGCCAGAAGGAATCAAATAACGCTACGTGTTAGACCAGATAGTTACACTCAGTTAGCAAAAAAGACTATATTATGCTTATGTAAATATGTAATACTAGTTATAGTTACACTCAGTTAGCAAAAAAGACTATATTATGCTTATGTAAATATGTAATACTAGTTATGATTGCTTTCATGTTATTCCAATTGGGCAGTGTGACACACTATGTTAGGATAATTTGTGTTTTTACCTAGAGCCAGTTACATAGTTTGGGCCATGACAATTTTACTGTGCAAGCCACATCTGTTGTCTTCATCATGAGAAAATGTACACCGACTTATGATGGTTAAATCCTTTTAAGTCTACTTCAAACACATACACAAAGAGAAAATGGATATCATGTAGCACAAATTTAAAGCAAATTCTAAAACATTTGTTATCGCTGAGTCCAGGCTTCGCCTCATTAAAAAAGAGCTCTAGAGTCTAGAGTATAAAATTTTAACTCTTAACCTTTACCCCGCATGGGTCCAGGTTTCAACCCATAAAAATAGACATCTACAGTGTAGTGTATAAAACTTTAACTCTCAACCCTTACCACAACTTTTGATTTTTTGTGTAGTGGCAAAATCCTTTGACATATATAAATATACACATGCACACACCCATCCACCACCCACAAATACACAACCACGTGTGGGCATGCATGCGTATATAGGTATAATACAATACCTAAATCAAGTGTCGCGGTATTAGAAATTAGAAAATGATATACCATAAAAAACACGTGAAATCCTAAACAACTTTATATGTAAAAAGAAAGAAATGGATTCGAAATCTAAGGTGGAACCAAAAAACATTGCATCAAATTTGTAACAAAATGAAATAAATCCAACTAGGAAATAGAAGACGTTGACACAGTTTTTTAAATGTAATAACATCAGTCTATTTGTACCAGTAAATAAGAATGTAAGACCAAGGGAAACAAAATAACAAAATTACCTCAGCACGTGTTGGGGTCGGATATTCAATCATTGATGCAAGAAGTTGAGAAGCTACAACAACAGGCTTGTTTAACTGTCTGCACATACAGGTAATTTCCTCCTGGATTGCTGGAATCTGCTCAAGTGGAAGATGAACTCCAAGGTCACCACGTGCTATCATGATCCCATCAGATGCCTCTATAATGTCTTTTAGATTCTCGAGAGACTCCATGCTTTCAATCTTTGCTAGAACTTTTATGAACCTGTGAACAATATTGGTTCAAGTAATAGAAAATTAAATAAGAATGACACAGAAAGCTTCATTTACAAATTATAACTACAATTGTAGACCCTACTTCTGTCTGTTCATTCATACCTTTGAATAGAGATTGGCTCATTTGGAGCTCTGAGGCCTTTTTTTAGTTTTTTTGTGTGTGTCAGGATTCAATAAGAAAGAGACGATTCCAAAGGCGTGTAAAAAATAAACCATATCCCAAGGTGCATGCATAAAAACCCTTTCATTTTAGTCACTCACTCTGCATTAAGATTAAAATTCCCAGGACCAGTTCAGCAAGAGTAACATGCAAGCCTTTCCGCATACACATCATATGGACACTTGGGCATCCAATTACACAAGCAATATTTCATACATCAGTATAAGGCAGTAAAGAAAATTCTAACTCCAAATGGAGCGGAAAATGCTTTGTCAATGTGTCATGCATGAACTAATGATGGTTATGGTGCCAACTAGTAAATATTGAGTCATCACAATCTCCACAAGCTGCCATTTCAAATATTTATATAGGGGTTTTTGTCTTTAGGTCCAATGGTTTACCCTAATTTATGTTTAAGCCCGACATCTCTTATCTGCACCTTTAAACCCATTCAACCTTTTGTATTTGTCTTTAAACCCAAATGGTATAATTTGAGTTAGAGGATATTGTACTTATACTATTTTGTGGCAAAACCCTCCCAAAATACCCCAAAAATATCCCAAGGTGCATGCATAAAAACCCTTTCGTTTTAGTCACTCACTGATATGTAAATGCCTGCATTAAGATTAAATTCCCAGGACCAGTTAAGCAAGAGTAACATGCAAGCCTTTCCGCATACACATCAAATGGACACTTGGGCATCCAATTACACAAGCAATATTTCATACATCAGTATAAGGTAGAAAAGAAAATTCTAACTCCAAATGGAGCGTAGCATACTTCGTCAATGTGTCATGCATGAACTAATGATGGTTATGGTGCCAGCTAGTAAATATTGAGTCATCACAATCTCCACAAGCTGCCATTTCAAATATTTAAATAGGGGTTTTTGTTTTTAGGTCCAATGGTTTACCCTAATTTATGTTTAAGCCCGACATCTCTTATCTGTACCTTTAAACCCATTCAACCTTTTGTATTTGTCTTTAAACCCAAATAGTATAATTTAGAGTTAGAGGATATTATATTTATCTATTCCTCTATAATAATGGGAGGATCCACGATTCACTATTCATGCTACAGTAAACGATAAAGCAAATTACAGTAGCAGTGCTACTGTAGCACAAACATGAGGATTCATTACAAAAATACTGTAGCATATTACTGTAACACATGCAGGAACTGTAGCGTTAAAAAATATCAGTGTAGCATTATTAATGTAGCTCAGCGGAATACAGTAGCATTTAAAAAATGTTACTGTCACTTATAAAAATTGTATTTAAATACAGAATTACTGTAGCGGAAATAAAAAAATGGAGACCGTGCTTTGCACGAGTTGCACACTAGTACTATTTGGTGGCAAAAACCCTAAAAATACCCCTCATTCTCCACAAAACTCTCTCTCTCTCTCTCTCTCTCTCTCTCTCTCTCTCTCTCTCTCTCTCGCACACACACATCTTCTTCGAGAGATTTCTGAAACTGAAACAAAATCCCTCGAAAAATAAAAAAAAAACTAACCGATCCTCAAATTCTAGGCTAAAATCAATCCCCAAGAAACCCCTAACCAATCCCTCGTTCTCTCATCTCTCAATATCACAAGGTGAATTTGGCTGACGATCTGCTCTCAATTTGACCCCTAAATTCCTCAATTCCTCATATTGCTTAAAATCGAGAAAAGCTTATCGAACTCAAACTCTTTCATCTTCAGGGCTCAGAGTCTCTTCTTCTCCTTTCTTTCTCTTTCTAAGGGACGAAATTTTAATCCTTTCCCGAATTTGCTCATTTTCTAGGGTTTTCTTTTTTAATTTGCTAATTTACTTAAAAACTTGTACCTTTTTACCTTAAAAATCGATTCTTTCCTCCAAATTCAATGGATATGAATACTGTGGCGAACTAAATCCATAAAAATGACGATGAGTTCAATGAGGTACTCTTTTTTTGGTGATATATTTCTTAAAGTCATTAATAATATTAGAGAAACATTGTTGCTAGCAAAAGCTCCCAAAAGAAGGAAGTGGTTAGGGTTTTTAAGTTTAGTGTTAACCGTGTGCTTTTATTGTTAATTATTCTAGATGTAATTGATGTTATTGGCATACGTTTTGGTGAATGTATAAAAATAATACGAATAAAACGGTGTTTGGAACTACTTAATTTTTATATGACAAATGTCGTGCTTAGGGGCTGTCAAGCAAAGGTTGCAGAAACTCACTAGATATGTTGAGAATATGGCCATTTTAGCATGATCTAAAGAACAATAGGTTATATTTAATGTCCAACATTTTTCTTAACTGCTTATGACAGCTTTGCAACCTATAATATTTCAGTATCAGCTAAACTTTGTAATGGCCACATTCAATCTCATGTTTTTTTCTTTTTCTCCTTCTAGATTCACATAATTATTTGTACATAATAAGTTTGGTTGTGTCAGTATGCGATGAACGTGCAACCTATAATATTTCAGCATATTGTTGTTAATAATAAAAGAATTCTTTCTAGACAAACTTGCGACGGGTCTTAGACAGGTCTTAAAGGCTCTCACATTACTTCATCAGCGGCCTTGAGGCTCACCTAGCTGGCACGAGAAGCAAAATATATAGTTCTTATAAAGTGATGCAAATAGCTGCTACTGATTATTTGAAGGCATGACAACTATACTGAGTTGCTTTCCCTTTCATTTCTTCTCAAATCAAACCATTATGGAAGTAATAGGGAAGGCGATAAGCATTCATGTAGTGGATTTTGGGATCAATTTTGGGTTCCAATTGCCTTCTTTAATTCAAAGACTCTCCAGGCCAAATTGTGCGTCAAAACTTTGAATCATAGCAGAATCACGAGAAAATTTATAAACATGCGCTTTGTTTCTCGTGCATGTGTATGTTTACATATGGATATGATGTGTATGTATCATGCATGTGATGTTACTTATAGTGTAATGCAAGTTATTCACCCTTTTGTATTGGATATGGATATGGTGGGTACGTGATGTTTATTTTTACATCCTTATGTATTTGGTGCTCATGGATGTATTTTGTGTTCTTGGTTGTATTTTGTTTATACAATGATATTGGATATGATGGGTATATGTTGTTAATTCCTTATGTATTTTGTATTCTTGGTTGTATTTTGTGTAGATATGCAGGTCTTTTAAAAGTATAGTATGTTATTTTAAAAGTATAGCATGCTATAATGAAAGTATAACATGTTATTCTCAAAGTATAGCCAAGGTTTTAATTGTCAGCCGACATGTCCGACGTGTCAGCCGACATGTCGGTTTGAGGGCTTGAGCGACACGACATTGGCGTTCTCAACTCGTATGTTGGTTTTCAAGGCCAAATCGAAAATATCGAGATCATATCGGGCATATTGACTGATTTTTCAGCCTTAAAAAATCGATCGATATGGACTATTTTTAGATCTGTTTTTTGTTATCGGGTTTGGGTTTAGTGATAAAAACCCAAACCCGTTTGACCCCTTCTCATGTTTAAGGGTTTGTTATGAACCCAATAGAAAGAAAAGAGAAAATTTAAGGCTACAGCGGACTTGAAAACCGATCACTCCTTTCGTGAACGACGACACCCTTCCCCACCTCCATCTCGGACCCCCGTCATTCATCTCCCATTGCGCCCTAAAATTCGAACCCCAACCGAACCTCGAGGACGGCAGGGTATCCCGTCGTCGGGATAAAGAAAAGAGGGTGGTCGCTGACTCATCTGAATGATTCTGAGCAGACGACGAAGAAGAAGAGCCCTGACACTTCCTCCATGTGACATCTCGTCGCCAGCACTGCCTCCCTGAGACGTCGGAATCCACCCATCGCCGGCGCCGCCTCTAGAATTTATAAAGTATGCTTATATTGAATTTAGGTGTCGGTTTTCGGGGCCATATTGGGCATATAGGTAAATTTTTTAGCCTTGAAAAATTGGCCGATATGAGCCTTTTTTAGATCTGTTTTTTGTTATCGGGTTTGGGTTTAGTGATAAAAACCCAAACCCGTTTGACCCCTTCTCATGTTTAAGGGTTTGTTATGAACCCAATAGAAAGAAAAGAGAAAATTTAAGGCTACAGCGGACTTGAAAACCGATCACTCCTTTCGTGAACGACGACACCCTTCCCCACCTCCATCTCGGACCCCCGTCATTCATCTCCCATTGCGCCCTAAAATTCGAACCCCAACCGAACCTCGAGGACGGCAGGGTATCCCGTCGTCGGGATAAAGAAAAGAGGGTGGTCGCTGACTCATCTGAATGATTCTGAGCAGACGACGAAGAAGAAGAGCCCTGACACTTCCTCCATGTGACATCTCGTCGCCAGCACTGCCTCCCTGAGACGTCGGAATCCACCCATCGCCGGCGCCGCCTCTAGAATTTATAAAGTATGCTTATATTGAATTTAGGAATGCTTAGATTATATTTAGAACATAATATTATACATATGCGCATCACCCAATATGACAAACCGATATTTAGTCCATGTCCCCCGATATATCCCCGATTTTTGCTATCTGATATGGATTTTAGTCGTCCAACATGAACCCGACATCCAACATTTAAAACCTTGAGTATAATAGGTTATTCTAAAAGCATAGCATGTTACTACGAAAGTATAGCAAATTATTCTAAAAGTATATCATGTTATTGTGAAAGTATAGCGCATTATTTTCAAAGTATAGCATGTTATTATGAAAGTATAACATGTTATTTTGAAAGTATGACATATTATTCTGAAATATTAGCAGGTTATTCTGAAAGTGTAACATGTTACATGTTATACTGAAGTATAACATGTTATTATGAAATTATAGCACGTTATTCTAAAAGTATAGTAAATTATTATGAAAGTATAGCATGTTATTAAAAAAGTATTGCCTGTTAGTATGAAAGTATAACAAGTTATTTTGAAAGTATATCATGTTATTTTGAAAGTGTAACGTGTTATTCTGAAAGTGTAGCATGTTATTATGAAAGTATATCATGTTAGTTTGAAAGTATAACATGTTATTTGAACGTATAGCATGCTATTCTGAAAGTATAACATGTTATTATGAAATACAGTGTATTATTCTGAAAGTGTAGCGTGTTATTCTGAAAATATAGCATGTTATTATGAAAGCGTATCATGTTATTATGAAAGCATATCATGTTAACTTGAAAGAATAGCATGTTATTTAAACGTATAGCAAGTTATTCTGAAAGTATAGCAAGTTATTCTGAAAGTATAACATCTTACTATAAAAGTATAGCATGTTAGTACGAAAGTATAGCAAGTTATTCTGAAAGTGTATCATGTTATTGTGAAAACATAGCGTGTTATTTTGAAAGTATAGCATATTATTATGAAAGTATAGCGTGTTAGTATGAAAGTATAGTGTGTTATTCAGAAAGTATAACATATTATTGTGAAAGTATAGCATGTTATTTTAAAAGTATAGCATGTTATTATGAAAGTATATGATGTTAGTATAAAAGTATAGTGTGTTATTTGAAAGTATGACATGTTATTCTAGAAGTATAGCATGCTATTCTGAAAGTATTGCATGTTATTATTTGAAAGTATAGCATGTTATTATAAAAGTATAACATATCATTCTGAAAGTATAGCAGGTTAAAATATAGTATATTATTATGAAAGTATAACATGTTATTCTAAAAGTATAGCAGATTATTTTGAAAGTATAACATGTTATCCTGAAAGTATAGCAAAGTTTAATGAAAGTATAGCCCATTATTTTGAAACGATAGCCTGTAATTTGAACAAACATAATTATACCAAACACATTAATTGGATTACATCCTCATAACTTACAAAACAAAGTGTATGGTACCAACACAAAATTCGAGTACAAAACTCATGCACATTTGTAATCGATTGCTTGCATGTTCTAATAGTATAAAACTCAATTTAGTCCGTCATAGATTGTCTACATGTTCTATAGTTGTGACTGTACTGCTGACGTCTACTACACTTCAACTCTTTATGGGAATTCAATCCTGAAGGAATGCGCTTTGTTTTTGGTCTTCTACGAAGAACTATTTCAAATGCATTCCAAAAACCATTCCCAATCTAAAAAATGATTATTTCCTCTAAACTCCAAAATGTCCAGTATAAATCTTCATCCATCTTTGTTTGTTACAAAAAACAAACAATAATATGAAATTTTATCAAACATAATCAACTTAAGCCAAATTCAACTAACCATAAAATTTAGTCTCACAACAAATTAAAATCAAAATTATGAAATTAAAATCATAATTTTCAAATTTAAATCATAATTCTAATATCAAAGTTAACATTTTGATTTTTAAGTATTAGTATTTCTATTAACTATAACAAACAATTATGAGAATTCATCAATAATAATGTGAAATAATTTTGATAAAGAAAATAAAAAATTAATGCTACAAATTAGGAGTTGAGTGAAGGACAAAATTTATACCTTAAAATACTTAAAGAATAAATCTCCACCAAAATCAAGCAACCAAGTCAATAGGGTTGAGGAGTAATTGATGGGTCCATAATAATAGAAGAATGAAAGAAGAGAATAAAGGAAGAAAA
>NC_033800.1:131589265-131619240 GCF_001876935.1 Asparagus officinalis
CACATTACTTTTTTGCTTTAACTTTAATTAATTGAGGAAAGAGGAAGTTCATTGTGCATTGTGACTAGACTCCCACATGACATCTCTACCAAATAGGAGAAATAATGTCGTCTAGTAGACTAGTAGTTAAGAGGGTCTAAGTACTAATGAAGCAGTTCAGAAATGTTAGTTAAGAGGGTCTAAGTACTAATGAAGCAGTTCAGAAATGTAAGTCATAGTACAGGGGTTTACCAACAAATAACACATTTGCAACCGCTACCTCTACCACAAAAATATGTTGTAGCATTTACCATTATGCTAAAGTGACAGTTGCAAATGTGATAATTTATCAAAAAAGACAAAAGAAAAGCCCGAGAGAAATTTACATTACCAGGCCTCTCAACAGTATAAACAGGACAACCGAAAATGCTAGCTATGGAGCTAAGGATGAACTCATTTGAGGATGCCAATTATCCTTACCGCGGGGGGAGTCGGCCCATTCCAAATGTCTCAGCCATGCCCTCTCATCGAGAGGAACTGACCCTCTACAATGGCACGAACCTACATAAAACATGAAGGGTTCATTTATAATTCTAATCTTTTATATGATTTCATGCAAATATGGGGGGAAAAAGTAACCTCTGTACCTCTGAAGCAGCATCAAACTCCTCTACCTTGTGAACCTTTGTCTCATCTACTGAGTTGCCAGTGAAGTTCTCGATCACATAGCGGTGGATGCCAACTATACATGGGATTAATACAATACAAATATGAAATAACTACAATAAAAGATTGGAAACCGAGAAATAAAAGGATATAATTTTAGGACTAACTTGGCAAGGGAGGTAGAATCTCATGCTCCTTGTAATAGAAACCTAACTTTCCACCTGAAATAACACAGTGGAGTAGCACACTGGTCAGAAATACATTGTCAAAAACTGCAGAAAAATATTTTGAGTTAGAACAGTGCCATAAAACTGGATAGTCAAGATGACTAAAGTTTTGAATACCAATCACAAATGTGCATGGGAGACTAATGCTTTCTCTTTCAATTTTAAAAATCAAAACATATGAACTAACTAGAATTGGTTAGCTTACATTGTTAATTATATGTTTTCAACTTGATAAAGGGGATTTTCTTTAGGGGAAGAAAAGTACTGTTTAAGGTGATATGTAAAAGGAAGGCAAAGAAAACTAAAATACAAACCATTGAGATCAGGTGTTTTCTCCAATAACTTGTTGAACGAATCCCAAGAGCATGCTGCACACCTATTACGTACATCTACAAATAACAAATATAAATAGCCACATCACTAAAAAGACATTGATATGAGAATTTAGTATTAAACTTAAAACTTTAGGTCCATTGGAACTGAACCTTCTCTCGTTAGAGAACCATTTTTGTAAACAAGCATAACCATATAGCATTTTGGATCAACAGGATTAGGGAAAACATGCCCTTCTAGACTTGGTCGGGGCTCACTCGTTATTCCAAATACCTATAATAATCACATCACAATCAGAAGGCATACAAGTATCATTCATAATGGTTTTTTGTGTATATAACCCTTAATTCCTGCATATTTGCAGAACTACCCCCAAATCTCAACAGTAGCAAATCTTCCCCCAAATCATTAGCTTTGGGAAAAAAATACGCCCCAATCAACATATCATCAACTTTTGGCTTATGGTGAGTACAACTCTGACTATTTTGTCGATATTTTTACTTTGCACTTACAAATTATCTTATCAAATTTGATCATTTGTTGATTTATGGGGTACTTTTCTCCAGATTTGGTGATTTGGGGGTTAGTTTTGAAAAATTACTCCGATTTGGATGGTAGTGTTAGAAGAGAGTATTAGTTTAGCATTGGTTTAGTCCCACATTGCCTGTGAGACTAACTTGTAATTAATCCATCTCTATAAATAATAAAGTATAGAGTGAGCGGAATTCTCTCCAAGAAACTCTTCTCTCCAAATCATAACAGGTAGTTTTGCAAATATGAATGATTCAAGGGTATATAAAGAATAACCCCTCATTTATTTAATTTAAGAAATCAAAGGATGCTCCGTCACAAAGAAACTAGGAAGTTAACTTACAGTATCACTGGTTCCCAGACTTATTGCCAGATCACCAGGAGTATTGAGTGTCAAACCTGCAGACACAAAAAAACGCTTCTATGTTGATCAATAGTTAAGTATCACGCACAGAAATCAAGTAATACTTGATCTCTTTTAATGAAACTGGACAAAGAACATTTAACAGCTTCTGTTCACATCTTGTTTAGACATCAAGTAGCTCACTATCGAATAGCCAGGTGTGCATTCCGCGACTTCAACAATTTTCATGATGATGTCGAAAATTTGGCCTACTCTTCATTTCTCATATTAGCATATTTCGCAACATATTAAAAGTAAAGGAACCACTAAATTCAAGAAAATTGCCCTACTTTTCATTTTCATGAGCTGCATAGGTTTCCAGATTCTCATAGTTGACAGAAACTAATGCTTGCAAAATTATAACAAACAAGTTAAAATTCCACTTATCCTTATCTAAATTAAAGTTCAGACTGGAAATCATGAAGGTTCAGAATGAAATATGAACATGTCAGCCAACTAAAATGCAAATAAAAAGATAATAATAAAGGATAAATGTATTGACCCACAAAATCTAGAAATTGAAAGAATCGAAAGAACTAAAAAGTTCTAATAGGGAAGTTTCACAGACCTGCTAAACTGTTGGGATTGTCTCCAGACCACTGAATAACCAGACAACTTTCTTTGAAGCGATACCTGTTAAATTTAATAAACGCAGAGGTAATAATACTAATACTGGGCATTACCAATTTATCTAATCTCGTGAAATTATTATGGGTCATCAAACTGGAGCTCAGGTTTGTACAAATATTCAGATGATCTAGACTGCACTGTATTTATACGGCTAATGTGGAAACCAGCTGAACCTAATCGATTTCATGCATTCAAAATGAAGTGTGCAGACAATGTTTCTTTCATACAATATGAACTACTCTTTATTTTGACGAGCTATTCAGTTGTAAATTTTCACGTATACACAAAGAAGTGGGGACTAGTAGGAGTCTAGGACAAATGACACAGCATAACGATTTATTAGAGGCAAAAAGAAAGAACTCTGTGTCCACTAAGCCTATTATGTAACCATAAATTTGTCAAACTGATTTATGACATCTGACAAAAGAACCAAGAGAAGTTTTTCCTAATACATTTCTTCTTATCTGCATGTCATTTTTATTATTGAAACATGGTTAAAGATGTTACTTATCTGGATGTCACTTTACATTCTTCTCCTGCCGGCTTGTTAAAGGAAACAAAATGAGCCTTCTTATCTTTATGAGTTTGAGACATGATACGTATGCACTAATAAGACAGAATCAATTGAAATTTCAAATCCTTCTTCGTCGGGTGAATATGTCACTTCTGCTCAATGGTCTATGAAGATGATCGAGTCCCTATGAAAGGTTTTAAGTTTCGGATTGGGTTAAGCTTTGTGTATGAGGCTTGCTGGGTTGCGAGTGCATCATAAGAAGAACAAAAGTATTTCAAAGGCTTGAGAATGCAGTTATAGGACACAGTTGATAGCTAAAGGCTACCATCAAAGGAAGAGGATAGACTGAAATGAGGTATTCCCTCCAATTTAAAGCATATACTCCCAGCAATGTCTTCCAACTTGAGCAACTTGACGTGAAAACAAATTTCCACATGGCAAGCTTGAAAAGAAGATATACATGCATCAAGAAGAGACTCATTGTGGATGTCAAAGAAAATCATGTGTAGACTGAAGAATTTTTTTGTATTGTTCTCTAAGGAAGTAATATAAAAGGTTTCATATACCTTCATGGTTGATCATTAATACTTAAAATCTACATGATAAGTACATGTATCATAGAAGCTTTTGGAGGGTACTTTTATTGCTTTCTCTAAAATTATTTTGTGTTGCTTTTTCGAACATGGCAGTCGTCTGTTGAATCAGGAACCATCAGTTAGAATAGACTTATTTTGATAATGTAATTACAGATCTTTTACATTTTTAATGAACAAATTTGGACTCTTTTTAGTTCTCATATGCTATATGTTCATGCCCAAGCAAAACAAAACCTAAGTTTCATCCCTGATTCTAGTGATCATATTTATGTAAAAGGAAGCAAGAAATACAAACATTGAGATAAAAAAGTGGTAGCTGATTATTTTTTTAAAAAAAAAATCTTAGATGTACATTTATGATAAGATCTCTCAGCGTCTGACTCACCTCTCAACAAAATAATGAGCAATTGAACCAGCAACTGCATGAGCCGGTGCTAGTTTGCCAAGCTTTTCTTCTAATCCCGGTGCAGTAGCCTATCAAATGAAAAGCAAAATTACCAATACTTCAACTTGAAATTAATTCAGATATTCTTAATTAACTCACCTCCAATGCAATCTTTGACCACACTCGCTCTCTAATATCCATCAAATTCATTCCAGCTCCATCAGTTTCATCAATACTAGCATGTCCCCCAACAAAAAGAGATGCCATGAAAGAACTAACAAGTGATATCCTCTCAGTATCATTATAAACATCTCGCTTCGTTTCATATAACTTCCTAATTTGAGGTCCAGTATATCTCTCATGTGCACGAGACCCAGAAAGTCTCGATAACTCCAATGCACCCCCAACTTCTTTCTCTATCTCTCTACATTGCAAAGTTGTACTGCTATCCATCCATATTGGCGAGTCTTTGGTGGAGAAAGCATTGGAAAGTTGAGATACCAAAGGTTTGTTAGGATCCAAAGAGGCTAAAATGGATGAACTTCCCTTTTTCCAGTAAACACTTCCATGTTGCTGTCCACTCCCTGATATGGCTACAATCTTGCTGAAATCGACTTTTAATTTTAGTTTGTCAAGGAGAATGTCGAGAGCTTCGACCCACATTAATGTAGGGGAGACTATTCTGCCATCCTCTAAAGGGTCTCTATAAACCCCATCTTTGGTTTTGTAGTGTGGCAAGTGAGAATCGAAATGAACAGTTTCTGAAGTAATGATTGTTAAGTTAGCATCTAGCACTGTTGCTTTCAAAGACCTGTCAATAGAAATTGGATAGTCAGTAGATTAGTTAACCATTATAAAAGCGTCAATTGCGAACAGAACCCCTGTAGTTTCAGCCAATTGCGAATAGACCCTCTGCAGTTCTATTTTTTGCAAATACACCCCCGAGTGATTTTTTACCTCTTAAAATCGTTATAAAGGTTTGAGGAGGCAGTTAGACCCCTATAGGTGAGGATAGACCCTTATTTGCTAAGATTTTTCACTTTTAAAATAATCGAAAAAGTTCACTAAGATGGTGTATTCACACCTGGGCCAATAGTACAATAGTACAGGGGGTCTATACGTCACAAATAGAACAATAGGCAGTCTATTTGCAAGGTGATACTACAGGGGTCTATTCGCAATTAACCTATTATAAAATAAAATAATAAAATAATGAAAGAGTAATAATGCCTTAACATAGTATCAGTCCTTCCCCAATGAAAAAAACCATTTTACTTTCATCTTAATAACGACACTTAAAAGATAACAGGCTGATGTGCTATAAAAGGACTATAACAGTCTAGTTCAAAGAATCGAAGACTTGTTATATTGTTATTTTTGGGAAATATCCATAGTCATGCAACGTAGTGCCTTATATTTTCTTTTAGTTATAGGGGGTTAGATTATGTGCGAGTGACAAAATTGTTTCTAACTTAACATTGGGATGCTTTGTTAAGGTGTTACCAATGAAACATAGGAGGTTCTACGACAATGTTTTCTCTGAAAAAGTAAACGTGTCATCCCAAATATCTAAATGCTAATTCTAACAAAAAAAAAATATCCCACAGAAAATTCACTTCAAGCTCCATGTGAGTTGATAAAAAGGAGAATCAGGCTATTCATTGAGAAAAGCACGCTCAAGAATATCTGCAATATACCGCTGAGATATAAAGATATCCTAAAAAAGAGTAGGTAAGAGAATAAAACAGACAACCAAATGTACGAAGGTGTGAGATTTAGAGAAACGAGCATATGGCGATGAGTGACACCTGAGTCAAAGTGCCAAGGGTCAAGTGACACATATCTATACGATGGCCCAAAATATTCCTCAGTTGCGATGCTCCTTATCCAAATCTCAGCTTCTGATCCGCCGTAAGAATGAGGGGGTTGCTTCGAACATACACGCACATAATGTGGGGATATCTAGCTGCATATTGTTTGAGGGCTAGATGCATACTCAGTTGTATGCATTGTTGTTTACTGTTTTAATATGTTACATATCTAGGGCATCATACAAACAAAAGATTTCGATCGTAACATGATAAAAATCTGTAGTCTAGTCCATATTGATTAGCAGATGAATGTATACTCAGTTGTATACATTCAACGTGTGTACAGCAGTAAACACCTGCCATTTTGCCTTGCCAGCTAGTGAGCAGATCAATCTACTTGAATTACTCTATCATTACTACAATCTGTTCTAACCAAGGCCTAATCTAGAGTCTGTATTTAAATCAGTGAGGTTCCAAACCCAAAAAATTCCTGGCATCTCCAAAAAGATTGAAAAGGCCAACATGAAAATTATGCATTTTTATATCCACCCTGTTCTTAAATGTGCATCTAAATTGGAAATAACGAAACCCAAATGAGCAAAATAACTACAAATGCCAAAAAAAAAAAAGAGGTACCATCTCCATATATTACGATCATTAAAACACAAAAAACACAACACAGAGAAAATACAAAATCATATACCTCAACTTTATCTGTGTTAATCATCTAAAACCATAAAAAAATTGAATCTTTCACTTACTGAGTGGAGCTATCAAAACCCAGGAAAAGGGAATCGTGAGGAAGAGAGAGGCCCATTGGTAATCCGTCGATGGAGCCCATTGACCCCTCTGCTTAAGTTTTATAAGAAAAAGGACAAAATTGGGTGAAAAAGAGGAGAAAACGGGGGTTTTATAGACAAGAAGATAATGGTGGTGAAAATGAAATCACGGAATAAATTTGCACCATACGTGGGATTATCAGAAAAATAGTCATTGTAGAGTCGAGATTACCTTCTTCCCTCCCACGGTTGATTACCAAATGACCACGAACTGAGCCGATACGCTTTGCCCTCTTTACCTCTTTAGAGAAATAAGCCATTATTTTGTTGTTAGAGGCATATAGACGGGCTAAGATTTCATCCTCCACCTCCCATTGTTTCATATCCTCCTCCCATTGTTCAACATAATGAGAAAATGTTTCGTCATCAGAAGAGGACGAAGAAGAAGATAGATGTGATGGTCCAGCTCCAGCTCCATAGTTCATTGTTGAAAAGGGGATTTGGAGAAATGAAAGAAGATTGGTGATGAGTTGTTAATAACTGTATGTTGTGTCATTATATAATGTTTCTACCCATATTGAATTCTTTCACCCGTATCGTTTTCTACCCACATTAGATTCTCTCACTGGCGTTGGTTTTCTACTCACATTGGATTCTTTCCCGCATTGTTTTCTACGCACATTGGATTCTCCCACTAGCATTGGTTTTCTCATCACTTTGGATTCTTTCCCGCATCGTTTTCTACCCACATTGGATTCTCCCACTGACATTGGATTCTATCTCACATTGTATTCTTTCCCACATTAGATTCTTTTCTGCATCGTTTTCTACTCACATTAGATTCTCCCACTGATATTGGATTTTTTTCTCACATTGGATTCTTTTTTGCATCGTTTTCTAGCTACATTGGATTCTCCCATTGACATTAGATTCTTTCCCACATTGGATTATTCATAATTTTTTCACTATAAATACTAGCACAATCCTCATTCCTCCATCACAACTCTTCTCATTCCTCCTTCATAACTTTTCTCAACAACTCTTCGTCATTCTCTTATGGCATCCAGTCGCGGAAAATCATTCTTACAAGAAGAAGATCAAATTTTATGCGCTACATGGTTTGAAATATCTTAGGATTTAGTTTTAGGATCTAATCAAAAGAAAGACAAGCTATGAGAGCGAATTTCAGCTCTATTTCATGAAAGAATTTCCAACGTTTGCACTGGACATAGGAGTTCGAAGTCTCTCTCATGTCGAATGCAATTAATTATGAAAGCCATCAATAAATTTCGAGAATGCATTCGACAAGTCGAGCGCCTCAATCCAAACGGTGCTTCTGAACTTGATATTGTAAGTATATGAATTACATGTTTCTTGATTATTAAATTATTTTTCTCATTTTATTAATTCTTATTTCTTCTTTTGTGATAGAATAAACGTGCTAGGATCATATTTGCAGAAGATCCAGAAGAAAAAAGAAAATTTCTATTTGATCGTCGGCCGATTTTGAAGGATGCAGAGAAATGGGCAAATATAAGCGTCATGTCTCCTGCAACTTCCAAAACTTCAAAGTCTCCATTATCTTAAGGATCTGATTCAAGCTCTTTTGTCATCAACTTAAATTAAGATAATGATGGATATACTCCTAATGACGACGACCATTCGCCAATCGACATTTCAACTAGTCGACCTATTGGAAGGAAGAAAGAGAAGTTGAGAAGACGACAAGAAATTGAAAAGAACATTAACTTTGAAGCTTTTGCTAAAGGAAATCAAGTAATCTTAGAAGTTTTAAAAAGAGGTAAAAAACAACGAGAAAATGAAAGAATGACGATGAACCATGCTATGATGTTAAAGGCTGAAAAGGATAAGAAAAAGTTAGATTTTTAGCTAGAACGACAAGAGAAAGAAATTATGCTAGTTGATCTGGATGCTATTACGATCCAACAAAACGCGAATATTTTCGAATTAAACAACAACAGATTTTAAATAGAAATATAACCAGGGGTTCCTCATCTGATACCCCTAATCCTGAATACGGCTACACAGAAAGTTAATACGGAATACCTGGCTACAGAGGAGGTGGATACAGAGGAGTTGACTTTCCAGACTTTTAGTATTTTTCATGTATTATGTTTTTCTTATTTGTCATGTAATTTTTAATTCATGCTTTTGTTTTCTATGTAATGATCGTGGATTTAGTATATCAAAGTTTGTTTATTTTAGTCCGAATGCCTATTTTATATTAATACATTTAATAATATTATATAACTTTTATTATATTTATTATTTTTATATAGTTAAAAAAACAACTCAAGAGTTTATTAAATTAATATATGGATATATTGAAATAGATAGAGTTAGATATAGAGATGATGGTTGGAATGGAGAAACTCCAAAAAAAACATATTCTCTTAAACATGCTTCAGCAGGGGCTGCAAAATGCAGTCCCTGGTTGGAGTTGCTCTTATTAGGGAAAGGATCGTCTTTCGTTCGTTGAGAGTCGAACTCAAGACCTCCCGCTTACTAAACGGGTGCTCTAACCAACTGAGCTACGAAAGCAACGTACAAGCGACCAAAATATTTTAAATAGTAACTAATGATTACCTGCACTACGCCAGTACCATGGGTGAATCTGATTTCTTTGATTTGCATATTTAATTTCTTTAGTATTTATGGGTTACTCTTTGGTTATGCTCATGTTCTTAAATTGAATTGCATAGAAGCTTTTCCCTTTGGATTATTGCACCTAGTTTCTGCCTTTCGTGTGCTTTAAATTCTCCCATAGTGTTTTGAACATATGTGAGATAAAAAGTGGATGCTTAAATATGAAATTCAAATGAGATGACATGATCCTAAAAAGGATTTTATCAGATAGCTTGCAATACAAAAAGATAATTAAATATTTTTAAATTTGAAATTGAAATTAGATGATTTAACCATTGATTCCTCTTTTATAAAAGCACTATTTTAATAATATTCTAAAACTCAAAAAATAGAAAAAAATGGTCACTAATCAAGTGTGTGGATAATTTTTATTTTGGATTCGAATCCTTTCCAATTAGATGGAAATTAGAGAAAGTTTTCTTTCAATTTTTAACATCTATATCACTTTCAGCGGATGAGATCATTCCATATAAGGTTTCTATTAGTATCTAAAAACCACTATAGTAAAAGCCATATCCTTTATTATAGATGATAACCAATATTTTCAAAAGTTATACCATTATGCTTTAGTATAGAGGAACGTGTATCTCATGTTTTAGATGGTTCAAAAGAGAGAATACAACATAAATATTGCATAGATCACAATGACAACCGGATGATGCCAAATATAATGAATGATCAAGATTTAGCTAGCCAAATTATGAAAAATCAAGTTTTAAGAAATGTAAATAAACCAAAAACTAGTGAAATTCGATAGGCTTTATAATACTCTACCCAAATTATAGGAAAATTTAACAAATAAAATCATATTCACATTAGCTAGCCAATTTCAGGTCTTCTATAGACTAATTTATAAACAAAGATATCATAAATTAATTTTTAAAAAATAGAGAAACTAATAGAAAAGATATCAAAAACCAAATCTCACAATGTATTCCATGCATAAAATTGTCTACCCAAATTACTGGAAAATTTAACAAATAAAATCATATTCACATTTAGCTAGCCAATTTCAGGCCTTCAATAGACTACTTTATAAACAAAGATATCATGAATTAATGTTTAAAAAAAATAAAGAAACTAATAGAAAAGATGTCAAAAACCGAACCTCACAATTAATGTATTCCATGCATAAAATTGTCTTATAATTAGACCATTAACATATTTTTTTTTTCATTTTTGTGATTCGTAACTTTCAAAATATCATAAAAGCTCCTAAAGTTTAGGGCTTAATAGAAAACACCACTTTAACAAAGTCATTTAAAAATCCCTCTAAAATGTGTCAGCAATTTTCCATTGGCGGATAAAATTATGAAAGGAGATGTTTCTGCTAATGAAAATTGTTGTTCGTGCTTTTAGGGGGGTTTAAAAGAAATCTTAAAGTTCAAAGGGAATTTTCTAATCATCCCTGACTTTAGGGGGTTTATGATACTTTAAAAATGGCTAAATATCATAATACCACCTAAACTTGCAATGATCGGCGGATAACCCCTCATGTATTTGCAAATATAAAAAAAAAACCCATTCAATTTAGGGGTTATCAGAAACACCCATTAACTTTAAGTTTTTCCCTTCCATAAAACTTGTCTAAAACGGAGAGCCTCAATTTTCACCGGCAAAAATAGTCCTCTGTAGTTTTACCCATCCATGAAAAAATTGCGATTAACGTTGTTTAGGAGGGTTTTTTTTGTAATGCATAAAATTTTAAGTTGTTTTTCCCCCTCTAATAACTATCTTCTAATATTTAGCCTTTTGAGAATTAAGGGGGGGTTATCTGAGTCATCAATTCAATCACTACAACAATTTGCGATAAGATAAGAACAAATCCAATCATGGACCTAATTTTACCTGCTCTTGTAGGGCGCGAGTGAGAGCGAAGGCGGACCGACCCATATTATATTATATACACGCATCACCAGCGTAATTCTCCTTCTCTCATCTCTATTAACTGCTTCAAATCCATCCTCTCAATTTGCTTTATATTTTCCAAAAAACAAAGACAAAAAAATTTGTCATTGTGGTCTCAAAAGTTAATTTTGCAAAAATAAAGAAAAGAAAACGGGCATAGAGAACTATAGGGAAAAGAGCATGAAAGGAGAGAGAAACTAATTAGGCTAATCAAAAAGACGAAATTCATATGAGATAGTTAGAGATTTTTAGCGGACCTTGTTAATTATTTTTAATTTTGAATTTTTAAAAAATAAGGCTAATAGCAATCTCTCTTTAACTAAAAACTCAAATTAAATATGAAAAGAAAAATTTTCTAAGGATCCAATATATGAGATCAACAGGGGGGACAAATGAGATGTCCCCCTCCTATTGCATCTCATTATGCAATAGGAGGAGGACACCTTACATGTCCTCCCTGTTGATCCCATATTTTGATCCCTATAACAAAGTTCATATAAAAAACACACATGGCTATCCTATAAATGACACGGGGCATGATATGAGAGACCTTTTGAAGAAAGCCACATGTTCCTCTTTATATAAAAAAGAGGGATATTGTCAAGACTTTTTGACAGATTGTATCCGCATATCAAATATGTTTTCTCTATATTTACCAACAAACTCTTCATATTTTGCAATCAGTCTCAGCAATCTTCAACTGAAATGAATTTAATTCATATTTTGAAATTTGAAATTAGTCCCCAAAAACCTTTCAACATGGTACCAACTAGAGGAACTGATTTTGGGAGACAGCCAAAATATCAAAAAATTGAAGACCTAGGGTACTAATTTAAAAATACGCAACATTGTCGGGACTAATTTAAAAGTATGAAAGCATTAAAAGGGACTAAGTTTAGAAATGAAAGGTTTAGAAAATGAAAGGAGTGGGGGCCTGAGATAAAAAACCCAATCGAACGAAGATGAACTAAATGCCAGAAGGCTGTTTCTTTTCGGGCCTTCTACTGAGTGGGCTTAGCCTATGTCAGCATGGGTCGCGAATTTAATTTGGGCCAAATGTGACTCTGCCCAAAAGGCTATTGGACCCTATAGTTTGGATCAAACAGCATTTTGTGAAGCTCAAAATACAACGTGGACCGTAGGTGAGAGGATAGGTAGCAAGAGTGGAGTTTATCTTTTTCCAGAAGGATATTTTCAAATATTTACGGTTGGTTGGCCTTTTTTTTTCCCTCCCTTGAAAGTTACTGGAGCTTATCTCATCTTGTTTGTTTGGTCAAATATGAGACTGGCGTGGCATTAAAAAAATTTCACTTGGCAGTCTCTATACAATTCGCTCTATATTGAAACGTTTTCGCTGGATTTTGCGCTATAGCAGTCAGGTGTACGAGGGCACTAATTTTTATAGCTATGGTGATTTTTTCAGGGATTTTATAAGAAAAAGAACCAAACAACCTCTAAATGGGAGAGCAAGTTGTCCCCCTTACTTGTTATCCAAACATTATTAAAGAAATATCTTGCAAAAATCATTAGTGTTTTGCCCATTAACCAAAAGCAACAAAGAGTTATTGGCACAAGTTTTAGTTGGAAAATATAGGGATTGTGAAATAAGAAAGACGTCTTTAATTGGAAAAATATCTTCAATTATTATTATTATTATTTCGTTTTAAAAAGACGGTTACATCTATACTTGACCCTTAGACCATTTCCCTTCATCAGATGTACCATACCACTTTACCTGGCAAATGACGTGCTTTCTGAAAGGGTGGCACTAAGGGCACACCCCCAACTACAACCTCAACCAACTTACTCTCTCATTTGTTACAGTGCACCGGGCCCCACATGAGATTTTAAATTTTTAAAATCCCATGTGAGGCCCGGTGTACTGTAGCAAATGAGAGAGAGGGTATGGTTGAGGTTGTGGTTAGGGGTGTGCTCCTATCATTTTCCTTTCTGAAAATAAAAATAAAAATAAAAATAATGATAATAATAATAATTGAAGATCGTTGAGAATCTTTTGCAAGGAACATGTCACCTTCACAAAGCTCAGAAGATTGATAACCCCCCTGACCTTATATCAATGAATTTTGGCGGTATGGGTTCTGACGTGGTCCTGGGCCTAATCTCAATGGGCCCATTCATCTAGTTCCCTATGATCAATTGATGTCTTTCTCTGTCCTTTTTTTCCCCTGCAACGCTACAAAATTACGAATTTTGTAATAGAAGCTGCGAGACCTACGCGCCGAAATATACAAATCATTTTAATCACGAGGTGGTAATAAATGATAAATGAAATGGGATCGAAGGCTTGAAAGAGTTAAGGGGTGACTTGCTAAATACACAACGTTATTTGATAAGAGGACTTTCATGTGATTAGACATTACGAAATCTTCACAGTTCTTTATCTCACGTTAGATTATTGATTCCTCTTTAAGGAAAATATGAATGAATCAATGTAATTCATTAGGGTATATGTTAGTATTAAAAATCAATGATAATCAGACGGAAAATATGAATCAATGTAATTCATTAGGGTATGTGTTAGTATTAAAAATAAATGATGATCAAACAGATAATATCCGAGCTAGATAGTAAGAATTAGAAGTAGAAAGTAAATCAAAAGAGGTACGTTAAAATGAAGTATATCTTCCTTGTGTCCATAGTAGCAAAGTCATAACGTTTCCGATTCCTAAACAAATCAAATAAAAATCCTCACCCTAATCATCAAGAGACCGCACCAAAAGAATACGAGAATGGAGAGGAGGAAAGTTTTACAAAAAAGCAATAATATACACTTATTATATTTAAAATGGTAATTTGTGTTTAAACCTTTTAATGTCCATTTATTTTATTTTTTTATTTGTCATGAAACAAATCGATACTTAACCGCTAATCAATTTTGGAAAGTTTTCTTACGTATTAACATGTTTAGTATTTTATGAACCCTATCCTACTGAAATTCCTAACTCCAAGAACAATTAAGAAATGTGATATTTAGCATTAAGTTGAACGCCAAGAACAAGGGTTCACATGGATTAGATAACTTATTACATAAAAGATAAAAAGTAATACCAATTATAAAAGAGTATTTACAAGCAATAATATTCTGTACCATATACATTTAGGAAGAAATGTAAAGAAAAGTTATTCTCCAAAATTTTGAGTCGGCTATATATATGAATTTGATTCGATTACCTTCTCCTTAATATTTAATCAACCATGAAACCAATAACTTCGGCAGTACATGATGACACCGTCCTTTAATTTTACCGAACAATAATGTTAAAAAAAAAAAAAAAAAATCTACTGAACAAGAATTCAGTAAACTACCTTTAAACATTCCACAAAAATCGACCTAAGATAAAATCCAAACAGTGACCCATGCGGGGGGCGGCGGGGGGGGCTAGTTCGCCGTCTCCATCAGTCAACCTACATGTAGGACGCTTAACAGATAATTTCATGGAGGATTCGGATAAACATGAGCTAAATACAGATTTATACGTATTATTGACTTCCGCAAAGAAACAGTTATATCTTCCAACCAAGAAGGCGGATTCTGACATATTATATATGTAAATCGTCTATCTTAACAAGACAGAGGCAACTAAATTGTCAGATTTTTAAAATCTCTTTAGTTTTTCTATTTTAACCTATGATGTAGGATGCTTAACAAACAATTTCATGGAGGATTCAGACAATCACGAGCTAAATACAGATTTATACTTATTATTGACTTTCGCAAAGAAACAGTCATATCTTCCAACCTAGAAAGTGGATTTTGACATGTTATATATGTAAATCGCCTATCTCGATGAGACGGAGCAAACTAGATTGTCAGATTTTTAAAATCTCATCAGTAATACATAGTTTTGGCTGAGATCCAAAAATAATCAGCTTTTAGTTTATTTTTAGTAATAAAGTTGGAGTCTATTTAGAATAGGAAATAAATTTAATATTAGAGTCAAATTAGATTAGGAAACAAATTTAATTTTGATTCATGATTTGTTTTCTCTATTATAGGCAGTCTTTTTAGGATAGAATTTGATAATTTCTATTTCTTGATTCATGATTTGTTTCCTAGACATATTATAGGGAAGTCTTTTTTAGGATAGAATTTGATACTTTCTATTTCTTGTAATTCTAGTGATTGCTATTTATTTTTCTATTTAAGAAGAGTCATGTAACTCCAAAAAATAACATCTTTTCATCAATAAAATTTCTCTTTTCAATATTTTCTTCGTGGATTTGAATATCGTTCTTTGTGGATTCAGAGAACACACTTGATAGATACGGAGGTTATCACTTCTGCGCTGCGACACACTTGATAGATACCGATGTTATCACTTCCGCGCTGCGTCAACCTAGTGCTGTAGAAGCTCTCTAGCCGCCTATTTAAGGATCAGGGCACATTCATTATTGTTGACAGCGTGGTCGCGCAAATTATACGTGGGTTGTTCTACTTCCTTCTCTGCTGAGAAAAAAAAATATGGCCATGGCTAATGAGTTTGCGAGCACCACCAAAGCCACCTCCATGGATGAAGCCCTAGAAATCGACCGCTACTCCGGCGATGGGCTCGATGACGACGGTCGACCAAAAAGAACAGGTGAGTTAATTTGTCTATTTTATCCGGTCAGTAAATAAATTCACTTACTATGAGTAACTATGCACGTCTGGCTCAAAATTTTTGTATATTCCGTATCTATTCTCTCTAGTTAATAAATTCATCCGACACATTTTCCGGGTGACTCAGAAATCCTCCGCATATTTTTTTCTTCTTTCAGTTTGGCGGTATTTTCACACGATTTGGTGTTTGGATTGAATTAATTTTATTATAGGGACGATGGTGACCGCAAGCGCTCATATCATAACAGCCGTTATTGGTTCTGGGGTGCTTTCGCTGGCATGGGCCATAGCCCAATTGGGCTGGGTTGTCGGGCCTACGGTCCTCATAGCCTTCTCCCTCATCACTTGGTTCTGCTCAAGTTTGCTTGTTGATTGCTACAGGTCTCACGGCAAGAGGAACTACACGTACATGGATGTTGTCAGAGCTAATCTAGGTCGGTATAACAAAAGTTTTAACATTGTTTGACGTTTTGGTAATTAAAACGCTTGTTTAATGGGAGAAAGCCAATTTCGAAGAATTTCATAGCTAGCATAGTTTTTATGTCATATAAAATAGCTAGCATAATTTCTTTCTTTTTGCACCCCCCTACCCTGAAGGTGGGATGAAGTTCAGACTGTGCGGATTCGCCCAATACTTGAACCTCGTTGGTGTGACCATTGGCTACACAATCACGACGGCAATTAGCATGGGGTAAGAACTCGAGCGCCAAAATGGCGTGCTCTCCTATTTCACGTCAAACTTTTGAGTTAGGCTACAACCTTTCTAACAAGTTACTTTATGGAAAATGGACGTGGATATGGATATGGATACGGATCAGAGCGGTTAAAAGGTCGAACTGTTTCCATAGGCACGGGCACGACGCAGACTGCGACGTGTCACATATCCCCTACATGATCATCTACGCGTGCCTCCAAATCGTGCTCTCCCAAATCCCCAACTTCCACAAGATTTGGTGGCTCTCCATCGGGGCAGCTATCATGTCCTTTGCCTACTCCTTCATTGGCCTTGGCCTCTCCGTCGCGACGATCGCGGGTGAGAGCCACACGTGATCGCATCATGCGTGTTGATTATGGCGCAAAGTTTTTAGCTCTTATCTTATAGATTCTCATTTGGAAAATGATTTAAGGACCCAAAATATGGGACCAAGGGAGGAAACAGGTGAGGTGTCCCCTCCCTATTGCATAATGAGTTGGCCATGCCAACTCATTATGCAATAGGGAGGGAACACCTCACATGTCTCATCCATTGGTCCCGTATTTTGGGTCCCCGTAGCGACACTCTTCTCATTTTTTACTTTGTCCCTTACCTAGTGATTTTTTTCTTTTTTTCTTTTTAATTTGGAGGTTCAGAGCGGGGTCATGAGGTGAGGACCACTCTCACTGGGGTCACAGTAGGAGTCGATGTGTCTGGAAGTGAGAAAGTGTGGAGGACATTTCAGGCTCTCGGAGATATAGCATTCGCTTATTCTTACTCCAATGTGCTCATTGAGATACAGGTAATGAGGTGCCTTTTTTTGCTTTGTTTTTATTTGATGCCGTTATTAATTAGAAAATGTACGTCTTGCTACCTAATAGATTTTATTTGTTCGTATTAGATGGCCATATGTGGATTTTTATCATAGTTTCCCCCCATATGATGCTTAACGGCTGGTGCCAACCTTGTAGTAGTATCTTTGGCTTGAGATATCCCTTGGTCTATAAGAACACATATCATAGAAAGTTTTTTTTCAAAAAAACTTACCTTCAATTATTAAGTTTTATGCACCATATCATATGATGCGTTTATTAGTTTATATGTTTAAAAAAACTTACCTTTATAGTAGCCTAATACTTTAATCAGATGAGAACAACTACAAACATCTACAAATAAAATAGACACACAACTATTCATGATATACGTGAAGAGAAAGATGGGATGGCACCCCTGGCCAAGAGATAAAAACCCTACAGTGGTGCTGAAAGATGCATACACATAAGACAATCAACGGGTCAACAACTTGTTGCGTCTCAAAACAGTCCCATGTTTTTTTGTTTTTACTAAGCCACGTGCTGCGAAACCATTGAAGCGAGGGCAAGCGTGTCCAAAAGTTAGCAGCGCCGTTCGCTGCTGAGGGGATCACGTGTGACATATCCACGGGAAATTGAACAAATTTTCACTGTAGACCCAAACCAAGTTTTAATTACCAAAATCGGCCCATTTTATGCCACGTAAGCTTAATCACATTTCTTAATTAGTCGGGGTTGCCAACCCCGACTGTTTAGGGCATTAAAAATTGGGTTTAAGGCTTCTAATTGGGGTTTAACAACTCCTAAACAGTCGGGGTTGGCAACCCCGACTAATTAGGAAATAAGATTAAGCTTATGTGGCATAAAATGGATCGATTTTGGTAATTTAAAAAAAAATGGGTCGATTTTGATAATTAAAACTTGGTTTGGGTCTACGGTGAAAATTTGTTCATTGGAAATTCTCATGGTAATCAGATGTGTACGTGTGAGCCACAGGTAGAAACAGCATTATCATCGATATCACGAAAAATAATGGGCTGGGCACTTCTCAAAAGGATGGCTTGAAATAAAAGATGGCCTGTAGCACTTTGCTCGTTTGAGATGCTCGTCAAAAGATCTTGCTTGACCAGTTGCTAATAATAGACAGCACAGGCAATCCCTTTTGAGTATTCGTGGTGACTCTTGAGCACCGTAGCTTTATGATCTTCTCAAATACAGATATATGCCCTTGGCCTGATTGGTTGGTTGTGTGTGTAGCTTGAAAATCAAGACGCAGAGGAAAATTCTATTCAAAATCTAAAAGATTCTACCTAAAAACAAAAAAAATAAATATTAACACGCCAACATGAATCTTAAAAAAAAAAAAATAGTTCGAATAGGTGAAAATTTAAGTGAACTTCCATAATCATGTTAAAAAGATAAACATGATTTCTTTAAAAATGCCAAATTGGAAACTAAATATGACTTGTTTCAAAGATAAATATTGTTAAATCTTGTAAGTATATAGTGATATTAAAAGACATATTTTCTATTTCGCAATGTAATTCTTGTGTGTGTGTGTGTGTGTAGGATACTCTTAAATCACACCCCCCAGAGAACAAGGTCATGAAGAAAGCCTCCTTCATAGGAGTATCAACCACAACCGTCTTCTACATGCTCTGCGGTGTCTTAGGCTATGCTGCATTTGGCAACAAAGCCCCCGGCAATTTCCTCACTGGGTTTGGCTTCTATGATCCCTTCTGGCTTGTTGATATCGGCAATATCTGCATCGCCGTCCATCTAATTGGTGCATACCAGGTATAATCACTATATCCACGATGAAATATAGGGTAATAAATCACACAAAATCATATATGGTGTTGAGGAAAGGCAGGTTTAAAAATAACACGCAACTCTCCTAACTTTCATTTTCTAGTTGAATAGCCACCAATTTTTTTCGAAGCCATCAATTTTCAAATAACTTAATTGCAGATATACCCATTACACGATAGATGGTTAGTAAACCTTACTCTCATGCCTAAGCAGAGTTCTCCCTTCGTTATTTATATCAGGGAATGCATGTTAATAAATGCCAAAAAGAGAACATGAGCAACACATTGAAATAATTACTGGTAGACGACAGAGAAATAATTACGCTTAGACGTCAAGTGGTCTAAGCGGTAATAAAAAGATACAGATGTAATAAGTGACAAAACCTATTGTATAGGAGGCGTATCTGCAATTAACCCCTTTAACATAGCAAACATCTAAATAATTGTCATATTTTATAATCACAATTTTTGTTCCCAAATTAATCTCATAATAATTGAAAGGTAAGAACCCAACTATCTCTTTGGTTACTGTAAAAAGCTTAATTGAATTTTCTATAATTTAACCCCAACTGCATGCAAACACAAAAACTATTCAGGCACCAAACATCTATCCTGAAACACAAAACTATTCGAGCACTAAACATAACCTGAAACTTTGCCAGGTTTTCTGCCAGCCAATCTTCCAGTTCATAGAGACCTCAGCTCGCAATCAATGGCCAGATAACGCATTCATCACAACCGAACACACCGTCAAAATCCCTTTAATTGGCGTTTATTCCTTCAACTTCTTTCGACTCATTTGGAGGACTGTATATGTGATAGTGACAGCAGTCACAGCGATGATCTTCCCTTTCTTCAATGATTTCTTGGGATTAATCGGAGCTCTTGCTTTCTGGCCTTTAACGGTTTATTTTCCCGTTGAGATGTATATCGCTCAGGCAAAGATTCCTAGGTTTTCGACGGTGTGGACATGGCTTAAAATCCTCAGCATGGTTTGCTTTGTAGTTTCAATAGGGGCAGCTTGTGGATCAGTACAGGGACTGATACATTCCCTTAAGGACTACAAGCCCTTCAGAGGTGTTTAATATGTTGAAGAGTGTGTCAATGGAGATGCTCGTTCTTCATTCCCTTCTTCCTTCAGACATGCAAAGGTATCTTTTATGAATGAATCGGTAGCAGAAACCATCCACAATTCAACCAACCTTGAAGCATTTTGGTTCACACATTTTGGCAGGAAAGTTTAACTGTGATATTCTTGTAAACCTATTTGTATCAAACTATCTTGATGCAATCATGTTCTGTATTATGGTCTAATAATGAGTTAATTTAGGTCCTCTTTCTCCTTAGAAGACATTTTGCTTTCAGCTGAGAGAATAAATTCTTCTTATTCCAATGCGAACTAACATTATTACGTTAATCACAACATACTTTTTATATAAACATTTGCACAAACTTTGTTTAGCCGAAAGACATGAAACTCAGTTTCAAACTATATGTGCTTGACCTGAATTGATTGGATAACAGAAGGGGCAGAGGATGAGCAGCTCAATTCAGAGACTACGAGGACTAAATCTCCATGTTTCACCGAACCCCTGAGCTTCATAAGGTTGATTGTTTTCTTGATACTAGCTTCTATATCTTCTGAGAATGGAAGTTCAATTGGAATGACGCCCCACAGCAAGTTCATAGACTTCCTGGCGCCAGGGTGATCAGTGAAGGCAAATATGGGAGGATTTGGACGATTACGTGATAGAAGAGAGGCCATGTATCCATGCTTTGTGAAAACGAAGATAGCATCTACTCCAAGGTTGTTAGCTGCAAGGAGATTACATAGTAGTTGTTCAGTTTTGTTACAAATATAACCAAAGTTGATAACGTTTGATTGCTTCTGTGATGACCATGGGTCAAACAAAATAAATGCAATCCACGTAAAGGTTGTTATGGAATTTGATTCCATTCCTTTCATCTAGGATTTTCCTAATAAGACTGACTTACATTATCTGATTAGTACCGGTAAGGGACACACAAGCGCCAAACATATTTGTAAGCCCTGAATTAAGGTTCTCATCTCTGATAACTATCTATGCATATTAGACATCTTTTTTACGTCATTAAGGTTGGTTTTCTTCTCTGAGCTAACTGTTAGTTCAACAAATCCAATTATCTACAAGATAACGTTGGGTGCAAAGAAGAACACAATTCCAGGATCTGTGTGAGACTAGAATGAATAAAAATGTGGTATATACCAACAACCAATCATGATTATATTTTATGGCTTAAGTATTAACACTTAATTCCTTTTGCCTTTGTGATAGAAGTAACAATAAAATACATAAATATTAGGATGGCACCTTAGACAGTAAGTAATCCAACTTCTGAGGGAAAGATTCCGTGAGGCCCTGGCCATCCCAGATCAAATGCAATATATATAATCAACATAAAGTTCATCCCTAAATTCGCTACCATGCTTTCCTCTCCTAGTTTCTAAATGCGACCCTAGTTTCTTTGTTGATTTATTACTTGCATGGCATAGACATGCCTCCTGTTATCCAAAAATAAAATAAAAATAAAATAAAATAAAATAAAAAAATTTGTGTGCCCCGAATGAGTATCTGATAGCTATCTATACATATTAGATACACATTCTTTTTTAGATTAATAATGTTCTTTTTCTTCCATAAGCTAACTGTTAGTTCTAGGAATCTAATTGTCCGCAATATAAATTGCAAGCATATAAGAGGCTCATGCTCATGCTCATGCTTCAAACAAAGCAGGTTGGGGATGTTAAGCCGAGAGAAAAGGTATCCTGGAGGGAGGCAAAATTATGATCAACCACGTTATAGGCCTAACTTTGATTAAATATGAAGCAATGTTCCCATTTTCAATTTAATCATGTGCACAAACAATATGATTCATCTATATGAAGTAAAACAAAGCATACTTAAATAAGAGGGCTTGATTATGACATGACTGGTCACAAATTAAAGGCGTGTAACTTTAAAATTTTCTCCCCTAAAAGGAGGGAATAGTTCCCTGCCTTTACTTAAAAATAGTGTTCACTTAATGATTCTCCTTGATATGTTCACTATTATGTTAGAACATAGAGGAAAAGGATACAGTAAGCAAAAGTTGAGTCACATTTTAAGATGGAGATAGAGCATTCTAACAGAAGCTAACAAGCAGAGGACCTACCCATTTCAACTGCACTGTTGCATATTTGCTCAGAGATGCGGTCCGGCAATGAGACTGCAAGCTGACTTTGAACAAGAAGGCTTTGACGGTTTTCCTCACGATTAGATAGCTCCATACGAGCACTAGCCATGCACAACACAGCAAGAGCCTTGTCAGCAAAGGATCCAACTGCTGACTCCCCAGATAACATTAACGCATCAGCGAACTGACGAACAGCCTCTGAAACATCTGCAACCTTTCAGTGTCAAAATAACATTCCATCAGAAAATGTGCGAAAGGGGGAAAAAGGAAGAAAGAATGAAACACCATGGTCATGAGTAATAATAAGAAAAACCTAGACTCCATTTCTGGTAGCTTCTAAAATAAGGCCAACAACCTACATATTAACTTCTAAAATTTAATTGCATTCAAATTTTGGACAGTGCAAAAAAAAATAAAAAAAACATACATAGTATTCAGGTTTATCGTTCTTGGTCTTCTCTTCTTTTTAAATTTGAATTTTTCATTTCTAATTCACAAAAGGAAAAAGTTTTTCTGCTATCAGTCCTCAAATTATAAAAATTTAACAGATCTCCCAAATATCATACTTCGGTGAAGTCTCTAAAATTGCTTAGTTTCTAGTGATTTGGAATAAACTGCCGTAGTTAAAATCTGTATACTGTAGATTTCATATCACAGTTACATTTTATCCCTATGTTTCTTCTTCCTCTTCTGACTTGCAATAAGAGGGGACAGATGAGCTCAGGGAGGCGGACATGTGGGCAGGCATTTGGATTTAGAGGAGGAAGTCAATACGGGAGAGGTCGAGATCGAGACCTAGAGAGGGGGAGATAGAGACACATTGAGGTCTAGGCCACCGGTGTTGGTGAAGCCAAATTCGTCCAGGCAGATGATTCCATTCGGGTCAAAGCACAGCCATTTGATGTGGATTCGGCCAAAGAGAGAGGATTGTGGAGGAGATAGGTGAGTTTAATTGGATTCTTAACTCAAAGTTAACTTTAAATGAAATTTAATAACAAAGACCGGGTAACCAACGTAATTGGAGCAACTTAATAACAAATATAACGTTTTGGAGAATTATTATTTCAAATTTATGTAAGTTGGCAGAGCGATATTAGAAAACCCCAAAGAAGGAATGATTTTTCTTTTCTTTTTTACATTTTTTTTATACTTCAAAGCAAAACAGAACAAAAAGAAAAAAGAAAGAAGCAATAGATAATGTATTTGCCTTAAGTTAAATGGAAATGTTATTTATTTACTTGTCATGTCGAAATTTAGAAAACAATGCAAATTTAGATGAAAAATTATTGCGAGTAAATGATCAAATATTACATAAATTGAAACTGCAAATTAGTTAATATATGTAGAGGTTAATTTGAATATGTAACCATATACTGTACTAGTTGCTTGCTTATTGTTATTCTTTGTTTTCTCATCAATAGTTTATGGCTTCAATAAAAATTCCATAAGGTTCTTTAGCAAATATTTTTAAGCTGAAAGTATGTGGAGTTTCACAGGGGATTAATCTGGTAAATTTCCTTTTGAAAAGCAACTTGCACTAGTTTGTCATCTACACTTAAATATAATAGACCCTACATAGATGGATTTGGTGTTTGTGTGTGCTCCATGAACTAGAACATTAACTACAGCATAGTAAAACTCTGGTCCAAATATCATTAGAAGATTCAGGCTATCTGTATACATACATCAGTGGAGGTAGGGTTCCCCTGGAAGGTGGAGGATGAGTTGTTAGGACTCATGTGTATGAGCCTACTCTCTAATATTGTTTTGATGATTTAACAAACAATTTATAACTAAGTTTGTTTCTAGTTGTTGTGGCTTGTTTCCTTAACTAGGTTGACGATATCTGATGAGAAGCTATTCTTTCAAGAGTCAAACATTCAAGAGCAAGCCATGTTCTCAATCACTTAGGTATATTTGTTTCATGTAGTATATATTGTGTGAAACTATTTCAAGCTTAATAATATACACACACACAATATTGGATTTTCTCACAAAATGAGCTATTTTGAGAAAACATTGTGATGGTGGTTTATCGATCATATTTACTTTTCATTCATGTGTTATAATGCTTATGAAAACATTTCATAAGGTTTCATAACTCTTTTCATGTCAAAAAATCTAAATTCTAGTTCTCTCATAAACATGTATTTATGTATGTTTTGCAAAACAATGTCTTTTCACAAATGGTAAATACAAATCCAAAAATTTCTGCACAAACATGTTTATGTTCATGTTTATAAACTTTCCCTAAAGTTTCATTATTTTTGCATATTATTTGTTATTTTTATTGTAATTTTAAAAGTCATATTTTAAACCTAAAAAACCCATGTATCAGTTTGCGGTCGACCGGACATGTTGCCGCGGTCGACCGCCTAGAAGCCCAGACTCTAGTCTGTTTCTCAGGCTCTTGCGATTGACCGGACGTGCCACCGCGGTCGACCGCCACAGTGAACGTTACACAGTAACGGCTAATTCTAGATTTTGTTTTCTTATGATTTTTAGTCTTTTTGCTTGGCTTTTTGTTGATGCCTTGAGATGTTATAAATAACCCTATGCTTTAAACTCTTTAACTAACCAAGAAAATTATTTAATCATGTTTTGCAAGAGTTTCAAGAGGTGTTTAGTTGGTGTTTCAAGTTTTGTTTCAAAAGAGGAGTTTTTCACAAAGAGAAGGATTTCAATTTCAATTGAGGAATTCACCCTCATCATCATTTCTACAACTCTTTGTGTTTATAGAGAAGTTTTCTAAACTCTATTATCTAGCTATTTTATCATTGAATTTCGTATTCATATTTTTGCTAGATTAATTTGAATTAGATTTTTATTGTTCTCATTTATCACACACATCCCTCTTGAGCTTTTGATATTTTATACAATATATTATTGGGTTGTGGTGGATGATATAGTAAGAGTGAGCTTTATTGTGTTCTCATTCAATGTAGAGAACAAATATTTGTATTTGAGCTTTATTTGTGAGTATCACTTTGTAATAGACATTTACACTGAGAGGAGTGTGTGGTGAGGACGTGGTCGATACCAAGAGGAGTGACGTCGGTAGTAAAACCTAAAAAGAGGTGTGAATCCGAACACTTGAGAGAGGCAACACGTGAGGACCAACACTGAGGTTGTAGTTTGTTTGATTACATTGTGACTGGATTGTGAGAGTTTTCGGTGAGCTAGAAAACCGAGTGTGTAGAATCTTTTTGAGAAGATAGCGAGATCTCCTCGAGGCGAGGAGTGGAGACGTAGGTCAAGGGTTGACCGAACTCCGTGAACAAATCTTATGTTTGCATTTGCATTGATGTACATTTATTTTGTGCTCTTGCTTATATCTTGTTTATCTTGCTTGTAATTTATATTCTTGCTCATTATTCATTTATCTTGCTTGTAATTTATATTCTTGCTCATAATTCATTCATATATCTCTTGCAAGAATTAATGAATTAATAAGTTTTTAAATTGGCATAATATCAGATTAGATTAGCATTAACCTTATTCACCCCCTAGGGTACTTTCAATTGGTATCAGAGCCTGGTGTTCTTGACTAGAGGTTTAACCGCCTTGAGTCAAAAATCCAAATTATCTTGTATTGCTAATCTTGTTTTATTTTTATTTATATCTTACTTGCATATATATCATGGACATGCACAGTGTACCTAATCTTGGTTATGCTACTAACATTGCTCCTAGAATCAGCAATTTTCCTTATGCTCAATGGTATGTTAAATTTAAGTTATTTGCTAGATCTAAGAATATCGATATATGAGAAATTATTGAATGCGCTTATTTTGTACCCATTACGGAGAAATCCAAGTGGAATAATAATGATAATAGATTGTTTGCAATGAACAAGATTTTGTTAGAATTCTTAATTGATGCCTTTGGCTTATCTTTTCTAACAAACTTGATTCTTTTGATAGTGCTTACAATTTGTGGAAACTTATAGAAGCACATCAAGAGAACTTGAAGGCGATCCGACAAACTATGGAGGATTCCATTTTAAGTTCAAAAAAAGCTCATCTTCATACACACCACCACTAAGCGATAGCCCTAGTGAGGTATACGAGTCTAATAACGATAATGATTTTACTTTTGATGAACTCGCACATGAATATGAAAAATTATTGCATGACCATAAGAAATTACAACATAATTTTAAAGATTTGAAAAGCAAGCATGTTATATTTAAATCCGATCATGAGTTTCTTATATCTAAGTTTGATTTCATTGCAAATGAAAATGTAAATCTTAAAGAAATTAACGAAAAATTAAAATTGGATATTGCTAGCTTGACTCATGATAAAAACAATGTCATGTTAGAAGTAGAAGCAAGTAAAAATAAGCTCAACACTCTTGTAAATGATTTTATCCATTCTACTTCTATTGACAATGCACATATATCTAATGATGAGTTGAATCATATGAAGAAACGCATATCCTCCTTAGATTCAACTTTACATACATGCATTGTGAATAATAATAAGCTTATGGACTTGTGTGTAAAGTTTCATGAAGATACTTTTAAAAAACACATTCACTAGCACACATATATAACAAAGTTTACAAATGTACCATTTGCGGGCGAAAATATCATATTGATAAATTTTGTTATGATGCCCAAAAATCCACCATGTCCAAAAATATTGATCCTTGTATATCCCATCAAGCTTTTTCATCACATACACATGTACATACACCTATTGCACATCATAAATATGCTCATGTGTATAAGTGTGATTTTTGTGATCGTTTTGATCATTTGACCAAAATTTGTTTTGATTTGAAGAGAGTTTCTCGTTTGCAAAATAATTTCAAAGAAAAATCTATTTTTGCAAATAATTAACGTGCACCACCACTTGGTCAACACAAACCTTTTAGACCCTTTCATTGCACTCATTGCAATCGAAATGAACATTTATATGAATTTTGTTTTGACCATGTTCGTGCACCCTATACGCCCAAATTAGTTCATAACCCAAGAGCATTGAACTTAAATGATAGGGATCATGTCCCTGATCTTATTGGTACCAAAAATATTTGGGTACCAAAATGTGCTTGATTTTAAAATTTTAAATATTGTTTGTTTGGTTTTTGAATTTCATATTTTCAAAATTCTATTTGAAGTTAAAATAATCTTGAGTAAAAATTTATGGATTTTCTTGCAAATTACATATTGAATGTATTTTCTGATCTTTGAATATACTATTATTAATATATCTATATTGTAGAATAAAACAAATTTACAAATTTTTGTCTGTTTTTTAAAGTTTACTCAGAGTCAGATTCCTCGCGGTCGACCGTGAGTGTCGCGACGGTCAACCGGAGAGTGTATATTTGCACTCAGTTTCTGGATTTTTTCGCGGTCGATCGAGCACGTCTCAACGGTCGATCGGACAGGGTGAATGTCTGTACCCAGTTTTCATTGTGTTTTCGGGTTTTGGGTTTTGTTTCTCAAACTGTTTGTGACCCGTTTGCTCTTCATCGTCGATCCAGAGTCCAAATTGATCTAAACCCTTGATCTTACCCTCATATGTGATCTGATCCCTCTTCTTCATCCCATCGTTCTTAATTTGATTTCATCCTCTTCAAACCCTAGTTTTCTTTCCCGCTCCTTCACGGTCTACCGTCGCCCTCTCTACGGTCGCCTGCTGCTGTTGAGCCTGAAAGGGAACTCTCCTTGTCGAGCTCATCTTCTGGTCATCATCTTTTAGTAAAGCCCTGAACTCTATCTCTTTCTTTTTTATCTGTGTCATCTTATCTAGGGTTCCGATCTCAAGCTAAGTTCCTGCTATGTTTAAATCCTCTTTGTTATCATGCCTCCTCTTAGGAAGAGATCTAAAAAGGACAAAGTTCATTTTCCTAAAGCTGTGCATTATGAAGATTATCTTAGGAACAAAACTCTAGTTCAAAAATATAAGGAGCTTAGCAATCTGAAAATTTATCCTGAAAATTTATCCTGGTAGGTGTGTTAATTTTGATGATCTCATGCCCTACCTAATCCCCTAATATTTTAGAGATATAGGGTTGCTCGATCTCGTCCCACACAAAGAAAGTTCCGCATTACTCATTCCTTGTTTATCTGTTTTATGCTAACATGACTATCATGATGCCTGATAACGAAACCTATGTCATCAGAACTTATGTTAAAAATATAGAAATTGTTTTCTCAGTTGCTGAACTTTCAAAAATTCTTAAAATTCCTGCAAGAGATATTAATCTTATTAATGTTGAGCAGGATGATCCTGATGTTAATTCTCTGATTTTTCGTACTGGCTGTAATTATCCTATGTCTAACAATTCTCTTAATCCTACTGCTAAACTCATTACTAGAATTGCTGCTTACAACTTGATCCCCAAGACCGGTAGTTTCAATCATTTTGCTCCCAATAAAGTAGCTATTGTTTATGCCATCTTTGCAAAAAATTAAGTCAATTGGAGAAAAGTTTTCTTTGACATCATGTCGGGTCCTCATTACAAGTTCCTTCCCTTTGGGTCCATCATTACCAAAATTCTCACCCATTTCCGTGTCGACCTTACTAATGAACCCAAAGTTGAACCCAGTAAGGAATTCTTTGATAGAACTGCTCTTATTAGGATGAGACTTTTAGAATCTCATTTATCTACTCCTCAAGTCACTGTAGATCTGATCTGCTGATGCATCATCTTCCAGATCCCCTTCCAGTCCTACACCTCATCCTCGTACTCGTACATCTTCCACTTCTGATGAGGTTATCACTCGTTTGGATAGTTTTGATGCTCGACTCACTAGACTTGAGCGTAATGTTGATGAGATTCTTAGACTCTAGCGTCAGTCTCTTGGGATTCAGCTTCAGATCCAGGTGCAGACTCTGGTTCATCTGATGGTGATGATGAATGAAGACCTATTACCCTCTTTGGACACTCTCTCTTGGACTTTGTATTTTGTATGAACTTGGTAGAAGAAAAACTTATGCTTTTTATTTGGGTTTGTAATATTTTAGTTAACTTAAACTTATTTCAATCTCTGTAGGATTTTGTGGATTTGGAACACTTGTGTGGTTTAAAGACTTTGGATGATTACTTTTCTATGTATTTTGGAATATTTTCATGGGTTTTGTGGTAGCTATGACATGTGTATTTCTTACAGGTGGAACATTACATAATCTTTGACATGTTATAAGCTAACTTCATATGATTTGTCTCCCTTTAATATATAAGGGTGAACTTGAAATTCTTACGCTTTATATCTAGGTAAGTCAATTTTGGCCCATACCCATTTACTCACCTAACCCGTCCATCACTTGACCCGTCCAAAACCCACCCATTTAATTAAATAGGCCTAATCGGGCGGGTCCATTTTACATCATATTAAATGGGCGCTAAATGGGCGGTCTATACTCGCCCGCCCGCCCG
>NC_033800.1:131619250-131638601 GCF_001876935.1 Asparagus officinalis
TCATTCCATCATCAGGAGAAGTTTCTCATCTCGGGGAAGGCGCTGCTCGCGGGGTACCTCATGTTATGGCTGAAGAGGTGCGTAATCCCCACTCACTCCTTCGAGGCTCTTCCTATAGAGGTCGTGTATCCGGCGGTTTGCCTGGCTCACGGGAAGTCTTATTCCCTGGTATCGGCGACGATAGCGTGCATCCATCGGGGGCTCCGTACTCTGACGAGCCAATTCTGCCGTGTGTCGGTCCTCGACGAGGGGGAAGGAGAAGTTATCAGAACCCCCAATCCTAGGGTGGGGCTACCGTATACCTACTTGGTGGCATGGTTCGTCTATCACTGCGAATGCTTGATGAGTGCCCCGGCAGCGCTTCAGGGAGACAGGTTTGTCCCCTTTGTCCAGCGTTTGGAGAGGTGCTCCTGGAAGTGCAAGGACATCCCCGATACGAGGAAGACGCTCTCCCACTTCGGGCACTATAATTTTCGTCGATCTTTTCCTTACTTTAGCGGGGGTGGATATGGAGAATCTCTCAGGGATGCGCCGACGGCGGATCACCACACAATCCTTTCCCGTGGTGCCTTTCGCTGGTTGGTGGACATTCGACCGGGGTATCACGTTCTGAGAACAGGCTCCACATGCTATCTCGAGCCATACATCCCTTGCAGGTTTGCCCGCCAGTTTGGGTATGATCAATTGTATGTGGGCAACGCCAACCCTCGCCTACACTTCGAAGGAGGACTGGTTGACGGCGCTCGGGGGTGGTTCTGGACCCATGCTGGAGGTACTCAAGCTCGTTTTGAGTTGCCTGCGAAGGACCGCGATTTACACCACACGCTCTTGTACTGTCGGTGGTATCGGGGTGCTAGTGCTGACCCCGCCAACTTCTGGTTCCAAAGCTCATGTCTGGCGGAACGCGATCGTCCCATCAGGGGCTCTCTCCGTTCTTCAAAGAGAAGGGGCCACCAAACCGCTAGGGAGTTGTTCTCGGAGGATCCAGTGGAGGACTGTGAGAGCTTCGATGCTGGTGGCGAATCTGAGGTTCCCGATGTTCAAGCTCCGGTTCAGAGTCCGACAATCGGACAAATGGGGGCACCTTTGCTATCCCCGAGTAGCTCGCTTCTCTCGAAGCGTCAGCGGGAGGCGGTGGCCGAGAGTTCCAGAGCGGAGGCGGCCAAGAAGGCTCGCTGTGATGGGACAGTCGGGACCATCCAAGCGGCAGGGGGTCGGGATGACGTTTCTCCGATAAGGATTCCTGGAGTGGCTCTGTCCGGGTCTGGAGTGGCTCCGTCTGGGTCTGGAGCCGTGTCGCCTGCCTCACCTGCCGCATCGGGGGCAGTTCAAGAGACTCCGAAGGACGCTCCTCTGCCGTCCGACGTGAGGTTACCGTCGGGAGTTCCAACGGCTTCTTTGCCCGCATCACGAGGTAGTCTTTGCAACAGTACCCTTGATTGCAATGTTGCTCTTGCACCTTTTGATATCGGTAATGGATCTATGCAGGTGCGGTTGAGAAAGTGATCTCCATTCCTTCCGACGAAGAGGAAGAAGCTGGAGATGATGAGGGGCTTACGGGCTTAGGTAAGTATAGACTTTAGCATTACTCGTTCTTTCATGCTTCACCGTAAATAGGGTCCCTTACGAGGGGTCTCCGTTAATTCTCTTGGTGCATTTGTAGCCGATCCTGCCCGCGAAATCGCCGGCAAAGAGGGTCCTTCCTCTTGGGCGAATCGCTCGTCTAGGGAGACGGGCGAATCTGAGGAGGATGACGACGACGCCTCAATACACGAGGCCCTGTCGAGTGAGGAAGAGGATTTGGCTCATGAAGATGCGACTGGTCAAATAGGGGGATCCCCTGCTCCTGCGGCGGTGTCTGCTGAGGATCGTTCCTCAGTGCGAGAGTCACCGCTTCAAAGAGAGGTTTCTGCTCAGCAAGTGATCACCTCCCTGTCGGGGGTCGCCGTTGATGCCGTGATTGCTGTTCCGAGGTCATCATTGGTCACACCGGCCCTGGCGACGCCAATTACTACTTCCACAGTTACGGCCACCAGTGCTTCAACCGCGGTTCCATCTATGATGGAAGAGGCTGCCCTCTCTCCCTTGGAGCGTGAGCGAAGAAAGAGTGCGGCACGATCCGTGGCTGAATTCCATGACACTATGGCTGCCTGCATCAGGCTCGCGCTGGAAGAGAGTTGTCCTTTCGAGAGCTTCGAAGAGGATATCGACTACATCATAGGCTTCTTAATCAAGAGGCTAAAGCATTCTGGGGCGCAACCTTATTTCCAGCGTAAGGAGGCGGTGAAAGAAGCCATCCAGCAGTTGCTTGCTCTTCGCGCGAAGAGTTCCACTCTTGTGGATCTTGCATCCGGCGAAGTCCGAGCGGTGGTGCAAGAGCGGGATCGCCGTCTGAATGAAACTATGTCACTAGAGGCGAGATTGTCGGAGGAGCTGGAGCAGGCCAGAGCTGAGAATGAACGGATGGTCTTCGAGCGACAGAAGGCTGACAACCGCGTTTCTCGCCTGTCTTCGGAGGTAGAGACTCTGAAGCAGGTCATAGCCAAGGCGCGGGCCTCATTGGCTATTCAAGAGAAGGCTCGTGAGCAGGCGGTCAAAGAGTTGGAGAACATTGAATCTCGCCAGCAGCTGACTGCCAATTCAGTGGAGGAAAAGGAGCGAGCCCATAAGGAAGCCAAAGAGACCGTTCAAGACTTGGCCTCGCGTACGGATGAAGATCTTCGCCGAGAGATTCTAAGGAGGCTTGAACTTCGCCATGCCGAAGAACTTCGTGAGGCGGAGCTGCGGTTAAAATCTCTGTAATTCGTTTTCAATTTTCCGTTTGTAATAGGACTTCCCTTTCACGAATGAAATTATCCCTTTTGTTTTTGGCCTATTGTCACTTGTGTGCGTGTGCCATTTTCGTAACCATGCATTGGTCGGAATCTGGCCGCAAGAGGACCTCAACTGCAGCGGGATTATCATCGATTGGTTTGCGCTGTAGGTTTATTTCGACTGCAGGCGAATTCGGCCCGCAGGCGGATTTGCAAATGCTAATGGCGATCCTGACTCTGATCGGGTTACGCTTTTAGCGGGCCACGTGTTAATCCACGTGTACGCCGGTTAAGGAGACGTGGGATAGCCGCCTCGCATTAAATGCGAGGTAGTGGGCCTCTTCGTTCCCCACGTCCGATTTGAGCCGTTTGTTGAAGATCGTGCTCAAGGAACTGCCAGATCTTGTCCGTCCAGATCCGATCCGTTCGGTCTTGCTCTTTAGCTGCTTTAATCCTGAACGGTCTAATCAAGTACTGAGTAACCGCCTAGGACTCTTAGGGTATTTAACACCCTAACTCTTCCTCAAGAGGGCCTATCGTCCTCCTCAGAGTAAACCAGAACTTCTTCTTCCTCATACTCCCAATGGCGCCGAAGGTGAAGAGAGTCGTTTCCAAGAAAAGGAAAGAGCCTGGTTCTTCAGGTGCTGCCGAAGCCGTCGCGGCTGAAGGTATCTTCTTGCTTCGACTTTCGTGTGAGTTTAGTAGGTGTTCCTCCCCCAACTGTTCCCTGTATCGCTTGTTGCGTCTTACAGGTCGAGAGGAGGTGCCGGCTGCCGAGGAGCATGCGGCCGATCCCATTCTGATTTCAGACGACGAATCTGAAGGCCGTGCGAACTCCGCTGCTCCGGATCCCGCTCCCCAGCCGGGAGCCGAACCTTGCCTCGAAATTCCTCCCATCACGGCGCTTGCTCCAGGCCAGAGGTCTGTTCCCTCCGAGTCTCAACCATGGCAGGCCCGTATTGAAGAGTTCGAAGGTGCTGTAAGGCAGGCAATTTCCCTCGTCGAACTCGGTATGGGTAGCTTTGACAGCTTCAGGCAGTCCCTCTATGATCGCGTGGCCGATTTACGGCGATCAGGTGAAAACCGTCTCGCTACCCGTTGCGTGCGTGAACTCCGTCTCTTGGAGCCACGCATGATGGTGCTAGAGGACTTGCTACGGGGAGGTCCGGAGGCTAAAATGGCATCCTGTCTAGCTCACTTCAGGCGTCAGGAAGCCCTGGAACAGGAAACCCGCTCCAAAGAGATAGCGGATTCGGAGTCTGCGGCTAACTTTTGGGTGAGCCAACAACGTTTGCTAGAGGAGCAAGTCATTGACCTCAACCATACCATGGCTCGCCTGAGGGCCGAGTTGGGACAGGCGGAGGCGAAGTGGAAGGGGCTCCAATCCGACGTTATTAAGGTGAACGAGCACGCTGAGGCGGAGACTCGGCGCCTGCTGGCTTTGCGTCAGACAGATGCTGCCGCCATGTCGAACCGCGAAGATCGAATTCAGAAAGCTGCTGACCTAATACACGTTGCCGGGTAGTCTATTCCCGTGAGAAAGACGAAGTCTACGTATTCAATATCGTAGCACTAAAAGGGTTAACTCTTTTAGCTTAAACGTCACATAGGAGCGGACTTAAACAATCCGCATGCTAGCCCGACTCAAACGGTAGTCGGTAAAGGCTAATCAAATCCGTTGAAGGCTGGGGATTAGCCAAAAATCCTAAAGTCAACGCCTAACACGCGTCGCCGGGTAGTCTATTCCCGTGAGAAAGACGAAGTCTACGTATTCAATATCGTAGCACTAAGAGCGTTAACTCTCTTAGCACAACAAAGTCAACGCCTAATACACGTTGCCGGGTAGTCTATTCCCGTGAGAAAGACGAAGTCTACGTATTCAATATCGTAGCACTAAAAGAGTTAACTCTTTTAGCATAACGTTACATGCGGAACGGACTTAAACAATCCGCATGCTAGCCCGACTCAAACGGTAGTCGGTAAAGGCTCATCAAACCCGTTGAAGGCTGGGGGTTTGCCAAAAATCCCACAAGTATTATGGTTGATTATTCCATACGTAGTGGTTGATTATTCCATACGGAGTAAGACATCATAATAAATGAGACATAATGAATGAAAAAAAGACATATTTTCTATTAATAAAATTGAGTTTGCAGGTACAAGAGTTACAATCAATCTACATGAAGTTTGTGACTACAGGCTTGCTGTTCAAGTTTAGTCAATTCCTCTGTATAAGTTCGCTCAAGCTCACACTGCAATGCAACCTTGAAGGATTCCTCGGTGAGGGATAATGTTTTCGCAGCCTCTTGTTGGATCTTGGCTAACTTCTGTTTCGAGAGCTCCAATTTTCCGGATATCACAACTCGTGAACGCTCCAAGTCACCCTTCGCCATCCCCAAGATAGCCAAGGCCTCCATTTGATCCACCCGACTTTGTTGCGTTTGAATCTCAAGTCCAGCCGAAGCCCGAGTGTCGTGCCATGCTTGTAGACGAGATTCCATCCAAATGGCTGTGTACGTTGAGCTACCAGCAGTCTTCAACTCTTGTAACCGTCGGAATTCGCGCTCCAGCCGGTCCAAAGCGTCGACATAGCTAATCTGCAATAAAGATCAACAGCTCAGTCAGATCAAGAATCGAGATACATAAATCGAAAGACTAAAAGGGAAATTGCGAATCTTTAATTGAAATTCTATAAAATGGAATTTTCCAATTAAAGGTCTAATTAAACCTATACGACATTCTCGGTTCAATTTAAAGGAAGATCAAATATATAAGCCAAGCAAATCAAGCGCCTCTTGCATAGTTCACATGCGCAATTGAGCATAAAAATCCAAGGGAAAATCAAGTTAGCATAGTTCACATGCGCAATTGAGCATGAAAATCCAAGGGAAAATCAAGTTAAGTGTCGCGGAGTCAAATATAAGGCCTCGATCATATCAACATGTGGATTCACAAGTTCAACCATATGCAAGGGTTCAATCACATGTACAAATTCAAGGCATATAAAGCTCTCGACTATATACAAGTTTGAATTCAAAGTTTGAGTTCAAGGCATATGCAAGAATTCAATCGTGCAAAGATCCGGCCATATATAAGAGTGAATTCGAAGCATACAAGAAATTTTCGACCACATACGAGTTCGGATCCAAGTCATGCACAAATTCAATTATATACAAGAATTCAGTTATATATGAATTCAACAATACAAAAGCTTGGTCATATTCAAGTTCGAGTTCAAGCCAAGTTCGGAAGCAAATCATACAACCACACACAAGTTCGAGTTCAATCCTACAAGTTCGAATTCAATCATACGCAAGAGCTTGGCTATATACAAGGTTTGAATTCGATCATATACACGAGTTCAATTATACACAAGTTCGAACTATATACAAAATTCAAGCATATAAAAGAATTTGGCCATATGCAATCAAGTTTCGGCCACACGAACAACCCCAAATTTCGGCCACCATCAAACCATGAGTTTAAATGCATCGATTCGAAATTGCAATGATCAAGCCATGCTCACGATTGAAGACAGAATTCGGCTAACATTCAAGTCCAACACAGATTTCAGTTTCTTCCCCAAAGTTCAAGAGTTCAACCACCAAGCTAAAATTCACAGACTCAACAAAATCGTTCTAAGCCGAAGAACGCCTAGGTCAAATCAACCAAATCTCGAGGAGGTTCGATTCACATTCAAACTGCAGTCATCAAATACTCACCAAACTCAACAAAATTTCGGCCATGGATGAGTTCATCCAAAATACGGTTTTCCCCTAAAATGAAAGAGTTGGGGACTGCAACATCAAACCATAAACACAACCAAAGCCAAAATTCGGCTATTACCCAAAGTACAACCAAATTTCAGTTCTCTTCCCCACAAATTTCAGAAATTAGGGCTTCAACCATCAAAACCCATGGGTTCAAAATCAAGAAATCAAAACTGAAATCAAAGCCATGATGAGAAGCTTACCCGAATTTCAAGAAGGTTGGAGCTTGAAGAAGAAGAAAGCCTCAAAATCCCAAACCCTAGCTCTTGGATTCGGTTGAGATTGAAGAGCTGGAAGATCTCTTAAAGGGGAAGAACTCCTCAAGGAAAAAGAACTCTTGAGGGAGAAGAATTCTTGAATGAGTAGAGTTTAGAAGAGCTTTCAGAGGACTGGAACTTGAAGAAGTAACCGAAATTTTTGGGGGAATAGAGGGCTGGAACCGATGAAGAAGGAAGAAGAACAAAACAAAAAAAACGAAAGGGAGAAGAGTCGGATTTTTTTTTCCCCTTCCGACCCGCGTTCCGCGGGTCGAACTCGAGACCGACCCGCGTGCTCGCGGGTCGGATTAATCCGACCCGCGATCACGCGGGTCGGATCCATCTGACCGCGTGAACGCGGGTCGGATCCATCTGACCCGCGTGAACGCGGGTCAGACCAGGTTTAGTGTCCGTCTCGCCGTATTTTCGTCCGTTTTCGTCCGTTTTCGAAATTTTCGAAGGTTAACCTCATCTCCCGGACAATTTCACGGCATTTTTGTTCATATTTGGAATGTTCAGAGTTCAACTTCATTTCCCGGATAATTGAGCGGCATTTCCAGTCAGATTTGGAACGTTCAGAGTTCAATTTCATCTCCCAAATAATTTCGAGATATGTTCGTCTACTTTCAGAATACTCGAGACCCAATTTTATATTTTGGGTGATTTCGTGATTTTTCGCCTATTTTCGGAATATTTGAAATCCAAACTCCAACGGGTACATGAGTCTAAACTGTTTTCCATTTTGACAGCAAGTTCCTAGAGAATATTACAGATAATAATTCTTAAGGATAACCTGGCAACCTCCGGCGGGTACATGAGGTTAAACTGATTCCCGAAACTCCCAGGAGTACACGAGTATAAACTGGTTCTCCTCAGGTTAACGCGAAACCCTAAGGTTAACGTCGGTCAACGCGTAGCCCTAGGTCAACGCCGGTCAACGCGTTGCGATGAAAGTCAACACTGATCGATTCGAAACCCTAAGGTCAACGCCGGTCAACGCGTAGCCCTAGGTCAACACCGGTCAACGCGTTGCGATGAAAGTCAACACCGATCGATTCGAAACCCTAAGGTCAACGCCGGTCAACGCATAGCCCTAGGTCAACGCCGGTCAACGCGTTGCGATGAAAGTCAACGTCGATCGATGCGTAGCCCTAGGTCAACGCCAGTCAACGCGTTGCAATTGATCCAAAAGTCAACTCAATGACATATCAACAAAAAAAAACCACTCACCAATTCCGGTTCAAGGCTTCAATAACGGTCAGACGATAAACGCAGTACCGAGAAAATCTTAGCTATTCGACAAAATACAGAATACGCTAAAATATGGAGAAGTCAAGAATCGAAACCATCTGTAGCTCCTTTAACACCGACTGAAGGTGGGGATCCATCATATCCAAAGCGTTTCAGACTCCTCTATAAAAGAATGAGGCTGAAACACTTTGGAGGGGGTATCTGTAGGCGTCTAAAATTGTCTACGAGAGCCCACACGAAACTCGAAGCAATGAATGGGCGAGTCAAGAAGATTCGTCAAACCAACTCGTGCGCGTCGGTCAAACGCGTGCACGTCAATCAACTCGTGCGCGCCAGTCAACGCGCGCACGTCGATCAGCCCGTGCGCGTCGGTCAGCGCGCGTACGTTGAATCAACTCGTACGCGCCGGTCAAACGCATGCACGTCAACCAACTCGTGCGCGCCGGTCAACGAGTGCACGTGAAATCACCTCGTGCGCGCCAGTCAACGCGCGCACGTCAATCAGCCCACGCGCATCGATCAGCACGCGTATATTAACCAACGCGCGTTCGACGATCGGTCTCGCGACGAAGCATACAAATCAACAAATCTATCGAATACGCGACAAGAACAAATCCCGGAAGAAAGAAACCAAAAAAAGGGGAAAAAAGTCGGCGAACCCGCGCCAAGCGCAGGACGGAATGATCCGACCCGCGCAAGCGCGGGACGGATCAATCCGACCGGCGCATGCGCGGGTCGGATCAATCCGACCCGCACATGCGCGGGTCGGATGATTCCGACCCGCGCAAGCGCGGGTCGGATTATTCCGACCCGCGCGAGCGCGGGTCAGATCGTCCTACCGCGCAGTCTAAATGTCCCAAAACACGTTTTGATGGTTTTAAATTGTTTTTTGCAGGGTTTATCGGTTCCAGGGGTTCTTAACTGACTTGAGACCATCCCCAAACGTGGTTAGGCTGCTGTTGACTGAAGATAGAGCCAAATCACTTGTTCTCATCCAAATAACCGCATTCGAGGCCTATAAATATGAGCCAAAGGCCTCCATTTTCGGGGGCTGGAATTTTATCAAGAGGACGAGGTGCTGCTGGATTGGAGAGTGAAGGAGCACGAAAATTCAACGAAGGACAGCGAGATCCCGGCGAACTTCAGCACAAAGGAGAAGCCGTTCGAAGGATCAGAAGCTCGTACGTCCGCTCCTTGAGATTAGGCTTGGTCTTAATCTCGAGAAGAGCCCTGATTTCGCTTTGTCGATCTCAGCGCCTCTAATCAAAAAAGCTTCCCCGGTGAAGGCGAAGCTCTGCCAAATTTTCTGCAACCGGATCTGATTCGCGGTCGTCCACGGATTAACCCCGGCACCGGCAAAGAACCCACGCAAGCAAGAGCCGATAAACGGATCTTGTGTTTATTTTCAAGAAAGTTGTAATCTTTTATTCTTTTGTTGTTTGAATTCATTTGTAACGCTTAAAGTTTAATGAAATCAATGACTAAGGTAACTTTCGACGGAAACAGATATATGATCTAAAGCATCTATTTCATACTTGCCACCTTTTAATGTCTGAGGAGCACGCTCGTTCGCCCATTGATAGTGATTCTGAGCCATGTCTTCAATGAGAGTGTATGCATCGTCTATTGTTTTGTTCATCAAAGCTCCTCCTGCTGCAGCATCAACAGTCATTCGAGTGTTGTAAGTGAGCCCGTTGTAGAAGGTGTGAACAATTAACCACTTCTCCAGTCCATGGTGAGGGCACATCCTCAATAATTCCTTGTAGCGTTCCCAAGCTTCATACATGGTGAGGGCACATCCTCAATAATTCCTTGTAGCGTTCCCAAGCTTCATAAAGTGACTCTCCTTCCTTATGTACAAAGCTTGTGATCTAGTTTCTCATCTGTGCTGTTTTACTTGGAGGAAAATACTTTGCAAGAAACGCTCTGGACAATTAATCCCAAGTGGTGATGGATCCAGCTGGCAATGAGTGCAACCAAGCCCTAGCCTTGTCCCTTAAAGAGAACGGAAATAATCTGAGTCGAATAGCATCATTGGTCACTCCATTAAGTTTCAAAGTCGAATAGCATCATTGGTCACTCCATTAAGTTTCAAAGTGTCACAATACTCCAAGAAAATCGACAGGTGGAGGTTCGGGTCTTCAGTAGCACCTCCTCCAAACTGATTCAGCTGAACCATTGAGAGCAGTGATGGTTTTAGCTCAAAGTTATTAGCTTCAACATTGGGCCTTGTAATGCTTGAATGTGTGCCTTGAGCATTTAGGGCTGCGAAATCCTTAAGAAGCTGATTTTGATCTCCCATCATAGCTTGTTTTGTGTTTCTTTGCTCCCTTATAGACCTTCTTATGTTTGCAAGAGTCACCGATAGTTTAGGATTGTTTTCGTCGTGTAATTCTATTTGATGCCCTTGCATAAAAGAAAGTGAGAAGCAAAGAGAAAAAAAAAAAATTCTAGTCTAGCTTAATAACGTAAGCACTCAATATTAACACTGTAGTCCCCGGCAACGGCGCCAAAAACTTGATAGGCAAATTCGCAAGCGCACAGATTCGTTGTAGCTATCAAGGTCGATCCCACAAGGACTAGGGGTTAATTACCAAATCTCACGTTATTCGTTAGCTATCAAGGTCGATCCCACAAGGACTAGGGGTTAATTACCAAATCTCACGTTATTCGACTAGCTAACTCAATGAATAAATTAGAAGAGATTTAATAAAAGAAATAAAATAAACAACTAATCGGATGGAATTCAATATAATGAAGGACTAGGATTGGGTTATCACCACAACTTAGGTGTTCAATGATGGATTATTTCAATTTTTGGTGTTGGTTTAATCTAGAAAGGGTGAATTAGCCTAAATTAATCTAAAGCCTCTTTCAAGGTCTAAAGATCGTGCCTAATTAATCTCAATTAACCTACTTTCGTGGAATTAAGATTAAGCTAAACCCAATAAGCCTTATGCTAACCCAAATCAAATCCCCAAGGAATCTAGCCTACTTTCGTGGTTCGAGCTCCCTGCTTAATTTCTAGAGATCCGATATTAATCTTCACCTTTCAGTCCTTCAATTAATTACCTATGATTGCTAATACGGTGATCAAGCGAATCAACAAAATTAAAACGCTAGAAATCAAGTTTAAAGATTTAAACTTTCACCAAGAACCTATATCAATTCATCATCAATCATCAAAAAGTTGGGTTCTTTCCCAATCCTAGACAAGAAAACTACTCACACATGATTGGAATAAGAGAATACATCAAATAATTATGCAAATCAATCATAAGAAGAAATAAATCAAAGAGAGGAAAGAATTAACCCGTCTTTCAATTGAGATCTTCAAAATCAAAACTTACAATCCAATCTTGTACAAGAAATTAGTGTCTTTCTTCAATACTTGAACTCCAAAATAATTGCTATTTGATGGCTAAGAGAACATAACAAAAGATATTCAAAACCCTAAGTCAAAACATCTATTTATATGTCCCTAAAAATCTAAAAAATAACTAATTCCCGTGCCACAGGTGTGGTCTGCACCACACCAGGGTGTGGTAGGGGCTGTTTTGCTGATTTTGTGCTTGTTTCTTTAGTTTTCGGTATTTTGGCTATAACTTTTGCGTCCGACCTCGGAATGAGGTGATTCAAATTACGTTGGAAATCTGTTGAAGAGATCTACAACTTTCATCTTTTGAGTTTTTCTTGATTCGAACTGCATCATGGTCGAAATTCCAGTTCTTCATACTCGTGCATCCATTTTCTTCACGAACCATGCATTCGAAATCTTGTTGTTTCTTCAAACTCTTGTATAACTTCCAACGATCATCAAATCTTTTAATCTTGAGCCAATACCTACATATAAGAACACAAACCACAGCAGTATCCTCGATCTAAACATGAAATATGCATTAAACACTCGTAAATCATGCTTGTAACACACTAAGATAATGCATATTTTTCGTGTTTATCAATTTTTGTGATAGTGGAGATTCTCCTCGAGGGTGCGGAGTTGAGACGTAGGTCGTGGGTCGGTCGAACTCCGTGATCATTTGCTTTGTGTTTGTGTTTGGCATTGGCGTATTTTCTTGTGTTCATTGTTTATTATATTTCGCTTTTGTCTCATAATTTATATCGCCCTTTGTTTTATCATATATTCTAGCTTATATATCTGTGTATATCATATTGTTAGGATATACTTGTTAATAAGTTTTAATTTGGAATTAAATCGGATTAGATTAGCAATTACCCTATTTACCCCCCCTCTAGGGTAATTTCATTTGGTATCAAAACTTGATGCTCTTTGATTTGTGGCTTAATCACATTGAGTTAAAGATCTTTACTTTGATTTATTGCTAATTTAGTTTTATAATTATTTTTTGCTTGCATACTTATCATGGATATGCATGGTGTACCTAGTTTAGGCTATGACATTAATATTGCTCCAAAATTTAATAATTTTACTTATGCTCAATGATGTTTTAGATTTAAACTATTTGTTAGATCTAAAAATATTGAATTATGAGAAGTTATTGATTGTGTTTATATTGTGCTCACTTTGGAGAAATTCAAGAGGAGCAAGTATGATAAAAAGATGTTTACTATGAACAAGTTAGTGTTAGAATTTATGCTTAATGCTTTTAACTCATATACTTCTAACAAACTTTCTTCTTTCGATAGTGCCTATTTATTGTGGAAACATATAGAGGCATATCAAGGCAACTTGGAGAAAATTTGACGTGTTCCGAAGAATTCCACTTCAAGTAAGAATGAAGCTTCATCATGCACACGGCCACTAGGCGATAGCTCTAGTGAGATATGCGAGTTCGATTCCGATGATGAATTATCTATTAATAAACTCGCTTGTGCATGTGAGAAATTAATGCATGCCTATAATAAATTGTATTATAATTTTATTAATTTGAAAAGCAAGCATGTAAATTTAAAATCCGATCATGATATGCTAGCATCAAAAAATGATGTTATTTCTAAAGAGAATGTGATTCTTAAGAACAATAATGATAAATTAAAACAAGATCACGTTTCTCTTAGCTTAAAGATAGCTAGCTCTTAAGAACAATAATGATAAATTAAAACAAGATCACGTTTCTCTTAGCTTAAAGATAGCTAGCTTATCAAATGAGAAAAATAATGATAAATTAAAACAAGATCACGTTTCTCTTAGCTTAAAGATAGCTAGCTTATCAAATGAGAAAAATGATACCATGATAGAAGTAGAAATAATTAGGAATGAATTTAATTCTTTCAAAATTAATCATGTTTGTTCTACTTATAAGGTCAATGAAATTTTGCCTAATGATGAGTTTGGATCACATGAAAAACCGCATATCTTCTTTAAATCCAACCTTAACAAAATGTATTGACAATAATAAGAAACTTATGGACTTGTATGCAAAGTCATGTGTTAATTCTTCCAAATCTAACACTTACTATGCACACATGTATGATAAAATTTTCAAGTGTTCCATTTGCGGCCGTAAAGGCCATATTGCAAATTTTTGCTATGATGCACAACAAACCACTAATGCTAATATTATTACTCCTTGTGCATCCCATCAAGTTTCTTCATCATACACACATACACATGCACACAAATTTCATTCTAAGCATGTCAATGTGTATAAGTGTGTTTTTTGTGAAAGATTTGGTCATTTAGCCAAATTTTATTTTGATTTAAAAAGGTTTTCACAGTCAAGTTCAGTGATCCTAGAGGAGGGGATAGCATTTCATCTACCCTTACCGAGTGCCTTTATCGAGCTTTAGCTATGGGAAATCCCAGTCTACGGTATTACGCTTTGGTGGCATCTCATCTCTTTCTTCTTTCTTTGCAAAATGCTTCAAAAAGATCATTTTCATTTGCAAATGTTTCACGTGTGCCTTCACACGGTCAACAAAAACAAATGCATCCATTTCATTGCACCTATTGCAAGAGAATTGGTCATTTGCGTGAATATTGCTATGACTGGACCCGTGCAATGAATGCGCCCAAATGAGATCATAATCCTAGGGTTTCGACTTTTATTGATAAAGGTCATGTCCTTCAGGATTTTGATAGAATGTCTGCTCAATTTCAAAATATTAGGGCTCGTTTGACAACCAAGTCTAAAACCAGGTTAAAGCGGTATACACTCTTATCCAGGACTTGATTAAGGCACTGTTTGGCAACCAAAAAAAGTGTCTTATCTAAGAGCTTGTGTCTTATTGACTTGGTCAATAAGCTAGTAGAGCTGTTTGGTGACAAAAAATAGGAGAAGATTATTTTGGAGATTGTGTCTTTTGCAAGTAGCTTTTGGAAAGCTATCTCAAGTAGCGTTTGTCTTTGGGAAGGAGCTGTCAATTTTTTCTTCCGTTTTTGCCCCTAATAATTCTAATTTTATATCAATAATATTACATGTCCTTTTTAGTTATTTAACAAATTTAAGCTAGTTGTACAGCTTCTTTTGCTAAACAGCTCTAGTCAATCAGCTAGTTACATAGCTATCAGCTTTCAGCTATAATTTCACAGCTTTCAGCTAGCTTGACAACTTTCAGATATAATCTCGTAACTTTCAGCTAGTTTTGCCAAACAGAGCCTAAACTAGAGGGACCTGATCCAATTTTGGCCTGGTTTAAGGCCAAAAAATAAACTAAAAAAACTGGGCAATCCAGCTCTTTCCCAAACAGAAAACACCAAAAAATGGGTCAAGACCAGATCTGGCCTAGTTTTATGGGTTTGCTAAACGGTAAACTCAAGGGTAACCTCGTAATCTACTACTTTAAAAGCCCCGTTCAAAAATCAAAAATCAACCTCGAGCGGCAAATTAAAGCCGCGAATTTTACCGATTTAACCCCCATAACTCGTGGTCAGTTAATATCCAGGCTGTCCAACGAGCTTTCACCACTACCAGCCGTCCAATTTAACCACGGTTAACTAACTCCGGTAAAGAGTTAAAAATTTCGAAATTTCAAAAAATCGGGAAAAGGACATAGGGCTTGCTCCCATCTCCCTATAAAAAACCCAAGAGAGGTTAGAGGGCGAGGTCATCGGAAAGCGTCTTTGCAAACGCTTGCCTCTATAGATTTCTCGTTTTTTCGAGATTTTCTTTGATTTTTATTCGATTTTAACTCTCTTTTTCATCGAAAATGAGGGAGTGCATCTCGATCCACATCGGTCAGGCTGGGATCCAGGTCGGAAACGCTTGCTGGGAGCTCTACTGCCTCGAGCACGGGATTCAGGTTCGATTTGTCCTCTAGATCCACGGTTTTCTTTATTTTTTCCTTTTTTTTGGTTTTTGTAGATTTTTAGTTTTTTTTGGACGAGATCCGGTGAACTGCGTAGTTTATTGTAGATCTTAGTTGTGTACAATGATAGATCTGTCGCATTTGTAGATCTTTGATTTTGTGTTGAAGAAATTTGTAGATCTGATGGATAAAACCCTAGATCTGCTAATTGCTGGTTTGATTTGTGAATTTAGGATCAGAAAGCTTTGATTTATTAGATCTACATATGCTGTAGGGTTTTTCTTCATGATACGTATGTAGTATTGATTAATTAAAATTTTTATTGTTAAATAAATGGAAACTCATGTAGCAATCTTAATCCCAAATGTTAAAGTGAATTTGTTTGGAGATAGTTATAGATCGGAGGTTTGATTAGATTGCCGTAAATTAGTTTCAAAATTTGACAGAAATGTGTTGATTATCTTATGCTTTTGTTATGCATTTCTTTAGTCCGTAGACCCTAAGTTAACTGATGTTTATGGAACTAAATTAATCTTTTAAGTATTTGATCAGCCAAAAATTACTTATTTAAATAATCTAGCTTGTTGAACCGATTTCCACGTTTTATGTCAAGAATTTCCCTTTGTCTGTGGATATGTCAATTTCTTAACATTCTGTATGTATCATTGATTAATTCAAATTTTCATTGATAAAAGAGCTTACTCAGTTTAGATCCAAGGCAGATAAATAGATAGAAACTCATATGTTGCAATTTTAATCCCAAATGTGAATTTATCAGGAGATTTAGTTGACCTAATGCAGATTAAATAGTTGTAAACTGGTTTCAAAATTTTGACAGAAATATGTTGATTATCCCATGTTTTATTATATATTTCATTGTATGATTTCAATTGATAATTAAAACCTCAAACTTCCAATATTTCAGCCTGATGGCCAAATGCCAAGTGACAAGACTGTCGGTGGAGGTGACGATGCTTTCAACACCTTCTTCAGTGAGACTGGTGCAGGAAAGCATGTGCCCCGTGCTGTCTTCGTCGATCTTGAGCCCACCGTGATTGATGAGGTGAGGACCGGTACCTACCGCCAGCTCTTCCACCCTGAGCAGCTCATTAGCGGCAAAGAAGATGCAGCCAACAATTTTGCCCGTGGACACTATACCAGTAATTGTCTTTTCACTCACCCGTTTTCCAGTTAGCAATCTTTTTTTGACCATTTTGTTCTGATTCCTTTATTGTTAATGTTGTTTAGTTGGCAAGGAGATTGTTGATCTCTGCCTCGACCGCATCAGGAAGCTAGCTGACAACTGCACTGGACTTCAGGGTTTCCTTGTGTTCAATGCTGTTGGTGGAGGCACTGGCTCCGGGTTGGGCTCACTTCTTCTTGAGCGTCTCTCTGTGGACTATGGCAAGAAGTCGAAGCTCGGATTCACTGTTTACCCATCTCCTCAGGTCTCGACCTCAGTTGTTGAGCCCTACAACAGTGTGCTGTCAACTCACTCCCTTTTGGAGCACACTGATGTTGCGGTTCTCCTTGACAATGAGGCTATCTATGATATCTGCAGGCGTTCTCTTGACATTGAGCGCCCAACTTACACCAACCTCAACCGTCTCGTGTCTCAGGTCTGAGGAGTTTCATTTCAATGTTATTCTTTGATAATGCTGGCACATTTCTAATGGGTTTTGTTATTCTTCAGGTTATTTCATCTCTGACTGCCTCCTTGAGGTTTGATGGTGCACTCAATGTTGATGTTACTGAGTTCCAGACCAACTTGGTCCCTTACCCGAGGATCCACTTCATGCTTTCATCCTATGCTCCTGTCATCTCTGCAGAGAAAGCCTACCATGAGCAACTCTCAGTCGCCGAGATCACCAATAGCGCCTTTGAGCCTTCCTCCATGATGGCCAAGTGCGACCCTCGCCATGGCAAGTACATGGCTTGCTGCCTCATGTATCGTGGTGATGTCGTCCCCAAGGACGTCAATGCTGCTGTTGCTACCATCAAGACCAAGCGCACGATCCAGTTCGTTGACTGGTGCCCCACTGGATTCAAGTGCGGTATCAACTACCAGCCGCCAACTGTGGTCCCTGGAGGAGACTTGGCCAAGGTGCAGAGGGCTGTGTGCATGATCTCAAACTCGACTAGTGTTGCTGAGGTGTTCTCGAGGATTGATCATAAGTTTGATCTCATGTATGCGAAGAGGGCTTTTGTGCACTGGTATGTGGGTGAGGGTATGGAGGAGGGTGAGTTCTCGGAGGCTCGTGAAGATCTCGCGGCGCTTGAGAAGGATTATGAGGAGGTTGGTGCTGAGTCTGCTGAGGGTGAGGATGGCGATGAGGGTGATGAGTATTAAGGGGAGCTTCTTGCTGCCTGATTCTCTTATCTTGTTGTGGCTGTTATCTAGGTTGTCCTGTTGCTATTTGTTTGTGTTTTCTCTTTTGCTTGATGTGAGTCTGTGTTGAACTCTGGTATGCTTTTATATGAAGAGTATTGCCTTTTAAGGCCTTATCTACTAGTATTTCTGCATTTGCTGTATTGTATTTTGCTTGATGTCAACTTGCGCTAGATGATCGTCTTTTTTCAGGGTCTTTGCTGTAGCATATTCTGTTTCTTTTAGGTTTTGGCTTTGAGCCTGTTGAAATCTGATATGCCTTTGCATGAAGAATATTGGCTTGAATTGCTTGCATGCTTGAGCATTCTAAGTACTGTCCATTTGCGGAACAGAATTCATTCTCTGGGAATACATCACGTTGGAACATTCATGTACAAGCGAGGCGAGTTGCTATGATAAATATTTCTACTCGTTCTCGTGTTCAGGGTAGTAAAAAGAGGGACAATTTTCAGTTTTTCCTATTAACGCCAAGCTTCGCAATCTAAAGCGTCCGTCAGAGACTCTGATCCGGAGCCCAGAGCTAAATTTCTCCCAGAGAAAATAAGGTGACGGCACATACACGAATATGACGAATATATTCAGCTAACTTCTGTTAGGTCTATATTGTATCAATATCAATGTCTAGTCTACTACGTGCATAAAACATTTTACAAGCTCAGTTCAGACCGATGCAGAGAATTAGACAACACGAAATACTGGTACACAAAACCAAAGAAAGTTACAAAGATGACGAACAGACTGGTGATGAATCTGGAGTTGTTATCTCATTTAGAATCACCAATCCTTTTGTATGTACAATGAGATGCGAAGAATTTAAGTTGATGCGAACAACTATATGCCATATTTAAGAGGAAAGTTGAGCATTTTATTAAGAGAACTAAATTGGAGGAATTTGCCAGTACTTTTCATTTTCGACCAAACTTCTCAACTAAACCCTTCTCAATTTCCATTCTCTTCTTCACCATCAACGAATACTTAGATAGGAGCTCTCTGTCTCCAGCAGGCTTCGAGAGCATTGTTCTGAGGGAAGTTTTCTCTAATCTATCTTCGTACAGTGCAGAGATGGGCACAAATTTGCGCTCTTTATTGCACAGCCATCCGTGTGCTGCCCGTAATGCAGCACCCAAAGAAGCCGAATCTGGCATTGATGCGGGGAAGAGGATTAAGATAAAACACTTGATAAAGGAAAATATATCATGGAAGTTACCTAAAGTTTTGTTGGCCTAAATTAAGACAGAAAGAATATGATGTTTTATTAGAGTTTGGCTACTATTAGTAGTATTGAAGGTATAAATACCATCAGCAAAAAACTTAAACATTTGACCTTTTTTTCCCTCTGAAATTGAAATCCAATGCTGTTGATGTGACTAACAGAAAGGTAAAAAAAAATCTAGAATAGCTTTGTTTGTGCTTTAACCGTATGTATCATGTGTCGACAAAATCAATAATTCAAACATTTTGCAACTTGGTATATAACTAAAACACATGAAAATGAAAATCATTGGAAATGTTGTTCCTTATAGCTCATGTATATTATAGATTACATTAGATCCAAGAATACAAATTTCTAATTGGAATGGGACAAAGGGTTAATATAGATGCACCCTTTGTATGGGTGATGCAGCCTCTTTCTTATACCAC
>NC_033800.1:131638611-131639686 GCF_001876935.1 Asparagus officinalis
ATCATTGTGTCCCTCCGTCGAGATCCGCCGGCCATTCTCGTCTCATCTTCTCGGAGGTGCGGGGAGGAGGTGCTGGCAGCGCGGGTGGTCGTGGGTGGAGAGGAGGTCGAGCAGCGGGGGTCGTGGGCGCGGTTCAGGAGGTGCAGGTGCTGCAGGAGGCGGAGAAGGAGGAGGTGCTGATCTTGGTGGAGAGGGGAGGCTGGTGGTGGTGCGGCGGAGGCGGGTGGTTAGGAGACGAGCCTGGAGGCGGTGATGGGTTTGATGAAGAGAGAAAATGAGAGATGAAGAGAAGAGAGGTGATGATGGTGACGGGTTGGGGAAGATGAACAGTAGAGAGAGGCGGCTGTGATTTTGAAAAAGAGAGGAGAGAGAGAGAGAGAGGAGGTATATAATATATATATGGTTGTAATTAGGGTTAGGGTTTAGGTTAAAATAATTAAAATAAATACTTTTGGGTACTTAAAAATTAAACTAATTACATAATAATTATCTACAATTAAAAACGTACATATTGTGCTATTATAACAGCTAATACGAAATAGTTGAAAAATACATATATTGTATAATTAAACATGAATAATTAATAATAAAAATATTTCTACTTAAATTTAAAATTAAATAATTATGGGATAATTATATACACCGTAAAACGTACTAGTTATACTAATACGACAGAAAATATGTAACAGTAGAATAATTCAACAAATTATGCCAAAAACACGTAATTAATAATACTATGTATTATATGAAATAATTTGTAATAATATTAATAATACAATATTTTATTTAAAATATTACGTAATAGTACCAATAACACAACAAATTAATTTTAGAAATTTTTACCGCACAAAATAAATTTATAAATATCAAAATCATTTAAATAAATATATAATCAGATTTTTAAATCATAGAAAATTGTAGAAAATTGAGAAAAATACAAATACTCTTTTAAAAATCATAATTAAATATTTTAAAATATCAAAAATTTATTTTAACTAGTATCAAAATTTAATGGTCCTTACATTTTACCCCCCTTAAAATAATTTCCGTCCTCGGAATTAAAAAAAGAAAGAAT
>NC_033800.1:131640686-131642902 GCF_001876935.1 Asparagus officinalis
CGGCTACGGTCGACCGTGACGGTCGACCGTCGGTCGACCGGACTGGGTATTTCTAGTTTTTCATGAATTTGTCCATTTTGTATGTTTCGACTCTTTTCTCTCTAATGTATGAACTCGTTCATACTCAAAACACATGGTATTATACTCATATTACGGCTACGGTCGACCGTGACGGTCGACCGTCGGTCGACCGGACTGGGTATTTCTAGTTTTTCATGAATTTGTCCATTTTGTATGTTTCGACTCTTTTCTCTCTAATGTATGAACTCGTTCATACTCAAAACACATGGTATTATATCGGCTACGGTCGACCGTGACGGTCGACCGTCGGTCGACCGGACTGGGTATTTCTAGTTTTTCATGAATTTGTCCATTTTGTATGTTTCGACTCTTTTCTCTCTAATGTATGAACTCGTTCATACTCAAAACACATGGTATTATACTCATATTACATTAAATGACATTTATCATACTAAATATGAGTATATCATAATTAATCTCAAATTAATATATCATTCAAAAATTATCGGGGTTTTACAGTTATTTCAAAGACATATTCTGTATTTAAATGTACTTCAACGAAATGCATATATCGACAAACAAAATACATCGATGAAGCTCTTTAAGCACATGAATAATCTAAACTAAGAACTAGTAACAAAGAATTTAACACAAGTAAATAAAGAGAATATACACAAGTTTACAAAAAAAATAGTTAGGAACTTGATTGCAATTATCATAGTCCATCAACTCTTTCCTACTATCCACCACTATTTTGCTAAAATTAATCTCATAATTTCGTAGAGAAAACCCATCAAGCATCATCTTTTTGAAAAGAAATATACTCGTTGCAAGGGCTATGAAAATAAGATTAAAATGTAATTATAGTTTACAAAAAAATTTAACTAACCTATGAGTCAAAAAATTCATTCTCAGAGTGAAGGAGACAATAACTATCACAAAAAGAGATAACCAGCTATATCCCAACACAAAATTTCTTCTAGTTTAACTCAACACGAGATCCCCCAGAGTGAAATACATAGAAATTACAATCTCTATCAACAATAATATCGACCAACCATAGCTAAAAGCTACTCTTCAGCAACAATAATGCCAATCTCACCTTAAAAGCAAATGCTATCACTCATGTTCAAGGAAACATATTAAAACAATCAAATAAAGAGCTTTAATTAGAAATAAATCAAACCATACCAACTTTATAGATTTGATTGTTCAAGTAATTGAAGTTTATAGCTCTTGTGCACACAACATTGGAATGGCTCGATGTGTCAATTTCAGGGATAGAATCTAAGTGTTAGACCCTAGAGGGGGTTGATTAGGGTCTTATGCTAATCTAATCCAATTTTATGCCAATTAAAATTAATTAATAAGTTATCCTAGCAAGTATGAAATATAATAATATATATGAGCTAGGATGAGCAATATGAACTAAGGGGTATATCCTAGCAATGAGATATACTATGAATTATATGTAAGGATATACAAACTAACACAAGGGTGAAATAAAAAATTTACCAAAGTGATAGGGCAATATGAAGTGCAATACACAAAGGCAATATAAGATATGAATACAAGAATAAGAACGCCAATGCAATCACAAACAAAACGATATGATTACGGAGTTCGGTCTAACCACTCAAACAAAACGATATGATTACGGAGTTCGGTCTAACCACTTGACCTACGTCTTCGCTCCTCACCTCGAGAAGATCTCCACTATCACAATCGGGTTTTCTACGTTCACCTGAATAACGTTTACACCACACAATACGGTTTTATAGTTTACCGAAAACTCTACAACTAACACACTCTTGTAATCCCACTCTACACCCTCTCAAGTGTTGAATTAGACGTGTCTCCCTTAAGTGCTCGGATACAACCTCTCCCTAGGTTCGTCAACCGATGCCACTCCTCTTGGGATGATCCACGACTCTTACCACACACTTCTCTCGATGTACAAGTGTATTACAAAGTGATTCTCACGATAAGCACAATTATAATAAATGATTGTTCTCTAATATGGATGAGAACACAATGAAAGCTCATACTCAATTATTACAAGTCTCACCAACCCAAATATATAATGTATGCAAATACAATAAGCTCAAGTGGGTGTGTGTAAACTATTGGCCTCTTTGTTTTGATGATGTTTAACAAACAATTTACTACTAATGTTGTTTGTCTAGTGTTTGTAT
>NC_033800.1:131643902-131645929 GCF_001876935.1 Asparagus officinalis
GTCGACCGACAGGCTTCTGTCGGCCAGGAAACTTTTGACCTCAGGTTCGGTCGACCGGTGCGGTCGACCGAAAACAGATATGACAGGCTAAAAAATAGTTTATCTGATTTTAAAATGCTGTTTAAAAATATCAAATAAATTCAGAAAAATGTAAAACTTTGGGGAATGATTGTAGACATGATAATACACATGCTACAAAAACTGGTTTTCTAAAAAGACTTCCCAAATGAGAAATACCATCATTTTACAAAATAGTCCAAAACATGAAAATGTAAACATATGAATCTTGACATTTTAGCTTAACCATGTTTTGAAACATTACAAAATGATTTTGTAGACTTAATAAAAGATGTATATGATTATTGTTAAGTCTATAAACCAAGAAAACAATATTTTCACAAACACAATAGAAAGTAAAACGTATGAGTATGTATATGAAAATATATTTGTTTCATATCTATGAAATTAAACCAAAACAACTTATCCACATAGAAAACAAGCATGTATACACATTTTTTGGAATTTATTTGTAAAAACTTTGTTTGTGGATAAAACTAAAAACCAAGATGTATATGTATATAACTATATATATATATACTAAGAAACTAATAAATGTGTGTGTGAATATAATATTGAGCTTAGAGTATATAACACACATAATATAAACCTATACTAAATATACCCAAGCTTGATCTTGATCTTCATTGAAGCTCAACTTGGTACACATGCGGATGAAGCTTGAACTTGATCTTTAACTTTGAATTTGCAAGGCTTCACCGACATTCCGCCAACCTCCATTTGATATCGTCGTTATGGCGCAATCCATCCATCCTCCAACAACGTTGTTTGTCTACAAAACATAGGAATGCACAAACACTAGACAAACAACATTAGTAATAAATTGTTTGTTAAACATCATCAAAACAAGAAGGCCAACAATCTCCCCCTTTTTGATGATGACAAACAATTTACAAAAATGAATATATGCATGAAGGAAATGAACCTATAATGTATAATATATCATGCATATAAACAAGAAAGAATATACTCACAATATTTCTCCCCCTTTGACAACATCAAAAAGGGGACAAAAAGAATAAGAGAGCGAAAGCTCCCCCTATCAATAAGCACGGGTGAGTATCAAACATAAAAAGATATAGGGATTGCTCCCCCTATCAAAATGCCATATAAAATATATGCAATAAAGATCAAGGCAAAACATGTGAGCTAGCATACATGAATATGCTAAATATCACTCACATACAATATGTGAGCAAGCATACATGAATATGCTAAAAATTTACTCACATACATGAAGATAATGAGAACACACATAAATATGTCAAAATGAAATTAGTGTCTCATTAACACAAAAAAATATAAAAACCATATAAAAGAATAGATTTATGAAATCAAAAGAAGAGGAACATGAGAATCATGCAAAAAGTTTTCAAATGAAAACAAATCAACTAAAAGAATTCATAAATCAAAGTTTATATTCAAAAACAATGTTTGATCAATAAAGAAAAATTTTCTTTACATAACTTGATCAAACCACTCATAGAATACATTATAAAGCACGAATAGATGATCCATTAGCACAAACACATAAATATCATCATATAAGTGAATTATAATGAATTCAAAAACAACAAATCAAAACACAATTTTAAGAGAGGCAACAATTATATCAAGCTCTTGAGCTTGTTCCAACCCATATAATCATTTTAGCATCCGGTAAACTATGTTTGGGAATAAACACCCAAAAACTCCGGAGGGTTATATAAACATATAACCTCTCATATGCAAATATAAAGCAAAGTATATATCTAAAAAGTGTTTGATCAATAGAAGAAACCTTTTTGTAAAGCTTGATCAAACCACATAAGGGATACATTATAAATCACAAGACCAAAAGATCTTAAAACATAATTTTCAAAACCAAGACAAGGAAAAATAAAAATACTCAAATTCTTGGTTTAAAATTCAAAATTGTTTTGGTACCCAAGAACTCTTGGTACCAAAAG
>NC_033800.1:131654194-131712627 GCF_001876935.1 Asparagus officinalis
CCGGGCCAGGCTCTTGAGCCCGGTTCAATCCAATGACTAACTAGGGAACCGTTACCGACCCCTTAGTTTGGGCGTGGGTCTGGCCTGGTTGGAGCTCTCCGTTACCTTTCCCCAAATACCCAACATTAAGGTCATTGCGGCAGCTCTAAAAGAAGGCATTACAGTTCTATTCCTCCTCCATTTCGTTTCAATTTTTAATCTAGCTTCTAGGTTTTTTTTATATTTGATGCTCACAGGTTATTTCACTCATCGGTTGCAATTATTTGTTTATTTCTTGAAGATGAGGCTTGTAACAACCGACAAAACGATTGAATCATATCGAAATAACTCGGTTCGCTTTGGCAACTCACTCGGTTCGGTTTCGGTTTGATTGAAAATGGTTTTAGATGACCGCACCGACCGTTTGCTCTTTCCTATTACTAGTATTTAGACTCATGCAAAGCACGGTTTCTAAAAAAAATTCACAACTTGGTTGTAGCCATTGATATTAACCAAGGGCTCTTTATGATTTTATCCAATATGTTTTGACTCAAATTAATTGTTCCATGTAATAGTATTAAATAATGTCTTTTATTAATAAAAAAAAAGATTCATAACTTGTAGATCACGTAGAAGGGAAAAATAGCCAGACAAAAACACATAAATCCCCTTGGAAATCAACTATATATTAGAAGCGTCAAATTCAACACACAAAAATATTGAAAAAGCAGCTATATTGAGCTCGGTTTAAACAATCATCCTCATATTTACTAAAAACATTTAGTTAACTTCAAACACCAAGAAGGTCCGTGATGTCACTTCATCCAGAGAATATTTATTGCTTGAATTTGCACACATAAGGGAGTACAGTGAAAATATAATCCTTGATGAAAAACATAAGAATTAAAGAGAAACAATGTTAACCCAAAAGTTGTCAGATAGTAAAGAGAAAAATAAGAAAGTTAAAAATCTGTTTTTTTGGGCCATATTAGAGCCTTATTTCGTCCATAATCATTACCATAGTATGGTTAATACATGTAATCAATAGATTTGAGGTATTCTTTAGAAATATAAAGATGAGAGCCTTATATAAAATTAAGAAATATGTTACAGCCAAACTCTACATTTAAAAGGTGTTATTTCTAACAATTTCCTATATCTTGAGTGCAAGTTATAAATACGAAGCTTAAAGAATTTAGGGTCTAATGTAATGTAAAACCCTAAAGTAAAAAAGAAACATGCAAAGGAGAAACATTTATCTCAGGCATGACAATTTGAAATGAGAAAAACATATCTAAAACAAATATCAGCAAACAATTAGCAACAATCAAGTAAGTAGACAATTTGAAATGAGAAAAACATATCTAAAACAAATATCAGCAAACAATTAGCAACAATCAAGTAAGTAATTAAGCAAAATGCAACACTACGTATCTAAAACAAATATCAGCAAACAATTAGCAACAATCAAGTAAGTAATTAAGCAAAATGCAACACTACGGAAAAAAAATAAATTTCACTAAAAACAAAGCAAAGCCCTACTAATTTTACATCTATCAACAACAAAAAAACTTTACCTTCCGCATTTACAGAGCTCTCGACCTCTGATTCTTCAACCGAGGGTCTCTCCTCCTCAATCCCGACCTCTTTGACCTTCATCTCTTCCTTTGTCTCAGTCACCGTCTCTTCTTCGACCTTCACCGTCTGCTCTTCCATCTTTGCCATCTTCTCAACCTCCATCGAGGTAGCGGCTGTGGCGACCTTCGCTCCTTTCGCCGCCCTCGCCTTCGCTCCCCTCTTCACCACCCGAGTAACCATCTCGAGATCGCGATTATCCGAAACCCTAGAATTCGAAAACTGGAAATTGAAATTGAGAGAGAGGGGGGTCTGGACATGATAGAAGATGTGTGAGAGAGAGGGATTCAAGTTCAATTGGATTCGGCAAAGAGAGGGCGGTCTTTGAAGGAGGCGGCAGGGGAATGGGCGGAGGAGGGGGAGGAGGAGATGAGGATAGAGACCTCGTGTGTTCGGGGAGAGGGCAAAGAGGGGAGGAAGGGGGAAGTGGAGAGGAAGAATCGTGGGTGGGAAGTTTCTGTGCAAATAAGTTAACAGTTAAAAGAAGGCAGAACATTAGAACGTGGGCGTGGAAGTTTTATCTATGCTTATTTTGAGTACGTGGATTATGCTTATTTTTATGTTATGAATAATCTGATTGGTCCAGATCAGATTTACTGTTCATAAGTGCTTTTTGAGTGTTCTCTTTTAGTTAATAAGAAGTAGATTCATCCCCTCAGTTTCACTTGCAAACTGCAACTAAATGTGGGATAGAGTAGGTTTGATCCATAATAATTTAGAGTGCAGTTACAAATCCCAATTTATTGACTAATGTAAGGGAAGTTCTCTACAAAATCTCCAACCAAACTTTAGCCAACTTACACGAGGACATGGCCCTGTTAGACCCTAGAGGGGGGGGGTGATTAGGGTCTTATGCTAATCTAATCCGATTAAATGCCAATTAAAACTAATTAATAAGTTATCCTAGCAAGTATAAAATACAACAAGATACATAAGCTAGGATAAGCAATATGAACAAATGAATATATCCTATCAATGAGATATTACAAATATATGAGCAAGGATATATGAACTAACACAAGGGTAAAATAAACAATCTACACAAGTGATAGGGTAATATGATGAGCAATACACAAAGGCGATATAAGATATGAAAACAAGAATAAGAACGCCAATGCAATCACAAACAAAACGATATGTTTACGAGGTTCGGTCCCCACGACCTACGTCCCCGCTCCTCACCTCGAGGAGATCTCCACTATCACAACCGGGTTTTCTACGTTCACCCGAACAACGTTTACACCTCACAATACAATCACTATGTAATCACACCTCACACACTAAGTGTTGGTCCTAGCCCGTGTCCTCCTCTTCAAGTGCTCGGTTACAACCTCTCCCTAGGCACGTCAACCGACGCCAATCCTCTTGGATTCGACCCCGTCTCTCACCACACACTTCTCTCGGTGTACAAGTGTATTACAAGTGAATCCTCACAATAAGCACAATATAAATCAAATGATTTGTTCTCTAAACAAGGTGAGAACTCAATTAAGCACAACTCTAAGTCACTAATCTCACAACCCAAAATTATACTATGAATGTAAATACAATAAGCTCAATAGGTTGTGTGTGAACATAGAGTATCAATAATCAACTAAACTCAATATGAACACTAGCTTAATAAAAAGATAATCAAACAATATAAAATATGAAGCTAGATTGAGTTTAGAAAACTTCTCAATAGATCAAGAGTGGAAGGAGAAGAGTTGGATGCTCAAACACCAATAGATGATCTCCTCAAGCTCTTGTGGAAGTGATTCACAAAACCAAAACACTCAAATGCTTAAAAGCTTATAAACACACTTAAACCAAACATAAACCCTTGATTAAAACTTTCTTAAACTTGTTTTTAAAACTCTCTTAATCAACTTGAAAAGACATCAGCAATGGGGTATATATACCCACTAGAAATCTCAGCAAAAACCCCCAAAACAAAATGACCAAAAACCCCAGCAAACAGCTCAGAGAAAGAGCCGTTAAAAAGCAACGGCTATATTGTCGGTCGACCGAAAATTCCGTCGGTCGACCGATGGAAAAATTCGGTCGACCGATGGAAAGTTCGGTCGACCGTTATCCAGGTCGAAAACAGGAAATCAAGCAAACACTTATCCGGTCGACCGGTGCGGTCGACCGATGGAGCTCTCGGTCGACCGTTGGAAGCTGAACTGGACGGCGTCGGTCGACCGAAAATTTCGTCGGTCGACCGAATATTTTCATCGGTCGACCGTACCGGTCGACCGACAGGCTTCTGTCGGCCAGGAAACTTTTGACCTCAGGTTCGGTCGACCGGTGCGGTCGACCGAAATCTGACATATTCAAAAACTGTTTTGCTGATTTTAAAACNGAAAAAAAATACAAGATACATAAGTTGTTACCTATTTATTTCATAAAAAAGGTTGCTTATGTTAGCCTATTTGCATCTGTAGTGTTTCGAAATTAGTCCCTCGTATTATTCTCCCAAGTCCCCTAATTTTCATGATTAATTTGAAACTACTCATGACAATTTGGGAACCTAATAGCAATTTCAATTATTTTAGGGACTGATTAGAAAACAACTTAAAGATTTTGTGGGACCTTATAGCAACTTCAAGGACTGAGGGACACATATCAAATATTATAGTTGGAGGACCACCTTGACAAAGACTAAAAGTGCAAATACCAAAAATTTTATTTTTATTTTTGAAGGGGGGAGGGGGTGGGTTGGTGCGGCAAGGCCTCCCAATCATGAGTGTAGCTCCACTCCTGGGGCGGTCCATTTGAGTAGGCAGGAACCAACTCCCATGTTGACTACAAACTATTTAGTTCTTTGCATTAGTTTGTAAATAATTCAAACATATCAGCTATATTCAATGGAGAATATCATGAATTAGTTCCTCATAGCATCATGATGATGAGGGTCGAGCTCCAAACTATGTGAATACTTTGTTCGACGTTGCAATCCTTTCCCTATATAAACATTTACTTGGACAGTCCCGAACACTCATATTCACAATAAACGCTTAAGAACTTATTCTTTGAGCATTTTCATAGGATGTGAGTATTTGCAATTACTATTTATTTTCTAATCTTTATCCTGTTATCAGCTACTTTTATACCTAAATGACAACCCTTAGATACAGTAAAGTTTTTCAATTTTCACTTTTTTCTGCCGATTGTTTTGAATTTTTATCAGGTTACCTAGTTTTATTTCATTTTTGAAATTCAAAAACACCCTCTTCTGAGCTTTCTCTTTGAAGAAACCCTTCATGAGATTCCCCCTCTCCTATAATCCTAGTTCAGAAACGATCCCCCCTCCCTCTCTCATTTCCTTCTCCCTCTCTCTTTCTAAACTTATCTTCTTCGTCTCAATCCACTACGGAAACACAATAAAATCAAAAGAATCAAAAACACCACTTTCTATCTGAAAAACCATGTGATTCTCTCTGTCTCAAATCTCTCCACAATCGTCATCACTTCTTCCTCTTTCCTCAAATGGAACCCTAATTCCTCATCTTCTCAACCATTTTCTCTCCGAAAAAACTTTCGAGATCCCTGCAATGTCGAAGATCGGTGCACCTTCGCATCGTCGTAGAAGAGCTGCTTGACATATCGAAGATCAGGATCTCAAGGCATATTGTGTCTTCTCAGACAAAATCTCAGGTAAAAAATTTAACATTCTTATGCATTTGATTGTGTTGGTTATATAAAGCATAAGGCATACCTACCTAAATTTCTAAAAAAAAAAGCAGAGCAGAGTTCCCCAGTGCTCTTTAAAGAAGATGATGGTGAATTTGGATAGGTTTTGGTCAAACAAGACTTCGTTTAGTTTGGATTTAGGCCAATTTATTTCATTCTAATAACTTCAACTGCCCTCTCTTATTCTGAGGTCTCAATGCAAGATGAATTCTACACATTTGTCTTAAATTGAGAATTTTTTAATATCAATGTTGGAAATTTTAGATTTTTTTTAAATGGGTATTGCTTGGCTTCAGGTATTAATTCCCCTATGTTGCTCTTCTTCTTAAATTACTTGCTGTCGGTGCTATATTTTATGGTGGCTTTCTTATAGACAGGAGAAAACATTTACAGATACTTTTAATTTCTTAATTAGTTTTAAAAAGTTTTGTGATTGTCTTTATTCTGTATCACTGAAAAATTAAAACCGAGATTGCACATATTCTTTTTATTGTAAAAGCATTTTGGTTACTAAATGCAACATGTTCTGTTCTTTGGGGATCTGAAATAGTTTGTATCTAGAGTTATAGACAAATTTGATATTTGATTTTTGCAATAAAGCAGGTGAAAGAGTCAGAAAATGGTTAGTACTTTTAATTAAATGTTGTTGACTCTTTTTAATGTTTCAAATGTTTTGAGTTTGTTATGTTTATTTATGTATGTTGTATTTGTATTTTCATATTTTTTATACCAGATTTTTTAAGGAGACACATTAGGCATGGGTAGCATATGTAATATCAGATATTTTTCATTGACTTAGTAATCTTTTATAATTTTAATATTGTCTACTGCTTTCAAGAAACATTTGGCCCTATACTTGGGGATGGTTATGATCTGATCTCTCTATTGATGGTGTCAACTATATTCCCACATATATTTTTCTTAATTTTTTTTATTGTTCCATCGAATAATAGCTTCAAAGAATTCTTATGAGACAATCTTCACGACACTGTCTAAGCCTTTGGAGGGAGACAATTTGGTGAGTTTTTATATGTTAGAGAGTTGGAAAAGGATTAAAATCAGTTTTGTGTCCTAATTTTTAGTTCACAATTTTCTAATGAACATCGTCTAATTATCATATTACAACTGATGATTGCATGGTTTAATTGAATGATTATCAAACACTTAGAGGTAGAAAATAATGGAAATTAGAAAGGTTAGTTTTTCTTCCTTTTGTAGATTTGGACAGACAAATCTTTTTTGCATTTGAGTATCTACCATTTTTCCTTCTATAGAATTTTCCACGCATAGGAAAAGGAGGAAGCGAAGCTCGATTTCTGCTTCTCATATACAGAAAAATATCGGTCACTCAATTGTTTGCTAGGTATCTTATTTTTTTTCTATGGTTTTTTTTCAAATGCATAGAACATATAAGTTTTGATTGAAAATTTCGACAAAAAATGAAATAAAAACATAACTAACAAGTGTTTGCATGTTTATCTTTAGCTTGATGCAATATTACTAAATACAATGAAAATGCATTGACATGTAGTGCAGTAAGTTAATGGTTTCAAATCTAATTATTTTGGTTTGATTTGGGACACATGCAGTAAGTTATCTCTTCAACCAATTATCAAATTTTTACATAACTATCCTGCCATGAACTGTGCAGTTTGCACTTTCATGAACTGTGCAATTTGCACTTTCAGATTCATGGAAACTTTTCAAACTTTCATAAATGCCTTACTGGAAAATAATTGAATATATGAAACTATACCTATTGTTTCTTCTTAAAGTTTAAGAAAGGGAATTAGAATAGATGTTTACCACGTTCATAGCAAATTATATCTTGAATAGCTAGACTTTTGAGTAGTTATCTCCGTGTAATTAGTATATCAACATAAGATGCTAATGAGTACATGGGTAATCACTTTGATGTTTTTTGTAAGTCCATTTTCAATAAGATTCTCCTGGCCATTTTATTCTAAAGTGGCACTTTGCTATAATTCTCAAATTAGTTTTTAAAGTAATATCCATGAAATTACATGTTGCAGCCTTGCAGGGACTGAAATAGTGAGAAAGAATTATGGCAAAATGCTAACTTGAAATGTGTTTTATGGCTTAGTTATGAAGATTGGTAAAAAAAATTACACCTTTAGAGGAAAGACTACTAAAGTTCACTTCAATGGTTTTGAGATTTTTATTATGTCTCTTGGTTTAAAGTTCTCGTTGATTTCCACAGCAAAGAGGACAAAGAGGCCTGATGTTCTCAACAAGTTCAAGAATTAGGATGGAGGCTCAAGTATTACCAACAAATACTACAGGTAAACCTTAGGCTTGGCAGAAACAATAGCAGGCATGAGTTGAAGCAATTTTGGCGGGCTGTCTGAAGGCGCATGTTAGTAGGGCGATCTGGCGACTAACTTGCGCCCCCGTTTGGTTTTTCATAGCGAGGAAGAAGAAGGCTAGTGGAAGGAAGATTCTTAACATCGAATTGAGGTCTTCAAGATCCAATTTGCTAGATTTCGAGGATCATATCGATACTCTCTTGGCGGGAGATGATGAAGATTATAGTGTACTGGGATCAACAGGTCCAAAAGGGGAAAAGAAGAAGAAATCTATGGAGGAAATTCTTAGATTCTCTGATTTCTTTGTTAATTCGCAACATCCTTCATGCTCTCCTCGATTGAATGGATTTCAAGCTCGTCAGCTCAGCTCTTGTGATGGCAGCGATGAATCTCATAGGGTTTCATGGGCGGATGAGGTTGATCTTGAGGTAATCTCTTCTTTTCCTCAGAGTTCTTCTTCAAAATCAACAAGAGTTCTTGGATCATCCTCAAATATTTCAGAATCGATAACAGATAAGGCTATTATTTCATTGAAATTTGATAAGAAGAATGATGTTGTAGATAGATCTGTGAATTCAGGAAATAATAATTCTGTTTTTAATGAGGATAATTCAAAAATTCCTCATCTTGTATCTGATTTAATCAAGGAAACTGATGATCGAGATCAGATTAAAGGGTAAGAAAATGAGGAAATCTATGAGGAAAGAGGAACTAAATCTTTTGCTAGTCTCTTCATTGATAATAGGAAATCAGGTAATGGATTGTCTTTAAAATTCATACTATCTGCCAAGGTTTTAAATATCGGTTATCGGGGATTTATCGGACGGCTAAAATCCTTATCGGATAGCGGAAATCGGGGATATATCGGGGATAAGTAGTATTTATCGGAGTGATATACTAAATGATGTGTATATATAATATAACAATTAAAAAATGTAATCTAATCATGCTTAATGAAATATAAACATACCAAAATGTAAATCATCATGTTTAGAATCATTAACTAACTGTAGAAAGCGAAACTTGCATCATAGCCTTGAAAAAATATAATGTTAGTCCAAATTGGCCGATAATCCCGATAATCCCGATAAAAAAGTCTTACTTATCGGCTGATAAGTGTCGATAACGCCGATAAATCGCCGATAAACCTAGAAAAACGATAACCGATTAAAAATCCAATTTATCCTAGCGGAGAGCTCCTAAATCCGATAACTCGGCCGATAATATCGATTATCGGCCGATATTTAAAACAGTGCTACCTGCACAAAACAATACATTTTTGTTCTCTGCTGATGAATGGAAGGAGGGAGAAGATCTTTTGAAAAATACTTTAATTGGGCATGTTATTGGGTTAAATGTCAAATTTAAAGCAATGAAAACCTATGTAAACAAACTATGGGGTAAAATCTCTATACCTAAGGTTTCTTTAATCAAACAAGGGTTATTCCTATTTGATTTCAAACTGAGAAGCAGATGAAAGAAGTTCTTGAGGCAGGTCCTTGGTTTTTTGGCTCAAGACCTTTGATGCTGAAACCTTGGAGTATTGACACTGATATGGACAAGTTGCAAGATCAATACTATCCTATGTGGGTCCAATTTCCCAATTTGAGGTTGAACCTATGGAGCTCAACTGGAATAAGTAAGATTTCCAGCCTCATTAGAAAGCCAATTGCTATTGATATGCTCACTGTCACAAGGCAGAGATTGAGCTATGCTAGAGTGTTGCTAGATGTTAAACTACCATTGGAAGAGCCCTTACCTGATTGTTTAACAATTCAAGGACCTGATGGTAAGAACTATAAGCAACCAGTGTTATATGAATTTAAGTCAAAATGGTGTTCATCATGTTACAAGATTGGTCATGATATTGAGCAATGCAGAAGCATGAAGATGAAGAAAGTTTGGGTTCCTGTCAATAAACAAGTTGGAAAGGATACTCAAGGTGATATTATGCATGTTTCTGAGTCTAAACATACAAAGGTGAATCTAGAAAATGAAATCAATTTAACTAGAACATCAAGTCTGGAAATTCTGGATGTTGAAAAACATGCACAAGCTGGAAAACATGCACATTTAACTAGAACATCAAGTCTGGAAATTCTGGATGTTGAAAAACATGCACAAGCTGGAAAACATGCACAGTCTGGAAATAAGTATAATGCTTTATCTCCCACAACTGGATATGAGGTTTCTTCTGGCTTTCAAAATGTACCAGTTACACAGTATAATGCTTTATCTCCCACAACTGGATATGAGGTTTCTTCTGGCTTTCAAAATGTACCAGTTACACACTTTCAGGAAAACTTCTCATCTCCGGTTATTAATGCATCTGGATTCACCAGTGTAAAACGAGCAAATTTAGCCAAAAGAGTCTTTTTTTGCTGAAGCAGCTTCTGCAGAGGTTCAACCATCACAGTTCTTCTTATTAGAACAGCAGACTCTTAATCCCTCTTGTGTGGATAGAGGGGGAAAATCTTACTAAATGCATTTTGCTATTTGGAACATTAGAGGATTTAATAAATCCTCTAAGCATACAATAGTTAAGCATTTTATACAAGAGTATAAACTCTCTTTAATAGCTCTCCTAGAAACTAAGATTCCTGAAAATAAGCTCCCTATGTTAGCAAGGAAAATTACAAAAAGCTGGAATTGGATATCAAATGTGCATGAAGCCAGAAAATGCAGAATATGGATACTCTGGGATTATGAGTCCTTGTCAATACAAAATGTTATATCAACTGAGCAATTCATTACTTTCTCTATTGAATCCAGATATGGTAAATTCTCTAGTTTATGCACAATAGTTTATGCACTCAATCAAATGTCAAGCAGGAAAATCCTTTGGAGGAAACTGTTGGAATATAAGCAAAATGTAACTGGTCCATGGATTATTGGAGGGGACTTTAATACAATTGCAAGTAGTGAAGAGAAAATTGGAGGATTGCCAGTATCTGAAGCTGATACAGAAGATTTCCAAAATTTCATCAACACTGGTCAATTGATGCATTTAAGAACTACTGGCTGCTATTTTACTTGGTGCAATAAGCAAGAGGCAGAGAGCAGAATCTGGACCAGATTAGACAGATGTAAGCAAGAAGCAGAGAGCAGAATCTGGACCAGATTAGACAGATGTTTAATCAATGAAGACTGGGTTCATCTTTATACCTCCAGTCAGGTGGAATATCTTATGCCTAGATGCTCTGATCATTCTCCAGCTTTATTATCCATTGTTGATGATGATGTGGAGGGTAAAAGACCATTCAAATTCTTTAATATGTGGGTGAAACATTCTGATTATTTCTCAACTGTTAAGTCAATTTGGGAGCAAAATATTGAAGGATACAAAATGTTCAGTTTCCACTCTAAGCTCAAAAAGCTGAAGTATGCTTTAAAGGAATTGAACAAAAAGCACTTCATGAATATAAGTGAGCAAATTTGTAGAGCAAAGGTTGAGCTAGATGATTTACAGAGACAGCTTAGCAATAATCTCTTCAGCTCAGACTTAATTGCAAGAGAAAAAGAATGCATCAAGAAATATGACAGGTTGCTTGACTGTGGATACTCATTTTACAAGCAAAAACCCAATATTAACTGGAGTCTGCAAGGGCATAATGGGTCAAAGTTATTCCATTCTATCATGAAAAAGAAAAGACATCTCAATAAATTCTGTCACTTCATATTGAGGATGGGATTAGAATTACTGATAAATCTCAGGTGATTGCTAAAACTATTAGATATTATAAAAATCTGCTTGGTACCTCAGTTCCTACCTCAACTCCTAATCCTATGGTAATTACAAATGGACCTCAACTCACATCTGATCAAAGGCTAATGCTCAGTCTACCTGTAGAGGAAATTAAGAAAGCTATCTTTTCTATGTCAAATGACAAAAGCCCAGGCCCTTATGGATATATTGCATTCTTCTTCAAAACCACATGGGAAATCATCAGTGATGAATTATTTGAAGCAGTTGAGGAGTTCTTCAACTCAGGAAGATTGCTTGGTACATTCAATGTCACTTCTATCACTTTAATTCCTAAAATTCTCAACCCTCAGCTTGCTTCTGAGTACAGGCCAATATCTTGCTATAATTGCATATACAAAATCATATCTAAAATCATTGCATCTAAGATCCAAAAAGTTATGGGTTCTTTAATTAGTGATGCTCAAAGTGCTTTCATTAAGGGAAGACTTATATCCAGCAATATCCTCCTGGCACATGAAATCGTCAAACATTATGGCAGGAAGCATACATCCCCTAGAGCAATTTTGAATATTGACTTGAGAAAAGCTTTCGACACAATTAGCTGGGATTTTATCAGAGTAATGTTGGAAGGTTTGGGTTTTCCTGAAATCATGATTTCCTGGATCATGAAGTGTATTACAACATCTAAATTCTCCATATCTATTAACGGTTCTTTTCATGGATATTTTCAAGGAGCTAGAGGACTTAGACAAAGAGACCCAATTTCACCATACTTGTTTGTTATTGGAATGGAGTACTTGTCTAGGAAGCTAAACACACTCAAGGATGATAAGCTCTTCAAATTTCATCCTAAATGTTCAAATCTGAAGCTAACTCATCTTATCTTTGCAGATGACCTCTTATTGTTTAGCAAAGCTGATTTGTACTCAATATCAAGATTATGATACTATCTTAAGGAATTCAGTCAAGTTTCTGGGCTGGAACCAAATCCTTCAAAGTGCACTGTCTTCATGAGTGGGGTTGATGATAATATGAAGTATCAAATTTGTGCTCATCTAAATTTCTCTGAAGAAATTTTACCTATTAGGTACCTGGGCATGTCATTGATTTCAAGAAAGCTTTCTTGGCTTGATTACAATCCCCTTATTAACAAGATAGCAGACCAAATCCATAGTTGGCAAGGTAAGAGCTTCCTGTCATACGCTGGGAGGTTGCAGTTAATAAAGTCAGTTATTATGGGCATTCAATTTTTTGGATAAGCAATTACATCTTACCTATAAAAGTGCTAGAGAGGATTGATAGCATGTGCTCTGATTTCTTATGGGGACACAAAATTCATTTGGTCTCTTAGAATTCAGTTTGTCAGGATTTTAAACAAGGTGGTCTGGGTTTGTTTTCTGTCAAATTCTGGAATTATGCAACAGCTGCTAAATTGCTTTGGATGATACATCTCAAAAAAATCATTCTTTGGATCAGATGGGTTCATGACCACTACTTGAGACAAACTGATATCTGGCAGGTTCAGGTAAAAGAAAGTGACTCATGGATGTGGAGGCAACTTATAAGAGTAAGGAATATTTTGAAGAACAAGTCTGGAAGTGTGGCTAACTTGATGAATGTTATAAATAGCTGTTGTACCAATGGCAAAGTCAGTATCTCTTCTATTTACAGAGCTATATTCCAGCAACAGAGCTTGTTTGAAGGATCAGATACTATCTTGGGGGTGGCATTACCCCAAGCACTCATTCATTCTATGGCTAGCATCCCTTTCTAAATTACTCACACAAGATAGATTGTGTAATATGAGGATGCTAAGCTCAAATCAATGTGTTTTATGCTCTACTGGTCATCAAGCTGAGACCTGCCAGCACATTTTTTTTGAATGCTAGTATTCTGCTTGTGTCTGGAATAAAGTGATGGAATGGATGAAATTCAATTGGAGATCATGTTCATGGGATCTGATTTTGAACTGGTATAACAGGAGCTTGAGGGGAAGAAGCTACAAAAAGAAAGTGAAAAGAGTTACACTGTCTGTTTCAGTGTACATGTTATGGCAAGAGAGGAACTACATAATTCTCCAACAGCAGAGAGCAGCTAGAAGCCCAGATAATCTCTTCCGTGCAATTAAAATTAGTGTATATACAAAGATTTTGAATGATAAAATACCACAGTATATGATACAATATATAGAAAGCCTATCATAATGAAGACTGGATTTCTAAAATCAGTCTGTTGATTTGTAACTTTGATATGTACAAAACTTCTCATACTTGGTGATGAATAAAATTTTTATTCATTGACCAAAAACAAATACTACAGGTAGCGACCTTTTTAGAACACTACCAATATAATAAAATTTCTTTAGCTCATGTAATTGCCATAAATTACAATTAGTTTGTGGTGTCATCTTTCTCACTTTATTTCCATACAGTTAGTTTGTGATGCATCTCAAAGTGAGTATACTTGCTCAGATTCATGTCTGAATGTCTGACAACTTATCTTGGTTACTATTCTTATGATGATTTTTTTAAATGTTTATTTTAGTATCATTGTATCACAAGGGAAATATTAAAAAATAAGAAAAATAAGATACCTACCGTAAGCTCGACATTGTAAATCTTAAATGTTAAATGTTCTTTCTTTCTTTGCTACTACTCTTTTTTTTTGTTCTTTTCATGATCTATTATGATTTTTTTATTGGGTTAATTTTTCTGCAATAAAGGTGTTTGACGAATTCCTCTTCAATCAAGTGGAGTACAAAAAGGAAAGCCAAATAATTTTGCTGCTGCTTTCAATGGAAAGAACCACAGAGTCCTCCGAGACATCGAAATCTTTACTCCTCTTTCAAGGTATGGGTTGTCTTTCTTTGAATTCCGAATTAAATATATAGATATGTTTTATTTATGGATCTTATGCTTTTGTTTTGAATCTTTTAATATACCAATCAACGTAATTTGATAAAAGAAAATCTATTTATCTACGATAATTTCAATTCATAATGTAAAGTTGTTTATAAACAAAATATTAATAAATAAAACTAAAGTGGCATTATACAAAACGCTAGAAGCAATACACACAGGGGTACATATTATGTGTTAACAAAGAGCACTAATCCATGCTTTGCACGGAGTAACCACTAGTTGTATGTGATACAACTTGCTAATTTTGGTGTAAGGACTTGCATATTTGGAAATTAAGTAAATCAGGATTCATGGGGCACTTAATTTCTTTCTCTAGTGGCACTTAATTTCTTTCTCTAGTTGTAGCCACTTGACTTGGTTATATCAGCGTTGAAAGTTAATGATAGAAAGGATAGATGAGATGGAGTTCAACGATTTGATTTCCTCCTCTAATTATAAAGGAGTTGATACGTGCATTAGAGGAGGAATATAGCTAATGTCGATCAAATAAATTACGAGAAATGGGAGAGTATCCTGCACTCTCATCCCAACCATCCAAACTCATTGTACTCATGAATTATTTAACATGAGGTATATTTAAGGCTCTAATTAAGAGCTAACTCAGGACATGGGAAGACCAATGAGGGTCGGTAGGTTATGAAACTCCTAAGGTAATTTCTCTTATCGTTTCACCTGTTACTTTTTTCTCCATATATGTCATTTATCTTTGTATGGTAGGGGAAAAAAGCTTGTCTTAGTGATATTGTTGTGCTATCTAGAATCACATTTAACAATTTAAAATGCAACATTTGCTAGTCCCCCCATCTCTTCTATACTTACTTTCCTATCAATTTTTATTTTTGCTTTTAGAAACCAACATGAGATGGAAGAGAGAATTAGTCATCCCCTAGGATGAAGTGATTAACCCAAGTCATGTATGTTCATTCGTATGAGATGGTGGTAATTTTTTGAGTAGATGGAGACAACAAGGAGCTCATGTGTCTTCTACTCATGGCTGCTACTATTCAGTCATACCAGGCTGGCTGAAACGATGACAAAGTGGAGATGTTACCCACAAGTTAAACTTTTACTCATGTAGGTTTTTTCTATTTGGAGTAACATTTAATTAAAATTAAGCTTCATTAAACTTGTTGAAGGTAGTTGTATGAGCAAAAGCTGCATCTTAAACTCATTAGTATTTACATTTACAGATGAGTTGTGTGTATTATTGTATGAGACTTTCAATATATAAATGGTACTCTGTGTGTGTCTCTGTGTGCGTGCGTGCGTGTGTGGTGTGCGTGTTAATTACAAAATACAAATTACTCAGTGTGTGCACACACACGTCAGTTACAAATTACTGTTCAATTTTGAAAAGCCTCTTGTACGGTTACTTCAATGGTTAAACTTCAAAGCCCGTGCAGTTAGCAAAAATACGGACAGTTTTATTCGTAATATCTATCTGCATACTTGTCTTATAGAGGATGAAGTTTTTTCATAGTAGATTCAAGATGCTACCGATTTGTAATCTGGATGGTTTCAAATATATGCTTCAATAGGGAAGCTTACCTTCTTTTACTTCTTTTTGTTAAATATATTAAGTGCACATAATTGTAGGGTATTATCACATTTTGATCAGCAAGGCATATTTATGTGTTCAGGAAGCTTCGATAGCCAGGCATATATGTATCAGAGCTCCAAATCTCGCCTCCAATTAATTTATATTCCCTTGCTAATCGAAATTATATCCAAATCCAAAGTAACATTAAGATTGAATAAATTGAGTTGGAAATTCTCGGTCCAAGGTTCACTTCTGACAGTGGTCAACATTTAATTTAAATTCGAATATGAAACTGAAATCAGATCTGAAATTGAAGACAACTTAATTTTCTGATTACAATCTTGTTTCCTTCAATCGTGACGTTGTATCTCTGAAAATTCAGTCTAGATTAAGTTTTTATCTTTGATCCCTGCAGCTTTGCTTCTCTTTGTTGTGGTTTCGTTTTCTCATGAAGATTCTCCTTGTGAAGACCACTACGTTCACAACCTCCATTTTATGCTAGGTCATAAATATCCACCATTGTTTCCTAGATTACAAAATGCCGCTATATACAGATGTCACTTGCTTCACATCATAATGAAATCGTGAAGCCATCATTATATGTTCAATTTTTTAACTTCTTAATCTTGGATACATCTATAGGTCTTCGATATGTTTGTAACATCTCAGTCTTGTGGCCTTGTATACATCTATTATATGTCTTTGATATGTGTAACTCCTACCATAAATTGGAAATTTCTAAATACACCAAAAGGAGTATCTGAAATGTCCACATCAAGTATCTGTATCAGAGTGTCAAAGTCAATATGCATCTGATACGTGTATGTCTATTTCATCAAAGTAACCATAAAATATGGACAGTTACTAGTAATTGACTGTTCCTCAGATTGAACTATCCAAGGTACAGTTGCCTTAGTGTGCTTGTCGCCCAGGAGGCGGGTTCTATGTGTATAGGGATGACAAGGGTTCTGACTATATTAAAAACCTATCTGAGGTTTCCTCTTTGACTCTTTCCAAATTTCGAGGCAAGGAGATTTAAGGTTAGTTGCATATGCTGGATGAAATCAAGTTTGATTATTGGAAATTCTCAGTATTTAATTAATAGCGAAGGAAAAATTCACTTGGACAAGAGGCTCAAGGCAAGGTGATACACGTTGGTATTGATAATTAAGTCAGAAAATCAATATTGCTATATGAGAAAGGTCTAGGATAGCTATGGTTGGTTCAAGTCATTAAGGTTACAGCATGAAGATGATACAGTTGCCATTCAATGATGGGAGAAAAATCAAATTTAAGAATCTAAAGCCTTTATTTATTTCATCGAGAAAACTTTTAGTCATTGCAATTTGGTTCAACGGTGATGTTCAGATGCAAATGGTAGCTTCTCTTCAACATACTCTAGTGTTCCCTTGAATACGAGAAAGGTTAACAGGCTCAATTGGCAACTTACTATTTGTAAGAGCAAATAGGGATTTTGCCGGTCAGAAAGAAATTTGTTAATTAAGTAGTACATTTGCTTTAGTTAATTTAGTACAACAGAAAAGAAATATGGCTCTGAAGTCTATGTGGGTTTCTACTAAAATTATTGAGATGGTGTATTAACTGTTGGCGGTGCTTTTAGACTTAATGAAACTTCAACCGCATCACGTTTCATCCACCACAAGGTAGTACAAAGATCCAATTTGGAATCGCAAGCTAGCCAAAATGCAAAGCCATTTGTCTGCTCGCCATTAATTGCAAACACAAACAATCTTATACACTAAGTGTCCCTTGACGCAAGTTACATTACCCTATAACCTGAATTCAGTAACAGAACGATCATCTCAAACTCAACCCGTAATAATACTCGGATAATACATCTTAAACACCGCTATGCACAAAATACCAATTAATCCAAACATGCTCTCAGGCAACACAAAAGAGAAAAAGAGCAAGAATTTTAAGAAAATTACCACCGCGCCCGTGTTCATGTGACTGATATCCGCAGTAACACCAGGGGCGTTAACAACATCATAGAGATGAAGAACTGACACCAAAGGATTCATCTTCATCAGCATCGCAAGAGGCTGGCCTATTCCTCCAGCAGCACCCAAAATCGCAACTTTGAACCCTGGAGCCCCTCCTTTTGATCGGCAATCCAAGCGCGTCAGTGAAGAACTCTCGTCCATCTTCAATTTAAAAAAAAAGTCAGTAATAAAATCTAGTAGAAAACCTAAATTCAGCAACTGGACTAAAATCGACTGGTCCTCCTCTCTATTACTTCGTGAACCCCTACCAAGATCCCAACTTTTTATCAGAGACCCAAGCATAAAATCGAAAACCAAGAAAAACCCAGAACCGAAAAGTGCAGAAACGTCGAGAATTACGAGAAAATCAGTCAAATTGTAGAGGATTGAAAATTGACCTGAAGGTTAGAGGGGTTCAAGTGAGCAGAGATCCTCGCGATGCGCCGCAAAGCTTCAGATTTGGGCTCCATCGTCTACACTCTGATGTCTGAAAAAAGTTCAAAGAGAGAAGGGAGAAGGGAAATCTTGAGATGGAGAAAGCTTGGCCGCTGGATTGAGTTCGTTGCAGAGAGGAAGACGGGAAGCCGACGCGACCGAGATTAAAAAGGATTGATGATATCAATTATATATATCAATTCAATTTTGTGGAGAATCGGGTAGCGTGCCACTGTGGAAAGTGGAACCTGGACCCCAATCATTATCGTGCTGGCTCAAGTTCCCAGGCTAAATAGCACTTAGAAAAATTCCTCAATGACCCAAAATATAGGATCAATAGGGGGACAAGTGAGGTGTCCCCCTCCTATTAGATAATGAGTTGATCATCATTAATGATGACCAACTCATTATCCAATAGAAGAGGGACACCTCACTTGTCTCCTCTATTGGTCTCATATTTTGGATCCCTGTAGTAAAGCTCTAGCACTTATAAGGGGCCGTTTGGTTGGTTTCCTAAAAGGGGGTGTTTGTTTCAAATCCTAAAATTTCAAGATATGGATTTCAACATAGAATTTGAAATCCATAAATTTTTTTGTGGTTTTGGGATCTCTAAAATGTTGTTTGTTTCAACAAAATTTTAGGATATGAAATACCAAAACTTAGAATGTTTTGTTTGTTTCAAACTTAAATTATAGCATTACAAATTTTAGAATTTGAAATCCCAAATTGTAGCAAACAAAATTTTTGATCACCAAAATAATGATTGGTGAATTTAAGAATTTTTGGTGAGCTTACCCCCCATAAAAAAACAAAAACTCTTGTATTTACTCTTCAAGCAAGCCCATAAGTGAAGATGAAACTGAAACTGAAACATAAGCTGACCCAAAGCCGAGTCTCATATACATGTTAGCTCAGTCAAAGTCACCAGCACAATCAAGTCCAGCAAGCATACAAGGCATTCTATAATAATGATGTAGAAGAATAAGGAGGTAATGTAGCCAAATCAAAAGCAACAAACCCAGCAACCCAAAACACAGACCTCCTGCGGAGTTAATGCACAGACCTCCAGCAACAAATGCTCAAGCACAAGCCACCAAAAAAAAGCACAAGCCATCAAGATATGGTCAACAAGCAAACTGTATATGAGAGTCAAAAATTGAATACATGCCCCTTTAACAAAAAATTAAACAAAACATGTATATGATACTATGTACAAAAGTATGGTTGTGGCTCAAAATTAACCAAAACCTGTAACTGAGACTGTGTACAAAAGTATGGTTTGTTTCAGACCCCAAAAGTCTTTCCCCAAATCAGAGTAGTTGAAACAAAATATACACTCAACGTTTGGATCCTCATAACGAGTAGTTGAAACAAAATATACACTCAACGTTTGGATCCTCATAACTTGCTAGTATGGTTCAAGCTTTTCTGCATAAAGAAAAACAAAGGAATAAAGTACATAGAACAAATATTGCACATGAATGAGATTACCAATAAATTTGAAGTAACCAAACCACAAATATCTAGGGAAAAGACTTACCTGTGTACAAAATTATGAATACCAAGGCTCATAGAATAATGATGTAGAAGAATAAAGAGCTAATGTAGCCAAATACTAAGGTAACAAACCCAGCAACCCAGACCACCAGCATGAAATCTCTTAATAGGACCAAGTTAGGGGCTCAGATATAGGTATTAAAATTGAATACATGGATTGCCTCAACTAACAATGGTGTTGCAATGTAGGTTGCAATCAAATGAATGGATTGCCTCACCGAACATTGTCGATGCAATGTAGGTTGCAATCACATGAATGGATTGCATTACCTAACATTGTAAATGCAATGTAGGTTGCATTCTCATCCTAGATTGCCCTACCTAAACATAGCAACACATTGTAGATTGCATTCTCTTAACTAAGACCATCATCATTGCCCACTTAGAAGAATACAAAGTAGCCAGTGAAAACAACCATTGAAACAAATACACTTGTATTTACCCTTCAAGCAAGCCCACAACTCTATAAAATAAAACTGAAACTGAAAAATAAGCTGACTCAAAGTCTGCCAGCGACAACTCTATAAGATGAAACTGAAACTAAAAAATAATCTGACCCAAAGCGGAGTCTCATATACATGTTAGCTCAGTCAAAGTCACCAGCGACAACCACGTCCAGCAAGCATACAAGGCATTATAGAATAATGATGTAGAAGAATAAGGAGGTAATGTAGCCAAATCAAAAGCAACCAACCCAGCAACCCAGACCACCAGCGGCAAAAACACAGACCTCCAGCGACAAATGCTCAAGCACAAGCCACCAAGTTTAAAGCACAAGCCATCAAGAACAAGTCAACAAGCGAACTGTATATGAGAGTCACAAATCAGTTTCAGGCCCCTTTAACAAAAGATGAAACAAAAGTATGGTTTGTTTCAGGCCCCAAATCAGTTTCAAACCCTCCAAGCAAGCCCACAACAAATACCCAGCAAGGAATACATGGATGATGTAGAAGAATACCCAGCAACCCATTGAATGGATGTAGAAGAATAGCAACCCAAACCATTGAAACAAATACCAAGCAACCCAGCAACCCAGACCACCAGCAACCCAAAAAATTGAAACAAATACCCAGCAACCCAGCAACCCAAACCATTGAATGGGTGTATAAGCTTTCCCAAACCATTGAAACAAATACCCAGCAACCCATCAACCCAAATCATAGAATGATGTAGAAGAATAGCAGAGAAAATGTAGCCAAATCAAAAGCTTCAAACCCAGCAACCCAGACCACCAGCATGAAAACTCATAATAGGATCAAGTAAGGGGCTCAGATATAGGTATTAAAATTGAATACATGGATTGCCTCATCTATCAATGGTGTTGCAATGTAGGTTGCAATCAAATGAATGGATTGCCTCACCGAACATTGTCGATGCAATGTAGGTTGCAACACATGAATGGATTGCCTTACCTAACATTGTAAATGCAATGTAGGTTGCATTCTCATCCTAGATTGCCCTACCTAAACATAGCAAAACATTGTCGATTGCATTCTCTTAACTAAGACCGTCATCATTGCCCACTTAGAAGAATACAAAGTAGCCATACCAATACATATCGTGCAATGTAGGTTGCTATCAAGTATCATATCCAATGATATTTATATAAACCTGCAAAAGAACCAAAGTTATAATGAGATTGCAATTAGAGTAGTGAAATTAGTTACATCATTAAGGTGTTAAACTTACAAAATTAATAACATAAAGCTACACCACTAAGTGTTCAACTTACAAAATTAGTTACATCATTAAGTTGTTAAACTTACAAAATTAATAACATAAAGCTACACCACTAAGTGTTAAACTTACAAAATTAGTTATATCATTAAGTTGTTAAACTTACAAAATTAATAACATAAAGCTACACCACTAAGTGTTCAACTTACAAAATTAGTTACATCATGAAGTTGTTAAATATACAATGAGTTTACAAAAGCAATAGATATGTCAAGTCTTCAAAAGTAGTGCAATATCAAGTTTTCATAAGTCAAACCCTTGCTCGTTGATAATCTTCTCTATAAATAGCTTTTGAGAATTTTTGGTTTTGATGATCAACCTCCTAGATTCTGATTCATGGTCATATCCAATACTCCCTCAGAAAATTCACTCTCATGCGTCATTAGAGCATTCGCCATGGTCTCACTCCAATGCACAACACGTTGATGTACATGTTGATTTTGAATTGAGAACGACATCGTGTCAATTAAACCACGCATGAGAGTCTCATCCTCTTTAGCCTTGCTACTCTTCTTCCTAGGAGTTGATGTATCAATTGATGCAGAAGCTACCCCACTAGAAGCCTTCGATTTATTACTTTGAGAGTTGTGGTTTTGCCCACTTGATTTCTCGGACTCAAGACGTGGGCTTGGGGACAAATCAACCTCATTATCACTAAGTATTACATGATCCTCATCTCTATCCGTATCATGTTGTCTAGAACCAAGCTTTTCAGTCATATCTTTGGTGAAATCACCCTTTGCTTGGTCATCTCCCGCGATATAACACAAGTTCTCATAGTGAATGAGGGGAGTGTTCAAATACTCCTTCAATCTAGAGCTATTGCATTTTTTTTCCTGTACAATGAAATGTTGCAAAATCAGTTACTAAGAAGTAAATATTCAAAGTTTGCTTATTTATCAAAAATATTACCTGTGTCCACCTATCAAAACAATCTGGATCCATGGTGACAATCTTAGTTTGTGGATCATAACCAGCCCCACTCATGTCCATGACAGTGCGCATATCAAAATATTTACCCTTCAAGGACTTGACATGGTTCATGACATTCTCCTTTGTGAACTCAGTGCCACACTTCTTGTTGACCTCCTCTGCAGCTCTTCGATATGCAAGCACCTTAAAGTTTTTATCAACTTTAAGACCATCCTTTGCCATCTGAGCAAGGAAGGGGATTAACACATCATCATTCTTTGCAGTCCATTTAGCATTAGGCACCCCCCTTGTATTCTCTTTTTTGTACAGCACCTTTGGTGGCATTTTTCTTTTAATAACTGCCCGCTTCTTGCTTTTGCTTTTGCTTGGTGAGGCAGCATCATCCTCAAGGTCAATTGCCATTGGCCTCTTCAAAGAATGAGTCTCACTTGAATGGGTACTAGGGGAAGTGTGGATAAGTGGGTGGCCACTGTTAAGCATATTCATAAACGATATGGGTTGTTGAGTCATAAATGAGTAGTTCATATCATAAGGATTGTAAGATGGATAAGTCGGTGGAGCAATGTATTGGGGTGGAGGGAATGGTTGTGTAGTGGGTGGTGGGGGAACCGGGAAGTATGGATAAGTGGGTGTTGTTGGTGTTCTAGGTGAAGTATTCCTGAACTTATCACTTTCATTAGAATCTGCCATGACTGATTGCTACAAATTAAAATAGACAAATAACAAATTTCAAACCTCATGTTAGTACAATAATAGAGTACGGACATCAAAAAGTAGCATTCATAACGCCCGATCCAAAAAAATGTATGCAAACAAGCCACTAAGCTCATATAATCAAGGTTGCAAACAAGCACAAAATTAAACAGAACCGCAAGTTGGATATACACAAAAATAGCATGCGAAAATGATAATATACTCATTTATCCATGAGTATTGTTGTAACATGAACGAATACATAGAGGTAGTAGACAATATATAAACGAGTACAATACCAAAAGGAGAATATAACTAAGATTACATCCCGATCTCGGTTGTGTCTCCACCGCGCCATTTAGCACAATAATCTTCCCACATTTCAATTGCAATTTGATCCCTCTTTGCTCTCCATTCATTTCTTGAATCTCTTTCCTCTCTTTGTGTCATAGTTTGAGTAAAGTCAACAACACCCTCTTCACCTTCATAAGCTATTTCATCTCCATCCTCTTCAATATGGTTATCCTCATGCAACAACTCATCGCCCGGGTCTTCTATGGCGATATAGTTATGAAGTATAGTACATGCAATAACTATATCAACTTGAGTTGGAAAAGGGCAATGTGGCTTCGCGGATAGGATTTTGAAACGATTTTTTAATACCCCAAATATTGATTCAATTTTAGACCTTAGGGATGAGTGTCTTAAATTGAACAACTCTTGTCTATTATTGATTGGCCTATCCTTGTGCTCATTTAGATGATACCGCACTCCTCGATATGGGGAGATAAAGCCATGCATAGTAGTGTAGCCCGCATCACATAAATAATATTTTCCTACATTTATCAAAAAGAAATTTAGTATATTTTTTAATTATAATTAAGTAGACATACTTTATTTGATTGATTTATTACCGTCGTAAACTCTCAATCCGCGAGGTTGTGGTCTAGATAACGCGTCTTGCAAAACTCTATAATCATTTGCGGATCCCTCCCATCCAGCTAGAACATACGAAAATAACTTGTTGGGAGTGCATGCAGCTAGAACATTTTGAGTTACACCTTTACGACCTCTAAAACGTGCAACAAGGCTAGCGGGAAGCATGGCGTCGATATGGGTTCCATCTATCATGCCAATACAATCCTATATGATACATTAAACAGTTATTAATAATAGAAAGGTAAAATTAATTGTTTGATTATGAGTAGTTATATTATAATAATGATTACCTTGAAATAAGGATAATATAACGGGTTAGTGGCAATCTCTGGTGATACTTCATTTGGTGCTTGCTTCATGTACCGCCCCCTTAAACGACCAACGACTTCCAAGCACTTGTTAAAGTATTTTGAAACGGTTTCCCCCGATCTTATGAAATGTGACCTAACAATTCTATTTTTTGTTTTATGGCCTAATATATTAAGGAACATGAGCAATTGTTCTTCTACTTTAACAACCCGTCCATCTTTTAGTAGACCAGTATATCTCATTATGCTAACAAGATTATGAAATGCACGCGGCCTCATTCTAACATAAGCCCTACAACTCTCATTATAGCCACTAAACACACGACTTATGTGCCTAGCTCTCATATCTATCTTCTCTTTATTTTTCACCTTACATTGATAAGTGATTGATTTCCGTCTACTACGTATCCTCATCAAACATGTAAACATACAAATCACCGCGGATATAGTAGCATTAGAAGCCATCCTCGTTAACATCTCTTCATCAATGTCGTCCATCTACATTGTTTTAAAAAAACTCACAAAGTCACAAAATTGAAAAAAGCACAAAAACAATCTATATAGTATTGATCATTCATTGTTGATAATATTTGTTGCGAGCTGGAACTTTTGGTAAATGAAAATTTTGGTGGAAAATGAAAACTGAAAAATTGTGCATCCTCATTGTTTTACTTTGTTGTACTTCTCTATGCATACAGATGATATGGTTCTCATGACAAGCTTGTTAAACAATTCTAAGTGATCAATACTATCCGCCCATTTGATATATTGATAATGCTTTCTCTGATTAAGAGGGAATCCAAAGCATGGCATGTTAGCTAATTAGACATATATTGTTGTTTGGATTGTGACTTAAGCATTGTCATGACTGATACATCTCGAGCACATAATTAATTGTGCCAAATAACTAACTGATTTAATTGTGACTTAAGCACAGTCAGGACTGAAAAATAGATCCGAAAATTTTAGTCTAATAAGTGTGCCAAATAAACTTGATCAAACTAAATCAATTGCATATGCCTTACCACATATTAATTTCAGCTAGAACACCCCAATAACAAAACTAAATCCATCAATTTTACAAAGAAACCCTAATTTATGGAGGAAGGCAACGAGTTTTACCTGCCGAGGAGGAGACACAGTTGGTCAGAGAAATGTTCGGGCAGACAGAAGTCCGGTTGAAATAACCGAATCCCCAAATCAAGTTACCCCCAAAACCTCAAGATGAGTGGAGAAGAGGCAAGGCGGCTTGCCTGGGAGTTGGGGACGCTGAGGAGGAGGCGGAGCCCGCTGAAGTTGGGGTGGAGAGGAGGGAGGGGGTGGCGTCGCAATCGGGGTTCGGCGGGAACGAGAGCTAGGGTTTCGCGCGGAAATGGAGACGGCGGGTAAAAGAGGACCCAGACGAAAGCGGTGAGTTTATGCTTCGCTATGGGATCCGGAGTTGGGAGAGCGGAGTTAATGCTGAGCTGGACGCGATATGTCAGAAATCCAGCCCACATCCACTACAAAAAGTAGGATTTTAGAAATGCTAAAAAATATTAGTATTTTATAGTTTGGGAATTTGATATCCCAAAAGTTTTTTTGAAACAAACTTGATTTATGGATTTCTAAAACCTCAAAAAACCACTTTTTACATCCCAAAAACTCAAATCTACACTATATCCCAAAAAAAAACAAAACAAACACCCCAAAACCAAGAAAAGAAAATCGGTACAATGAAACCAATAAAATAATAATTTTATTCATTTCCATCCTTAAAACTCACCTACAACATTCAATAAAATAATATTTTTATCCTCCAACTTATCTCATTTCATCTTATTTCTTACCTTTAAAAATAAACCAAACACAAGAAATGTGTCACATCATCCAACTCATCACATCTCATCTTATCTCAATTTTTTAAAATCACACACATCATCCAATAATATTGTGACAACTCATCTCATCTCATTAAACCTTCCTTTCCATCCATTTTCTTAAAAAAACAAGAAATTGATTTCCTTAAGTATGTGTCACATCATCCAATAATATACATCCAACTCATCTCATCTCATCTATTTTCTTATTTTTAAAAATGAATCAAACACAAACAACCTCAAAACATCATCCAATAATATACCTCCAACTCATTTCCTTATTTTTTTTAACCAACCAAACAACCTCAAAACAAGTTTTTTTAAAAAAAAATCACTCACATCATCCAATAATAAGGTGATAACTCATCTCATCTCATCTCCTATTCTATAGTTTAAAAATCACTCACATCATCCAATAATAAGGTGATAACTCATCTCATCTCATCTCCTATTCTATAGTTTTCTTCTTTTTTAAGCCAACCAAACAACCTCAAAACAATTATTATAGGAAATAGGTTTTCTATTCTTTGATTTCCCTTTTTTTTTGCGAAACGAACAGCCCCTAAAAGAAAAAAAAATTGGAAAATCAAAGAATAGAAAATCAAAGAATAGGAAAACTTGTACTATGGTTGATTGGTTGGCTAAGGGGCCGTTTTGTTGGTTTCCTTAAAACCAAGAAAAGGAAATTGGTACAAGGAAATCAATAAAATAATATTTTTATCCATTTTCCTCCCTAAAACTCACTCACAACATCCAATAAAATAATATTTTTCCTCCAACTCATCTCATTTCATCTCCTTTCTTACCTTTAAAAATAAATCAAACACAAGAGATGCGTCACATCATCTAACTCATCACATCTCATCTTATCTCATTTTTAAAAATCACACACATCATCCAATAATATTGTGACAACTCATCTCATCTCATCTCATTAAACCTTCATTTCCATCCATTTCCTCAAAAAAAACAAGAAATTGATTTCCTTAAGTATGTGGCACATCATCCAATAATATACCTCCAACTCATCTCATCTCATCTATTTTCTTATTTTTAAAAATAAACCAAACACAAACAACCTCAAAACATCATCCAATAATATACCTCTAATTCATTTTCTTATTTTTTTTTAACCAACCAAACAACCTCAAAACAAGTTTTTTTTAAAAATCACTCACATCATCCAATAATAAGGTGACAACTCATCTCATCTCGTCTACTATAAGGGGGTGTTTGGTTCAATTTCTAGAAATTATAGGAAATGTTTTCCACTTAAAATATGATTTCCTTGTATTTCTTAAAAAAATTATAGGAAAAGTTTTGAGAAATCAAAAAGTACTAATTTTCTTGTTTTTTGTACTTTGCTTGTTTGGTTCAAAACAAGAAAATGGCTCATAACTTTATAGAAAATAACAAGATTTGGTAGGTTTTTAATTAAATATGGTATGTGTCAGATTTCTGGTGATTTCCTCTCATTTTGAGAGGAAATTGTTTTTTGTAAAATTTGGTAGGTTTTGATTTTTTATAGAAAATATTTCTGTAAATTTTTTGTTGAACCAAACACAATTTACAGAAATCTCTGGAAAACTTTTAATTACAAATTTACCATTGTCAGATGTTTTGAGAAAAGTTTTCTCAAAAAGTGTGCAACCAAACAACCCCTTAGTTTCCTTCTTTTTTAAGCCAACCAAACAACCTCAAAACAATTATTATAGGAAATAGGTTTCCTATTCTTTGATTTTCCTATTTTTTTTTGTGAAACGAACAGCCCCTAAAAAAGAAGGAAATCAAAGAATAGGAGATGAGATGAGTTGTCACCATATTATTGGATGATATAAGTGATTATTTAAGAAAACTTATTTTGAGGTTGTTTAGTTGGTTAAAAAAATAAGGAAATGTATTATAAGAAACTTATTTCCTATAATATGTTATTTTCTTGTGTTTGGTTCATTCTTAAAAATAAGAAAATAGATAATATGAGATGAGTTGTCATTATATTATTAGATGATGTGACCCACACTTAAGGAAATCAATTTCCTTGGTTTCTTTGAGGAAATGAGTGGAAATAAAATGTTAATGAGATGAGATGAGTTGTCACCATATTATTGGATGATGTAAGTGCTTATTTAAGAAAACTTGTTTTGAGGTTGTTTGGTTGGTTAAAAAATAAGGAAATGTATTATAAGAAACTTATTTCCTATAATAGGTTCTTTTCTTGTGTTTTGTTCATTCTTAAAAATAAGAAAATAGATACGATGAGATGAGATATCATTATATTATTAGATGATGTGACCCACACATAAGAAAATTAATTTCCTTGGTTTTTTTGATGAAATGGGTGGAAATGAAATGTTAATGAGATGAGATGAGTTATCACCATATTATTGGAAGATGTAGGTGATTTTTAAAGATGAGATAAGATGAGTTGGATGATATGACTCATTTCTTGTATTTGGTTTATTTTTAAAAGTAAGAAAAGAGATGAGATGTGATGAGTTGGTGGATAAAAATAATATTTTATTGATAAAAGTGTATAGATTTCCTTTTTTTGGGATGAGTTTTATGGATGGAAATGGATAAAAATAATATTTTAATAGAAAAAGTACAAAGATTTCCTTTTCTTGGTTTTTAGGAAACCAACCAAATAGCCCCTAAATAACAAAAAGTTTCACTCATTTTTCACTTATATACCCCCTTTTCTTTTTGCAGCGTTCATATAATCTAGGTTTATAGGTTCAGCACTTTGATACCTAGTTTTGTTGTACAACGTGAGAATTTTCACCCCAATATTCTCAGAAAGATAACATGTCATTGCTACGCGGGAATATTCGGATGAAAAAAATTCACATTTACGCAATAAAAGGTACCGAATAGTTAATTTTAAACAACTTAAGGTATATAAATGCTGTGAAAAAATGAGTAAGCATATATAAGAGCAAAAGGAGTAAAACTATAAGGTATTTAGGAAGCACTAAGCACGTTTAGCAAGTGATCAAAGTGGCTGATAAGCCAGTTTGAGATGTTTGGCAAATGAGTACTTATTTTTGTTTATAATCAATCAAAAAATACGCTACGTTTATACCCTACTTTTATGGATGGATTGTAGACCACAAGGGTTGACCAAGTAAAAGATGTTGGAAAAATTATCAAATAATTAAAAATTATAGCATGCAGATAAATCCGAATAAAATAAATAAGAGATTAGAAATTCAGGCCTGACGGGAGCAGTCGTGTATTCACTGCCCTAGAAGATTGAGAACCCGCCTATCACCCTGACGCAGATGGTTCCCTCCCCCCTAGTGGTAAAAGCCCCCGGAAACGACCGGCCTCTGCACTCGGGCGAGAGTGCAGAGCTTCAGCTCAGATGAAGGAAGTTGCCCAAATAAACCGTAGCAAATCAGAAAAGAGGCTTTGGAAGAAAAGAGAGAAGGAATGTTCTTGTTATTTTTCTTATATTTTTTCGAGAAGAGAAAGGTCGTATATATAGGCTTTTAGAAAACTGTTACAAAACCCCTCAATAAATTCGGTAACGTTAACCATAATTGTATAACCGTTACCAAAGTTTTAATTGCATGTTTTAATTATAATATTTATTATTATTCATGAAGGCAAATTTGCCTTTTTCTAATAAAATATCCAACAGTCCCCCCCAAAAGGCAATATTGACTGAAAACTCAAAAACCAATAAATAAATCACAAAAATCATAAATCAATTATAGGTTGGGCAACCTTTTGTATCGTGAGTTCGGGAGAGGTAGCTTCCGGCTTTGAACCTTTCCTTAGTGAGTTCATCGCCACCTGAGGGACATAATGGACTAGGCCTTGAATTAGGCCCCTTTAATCATGTATTGATGAAAACACACACAATACGCTTCATCTATTGAGCAAAACGGGTTGAGCGTTAAAGGCCATGCTCATAATAAACCGACTCATGAGAGTTTCTAGGGGTTAGCCCAGCCCCTCCTAACTGCGGCCATCACGGTTCCTCTCACGTAGGTAAGTCCTCAAAGGGTACTACACTTGTTTATTTAATACCCCCCACAATACACGCGTTGGACTTATTAAGAGTAAAACTCAGCCTAGCCAGCTGTATCATAAGAGCATCGTCATCATAGAGAAGGGATAGTAGAAAATGCTACATAATGATATATAAATATATCTAGGTCGATGCTCCACACGAGAGTCACTTGTCCAGCTTGTTTCTACCACATTGAACCGACATTGGGACTACGTCTCCAAATAAGGGTTGGGTTGCCGCTGTCAGTGACCTCATCTATGGGCTTAACCCCATCTCCCTCGATGAATCCAGAACCACACTCCTGGATAATCCCTTAGTCAAAGGGTCAGCAAGATTTTTCTCAGACTTTACAAAGTCCAAGATCACAACTTTGCCTAATAGGCGTTGTACAGACTTATATCTTATTTGAATATGTCTGTTATGTTTTTTATTTACATGTACTTGCTTTAGAAGCTCTATGGTAGATCTAGAATCAGAGTGAAGAGATTGACCTTAATATCTGAACATTTCAAACTAATGTGGAACTAAAAATTCTGCAGTTATGCATATGCACATACATGAATGAAATTAATAATAGATACATGCAGAGCATAATAGGATTTCGTATCTTAAAATATATTTTTGTAGCTTAAAATATATTTCATACTTCATAATTCAAATGCATAAAATTTTTAAAATTTTTCTCTTATAAGAGGTTACAAATTGGTTGCCTACAAGGAGACCTTCCAAATTTAAATCGATTGTCTACAAATGAGACCTTCCAAATTTAAATTGGTTGTCTACAAAAGAGACCTTCCAAATTTATGTTGCCATTTTCTAGTACCACCTCTCATACAAATAATAATAATAATAATAATAATATTTGTACATACGTGCTTTAAATTTTACAAGTGCATTCTTGCATAAAACATTGTAATTAATCATATAACAAATGCAAGTTATCTAAAAGGACATATGAACATTTATTGCAATATCCATCATGATGCAATAAAAGAGATGAACTTTACATTTGAAGATTTGAAATATAATCCACCATATAAAATAGCATATAAAATAGAATTTTAAAAGATGCACCACTTTGATTTGGTTCGCTCATATATTGATCATTTATCATTAGGCAATATATGATGCAAGAAGCATTGATCATTTATCATTAGGCAATATATGATGCAAGAAGCGTAATTAAATAAATGCATATGAAATTTTTCTCATAATTTCGGTCCTCTTATTCCAAACCAAAAACTCCTAAAATGAAAAGATTAAAGTTTTACCCGGGTAGTTAGCCAGGTAAGGATAGTAATAGAGGTTGATCAAAGATCAATTAAGTACATCGTTCCTTACAGAGCGCGTTACGCAACCCTTAAACATTGCCTTAGACACCAACTAATCCAAGAAAACTTAAATCGGTTCACTCAATGAGTTTTTATTCCTTAACAGTATATAGAAACTTTAAATTATTTCCTGCAATCATTTAAATTGCCTAGCAATTATACTACAAACATATGATGGATAAGGCCGAGGAGGGGTTTACCTATTGATGTTCGAACCTCATGATTTTCATGTCTTGAGAGTAAAAACCCATCTGCTGTAGACAACTGCCACATAAGTTGCTGAACAAATTTGCATTCACTTTTACCACCTTCTGTACTAAGCTTATTAGATGCATAAATACACTAAAGTATGGAATTATTAATAGAAGGCACCATATTATTGATAGCTTAAAGAAATGAAAGTATTAAACCATGAACAAATCCGGATATTACAAAGAATCTATGCTCACCCAGATCTTACTTAATAAATGTACATGGCAGATGCTAAAGACCCAATAGATTATGTTAGAAACAAATCAAATCAGATCAAAAGTTCAAGAAACATAAGGTGAAAGCAAATATACGAACTTGAACATGGTGGTAAGAATAATTATTTTTATTATATACAAGTTCAAAAGAGAGTGGAGCCACAATGGAAACCGTTTTTCAATTATTGCAAAGTTACAGTCAAGGTAATTTTACTTATAAAGCTCAGTTATTATGCAATCATGACTTTTTTTTGGACACTTTAATTGCAAAGCATGTTAGCGTGTGACATTACGCTTTAGCAACATAAAATCGGACATCTCGATTCTTAGACCATAAGCCACTCATAGCACGATAATTGCAAGTCATTTGCAATTAGATTTTAATTATCATCAAATAAAATCAATTAAGATAATTAAACAATTAATTTCAATTAATTGTAATTAACTGTTAAAATTAATTAGCTGTAATTAAATAAATGTAATAAATGCAATAATTAACTAATCAATAATTAACAGTTAAAATTCTTGGATGAACAGTAACAGAAATATAATTATTATTATTATTTCAACAATACTATTACTATTAATTAATAGATAAGCAATTAGCAGAAATATATATATATATTTTTTTAATGAACAGTAATTTTTCATTTTATAATGAGCAGCAATTCTGATTAAATTGCGAACAGTAATAGCAAAATTTTTTAAATTTTTTTTACTTTTTTTAATTCGGATGAACAGTACTGTCTCGAATGAACAGTAACTTTAAAAATTATTTTTCGGGTTTAAATCAAAAGCTATAAACACCTCAATCTTCTAGATTGTTGGAAAAATTATCAAATAATTAAAAATTATAGCATGCAGATAAATCCGAATAAAATAAATAAGAGATTAGAAATTCAGACCTGACGGGAGCAGTCGTGTATTCACTGCCCTAGAAGATTGAGGACCCGCCTATCACCCTGGCGCAGATGGTTCCCTCCCCCCTAGCGGTAAAAGCCCCTGGAAACGACCGGCCTCTGCACTCGGGCGAGAGTGCAGAGCTTCAGCTCAGATGAAGGAAGTTGCCCAAATAAACCGTAGCAAATCAGAAAAGAGGCTTTGGAAGAAAAGAGAGAATGAATGTTCTTGTTATTTTTCTTATATTTTTCCGAGAAGAGAAAGGCCGTATATATAGGCTTTTAGAAAACCGTTACAAAACCCCTTAATAAATTCGATAACGTTAACCATGATTGTATAACCATTACCAAAGTTTTAATTTCATGTTTTAATTACAATATTTATTAGGGAAAAATGTGTCAAGGCCCCAAAAAAAATTAATGGGATGTGATCTAGCCCCCTGTATTATTTTGTGTGTTAAAGCCCCCAATACATAAAGCAATTATCTTCAGCCCCTACTTACATTTCCAAGACAACAGTGACACAAATATTTTTCCAAAACCCAAATTTGCCCCCGTCTCTCTTCCCTCTTCTCAGCTGGAACTTTTCTCCCCAACCTCCATTTTCCTCCAACCTCCATTTTTTTAACTTTCATCCTCTCACTAAAAACCTCCCCTTTTCCTTCAATCTCGCACTCCCCTCGATCTGAAATCTCAATTTCCAATGGCGAAGGCCACGAAATCAAAGAAACACAGCACCACGGGAAAGGGCAAAGTGACCCCGATCCAGATCGCCTTCATTGTCGATCGCTCCCTCGCCGACAACAATTATGAAAACACCCTCGCCACTTTTCGATCCGAGGCCTCCGACCTATTCTCAAAGACCAAGGGCAAAGAGGTTATCTCGCCGCCCTTTCCCCCCAAATTTCTGGGATAAAAAATCTGATATTTTTCCTAATTTTAGGGCTTTTTTAATGTGTCGAAAGGGTTGTTAGGATTGGGGGATATACTGAACAAGTATATAATGTTGAAGGAGCATAGGGTGATGGTGGATCAGGAGAAGAGGAGGCTCGAGATCACGTTTCAGCTCTTACTAACTTGAATAATTACCGAGAACTTTCATGTGGTTTCTCCCCCTTAAATAATAATAATAATAATTTTTTCAACAAGTTAGAGAGTTCATGTCTAATAAAAATAGTTCGCAATAATTTTGCCCGATAACGATTATTGATACTCTTACTAACTTGGACGATGACAAGTTGACACCGACGCTGTTATATCCAGAAAATTTAGATATTGGTTTCGAAATTCACAATAAAATTTAAGGAGAGGGGGAAAAACAAAAAAATCAAAAAAACAAGGGATGGCTGTTAGTTATAGGATGTGTATCAAAACTGAATATTATGGTACATAATATGTACATAATCTTGAGGTTATTGTGTACATAATATATACAAATCATGTACAAAATCTTCAAGTTTCGATACACTATTAAATCTCAGACACTTGTACATAATATGTACATGTCCTTCAATCAATTACGATACTGTCAAATCCCATGATTAGTAAGAATATGACATGTTTTCTATGTTAATTTTAACTGTTATATATATTAACTTTCATCATTATATGTTAACTCTCCTCATAACATGTTAACTTTCCATCTGAACATGTTAACGTTTATCATAATATGCTAACTTTCACTGTTACATGTTAACTTTTCATCTGAACATGTTAACGTTTATCATAATATGCTAACTTTCACTGTTACATGTTAACTTTCACCATAATATGTTAACTTTCTTCATAACAGAATGTTAACTTTAAACAAAGCGTGTTAACTTTCCTCGTAGTATGTTAACTTTTTATACTGAATGTTAACTTTTGCTTATTTATGTTAACTTTATCCAAACCTGTTAACTTTCACTGTTTTATTTCAGGTTTGGATGAAAGTTAACATAAAGAAGCAAAAGTTAACATTCAGTATGAAAAGTTAACATACTACGAGGAAAGTTAACACGTTCTGTTAAAAGTTAACACGAAAATAAAGCCGGAATCCCCCACTCCTCCCTCATCCTCACGCTCTATCCGTCGTCAAGATCGAAGCTTGACCAAATCGGCGTTGCCTCCACCGCCCCCTTCTTCCTCATTGCGATGATCTGCCGCCTCCGCCTCCTCATGTGCGCTCGCTGGCAGATATATTCAAGCAATATCAGCTTTTAGAATGTAAGAATTTTATTATGGTGAACATTAACGTGTTCAGTTAAAAGTTAACATGTTATGAAGAAACTTAACCTATTATGGTGAAAGTTAACATGTAGCAGTGAAAATTAACATATTATGATGAACGTTAATATGTTCAGATGAAAAGTTAATATGTTATGAGGAGAGTTAACATATAATGATAAAAGTTAACATGTAACAGTTAAAATTAACATAGAAAATAGGTCATGTTCTTGCTGATCATGGGATTTAACAGTATCGTAATTGATTGAAGGATATGTACATATTATGTACAAGTGTCTGAGATTTAATAGTGTATCGTAACTTGAAGATTATGTACATAATTTGTATATATTATGTACACAATAACCTCAAGATTATGTACATAATTTATATGTATTATGTACACAATAACCTCAAGATTATGTACATATTATGTACCATAATATTGAGTTTTGATACACATAATTTATATATAATCTTCAGTTTATTATGCACATCAAGTTCTATTTGAATGAACTTGTACATATTCACATGACAACCATAATATAGTTAACATACAATCTCAATAAATTACACCAAAATTGATCACTAAATAGACACAATACATTTCATTAAATTTTTCATCCAAGTACAACCAAACCACAAGAACACATAGTATAATCAACTGAACAATGAAACATGACACGTTACAAGCAATTCTGGAGAAACTACACAAGTTTAAAAAGTACACATAATATAATCAACTGAACAATGAAACATGACATGTTACAAACAATTCTGGAGAAACTACACAAGAATAAAGAGTACAAACAGTCCTATTATAAAAAATAACATCTTCTTCCTCTTTTTTCTGCAAGCTCACCCATAAAATTCATTTCATCTCTTATCGTTTTCACAACCTCATCCAAGCAATAACAAGTTTCATGTTCTTGTTTGTTCAACCTAAACTCTTGTTTGAGTTTGGAAATTACCTCATGACATCTCAGTCTCATAGTACTTTTCAATCAATTCTATACACAAGGTTGTCAAACCACTCCTGAAATCTACAACCATCATTCTGAAATTATGTATACAAACGAAATCAAAATCAAGTTAAATCATGAGCCATAAATCATAGCCACTTGAGCAAAAAATAATAATAAATCCAAGATTACTTACATGAGGATTTTCATTAGTCATAAAAATTCAAGTGGATGTGATTTATTTAGAGACTCACTTGTAAAGATGCCAGTCGGATGCGTATAGTTATCGCCCTTATGCAAAATAGTGATTAGATTACTGCAGGCTATTGCAATGTATTCACCATTTGGTGAAACAAACAGAGGCGTCCTTTTGGTGAATAATCTCGGCCGTTTATATCGAGTCCATTTCTCTTTAAGCTGTTTGGCACCTTATTTGGCAAGGGAAAACATCTTATGTAAGCTTAAAACAATCCAGAGAACTAGAGTACGAAAAAAAAGACATTTTTCATGTAAAACAACTTGGATGTTAATACTCACAATTATAATTTAAAAAACTATAGGAACTCCTTGAAATTTATATGATTCTACGACAGGTCATGGAACCTAATAATGAAGACTGGATTAATAATAACAGAAATTAGAAAATTAAAACCTTGAAATGAAAGGTCCGATCGCCAACCCCCAAGAGAACTCCTGCCAACCTAAATTCAAGTGGGGGGCAACAATTGATCAGAAGAAAATAAGAAAAATCAAAATACGACAAACAAATAGAGGATTCAAAACCTCTTCTCTGAATGAATCTGAAGATAACGACCTCTCGGTGTGCTGGCGGATCTCATACGGATCTCATAGAGAACCTCTTCCTCTACTCCTGCCTCTACTTTGTCCTCCACGGCGTGCTGGCGGATCTCGTAGATCATCGGGCTTTGAGGGGAAACCCAAGAGTTGGGACTGCAATAGGGTTGGTCTTGGCTTGGTTAGGGAGGAGAAGATGGACAGAGGGCTTGAGTGAGAGAAGAGACAGGAGAAGGAGCCAACTTAGGGTTTATGTTGAGAGGGGAGAGAGTTTCAGGGCTTGAGGGTGCATAGGATTTGGGTTTTTTTTCAGGATTTATGGGTTAAGAGGAAGGTTTCTTTACTGAGAGATGAGGGCATTTTCGGTAAGCTTTAGAAAATACGTAGAGTACAGGTACAAAAGTGAGTTTTTGGGTCTAGGCCATATTTTTTGGCTTTTTTTGGAGTTAAAAAGTAATGGAAAAAATTGGTGGGGCTGGACCACATCAGTTTTCACAATTTGGGGCCTTGAAACATTTTTCCCTATTTATTATTATTCATGAAGGCAAATTTTCCTTTTTCTAATAAAATATCCAACAAAAGATATATTTAGCCTTCATCATTTCACGAAATCCCAAGTCACACGTCATTTTTGGTGAATTTAAGTCTCTTTTTTGGTCATTTTCATAATAATGATGTATTATAATCCATCTACTTTCCAAACATCTCGCTATTAAAAATAAATTATAATTCACTAAATTTGCCAAACTCTATGAATTATAATCTATTTGTAAACTATAATTCAAGTTCTGTTCTAAACTGGGCTAGGAGTAGGATTAATCCTAGCCCAATTTTGTTCTAATACTACTACTTGTTGGCTAAAAAGGACTAAAAATCAATTTGGCCCTTGTACTTAAATTGGTTCTCACACTTTAATTTTCTCAACTTAGTTCTTGTACATAGGGGTGTCCAAAAAGCCCGCCGGCCCGGGCCCTGCCCGGAGCCCGGCCTAACCTCGGCCCGGAAACCCGGACCAAGTACGGGCTTCGGGCCGGGCCCGGTCGGCTTTTTGGTGCCCGGCCCGGGCCCGGAATAGTGATTTTTTTTTATTTTTTTTTATATTTTTTATATGTATAATATATGTATATATAAATATATATAATATGTATAATATATGTATATATAATATATTTTTATATATGTATAATATATGTATATATATAAGTATATATAAGTATACTTTCTCTTATATAAGTATATATAAGAATATTCTCTCTTAATGTATGTATGTATGTATGTATATATATATATATACTCTCTCTCTCTTAGTATATATGTATATATAAGTATACTCTCTCTTATATATGTATACTCTCTCTTATATAAGTATATATAAGTATACACTCTCTTATATATGTATAATATATTATATATGTGTGTATATATATATATACTAATATACTCTCTCTCTTAGTATATATGTATATATAAGTATACTCTCTCTTATATATGTATAATATGTGTGTGTGTGTATACTCTTTCTCTTAGTATATAAGTATATATAAGTATAGTATATTACAACGGCTACTTCTTCCCCATTGGCCCAACGGGCAACGGCTACTTATGCGATTCTCTCTCTCAAGTTATAACTTATAAACATATACTATATATTTACATATAATATATGTATATATAATATATAGTTACATAATAATTTGTAAGTATATACTAATACATAATTATATAAAATATAATAATATTAAACTAATTTTTAGCATTTTTTATCAAAAAAAAAAAGAAAATGAATTTAAAAAACCTAGTTGGGATGTACTTATCTATTGTGATGCGATGAATTCTAAAATAAATTTATACTTATAATTTGTAAATGATTTATTAATTATTAATAAAGAATTTATTTTTATAATTTTTTATTTATAATTTATGTCATTTTAAGTGATTAATAAAATTATTATTATTTATTAAACTTTTTGTTTTTTTATAATTTAAAATTTAAATAAAATTTAAAAAATTTGATAAAAAAATAAAAGAAAAAAGAAAAAAATCGGGCCGGATTTCCGGGGCGGCCCGGGCCCGGATGGACAGGCATACTTGTACATCTAGTTACATGTAAACTTAGCCCTATTTTAACTCTTTCCTAAAAATTCCGTCAAATCTACTTCTTTATTACTAAAGGAGAACAATCAAAAAGATCTAATGAATAGTAAATCTTAGGTGGACCAATCAAAAGTGGCCACGTCATACCCTCATACTTTTTTTAAAAAAAACCACCCGCACCTCATCCCCCCCACGTTCTCTCTCTCCCCACGTCCCCACGTTCTCTCTCTCTCTCTCTCAAGATGAACGGAGGGCCTTCCAACACAAATAATAAATTTTTACCCCATTCTTCGCATCAACTGGATGTTCATCATCAATATGACAACAAAGCCCAATGATATCGAAATACTCGAAACAAAACGGGCAAGCGAAGAACTCCGCTCGAGGCTCCTCATCGCCTCCATCGACTTCTTCAAACCCTAGGTACAGATCTGAACACCAAAAGCCCATCAAACAACCACTCAAATCCCCAATCAACCTCAAAAACTTTCATCGAGGACTCACCGTATCGCGATTGAAGAGCAGATTGATGGCGCTTCGATGCAGCAGACAATCGAGTCCAAGAATCGGGTTCCATCGATTGAATCGCTTCCGAGATCGAACAAATCGAAGGTCAAACCCTAATTATATATTACTAGAAAAATTACAGTTTTTTTAGAAATAATTTATTGGGAAAATGGGGGAAGAAGGAGATGAGTGATAAAAGCCAGAGATAAATAGAAAGGAGGAAAGGGGACAGAACCACCGACCGCGGTGGGTCAGCACTCTCACGGATCTCAAACTACCCATATATTTTGGTCACCAGAACCTTCGTGATCGCCAGCGCTATATTTTTGAGAGATCTCTACAATCAAATTCCACATTCTTTACAACAATTTCCAGTTATCTCAATGATTCATGGGATCAAAGCATCTAAATCCAGGTATACCTACATCAATTCCGTCATGTTAATACCTCATCTTCTTAATTTTCAAATTTTAATTCCTCATATTTACTTCTTTAAGTCTCTTATCAAATTTCATATTCTAATCCATAAATTTCAATTAAATTTCCTCAAATTATATCTTTTAATCTTTATCCTTAAATTAGTAATAATCAAATTTCCTATTTTAATTTCTGATTAGATTTCATAATTTAATTTCTACTCAATGAAGCAATCTATTTCAATTTTTTTTTGATTACATAATCATATTTCATCTTATGATCCTTAAATTAATACGCAATTTTTTTTCATAGGTAGTTGACCGCATCAAATTTCATAAGTATGACATTTGTTTGCCCTCAGTTTTGATTGCTTTGGTTTTATTCTCTATTTTGTGGTGAGTAAGGAGTAGATAATTGTCCCTACCAAGCAATACGAATCTCTTATGAATTTATAGCATGCAGTGTATTTGCGATATTAATTTTTTTACTGTGAATGCTTTAGATGTCATACATTACATGGACTGTAGTGGTTTGCCATTTAATTGTATGGATTAGTACATTGCAGGTTATTACTAGGTGGCAAAGATCTGCTTGCAATGCTTCCTACTGGCTTGCAAAAATGCAAGAAATGTTAAGAACAAAAGTAGAAATACACAGCATGCTATAAATTCATAAGAGATTCATGTTGCTTGCTAAGGAAATTTCTCTGTGCTTTACTCACCAGAAAGAAACAATAGAACCAAAGCAATCAAAACTGAGGGCAAGCAAATGATATAGTTATGATATTTATGAAATTTAAATGTTTTAGAGAGTCAAATTTTCATTTTACCTCCTTAATGAATGTGAGGTTTTAGCAGATTTCAATGATGTGTTCTGACTTGAAATTAATTACTTTAATGTCAAATTTCTCCCTTCTGTGATTGCAAATACAATGTCCAAAACTGTCAAATCTAATAAAATCCCAGTTACAACTAAGACGTGTGTAAACATTTGTTTAAGCTTCACTTACATGACCACAAAGACTAAACATTTGTCATTGCATAATAGATAAGGAAGTTTGACTCTCTCCTAGCAAATAAGACATCATAAAAGTGAAAAATTGCAAATTAAGCTTAAGAATTTAAGACAATGATCATAGAGTGTGACCTGTACAAGTTCCATCCAAACGTGCTATTTGTTAATTATATTCTTAATATGCTTCATGTTCATCCATTTTACAGTCAAAGGAATGATTTATACATAAACATAACTCTCAAATGAAAAAGGAAATCATTTGACTAACCTCCTTATGTATTTGCAAATATTGCTGAAGCCAAATGCTTCAAGTTTCATGCAAATTGTGATGATATGGAAATTGTACCTCAATTTTGTGAACTTTGGAACAACATGAGGTAGCTATTTAATTTGAGATGTCGTGATTGATTTTGTCTGTTGTCTTAGTATATTCTTATGGCAAGTAATTTGCGAGTCTTTGTGGTCTATGTAATTATGAGACTTTAAACGCTATCATGGATCTACCATTATGTATACAAATATATGCAGTTGAGCCATATGGTGTCAGACAATTGGTAAGTATGTTTTCGTAGAATTGGAAATTAGATTGTACAAGTATATTATCTTTTGAATAATTAAGAACATCCTGAGCTAGACCCAGTCCTTTTGGTTTCATTTTCTTCTATTTGATCTACTTTTACATAAAGAATATTTCATTTGTGCAATGGATATTGAAGAAAGGATAAATAAGTTGTTTGTTATTTTTTGTATTATGCTTAAGAATGTCAATGGATTAAAATAAATTAACATAGATTAGTTTTTAATTTTGTTCTTTTTAATTTATTTGAACCGAAAGTTATGTAAGTTGTGTTGCTCTTATCACACAAAAATTCAGTGTATACTGAGTTTTATTTGTTATGCTCATTTATCATTTTTAACAATGTTCAAATATATCATCTATTATGTTTAACATGATACCAAGATCATTTACTATGTTTAACAATGTTAGTTTATAAAAAAATCAAACATACATTTGGTTAAATTATATTCATTTATAAGCCAAACACTGAAATTATTTAAACAATACTAAATGAACTAATGAATCAAACTTGATCGCATATCTGAAGGAATAATAAAAAAACAAATAGCACCCATATACTTCATATCTAAAGCAGAATACTTTATTTTGGTAACATGTTTACTATTTTCAGAAAATCTTTTAGAAACCGTGCTTTCCACGGGTTTAAATACTAGTACAAATTAAAAGGACAATTCTACTCTATCTACAACTCGTTACGCAAACAAAAAAACAATTAGACATTTGTTTGGTGCTGTTAAACGCGAGAGTAACACAGATCGTCCCTGTACAGAGCTAAACTTATGCATGAAATTGCAACACCATCAACATGATGACTTTATACGACTCATGTTAAAAGAACCGATTACTTTAAAATGTATTTAAAGTCGAGAAATAAAAACAATAAAATTGTAAAATCTAGTTCAAGTGGTACGGTTTAAGGATTAGTGGAGTTAGTTTTACATCTAAATTTCATGGACTCAAATCCTCTAATTGGAGAGGGTCCAATTTTCTCTATCGTTACTATCTATCTTGATCCCAATAGATGAGATCACACTAAGTAAGATTTTCACTAGTGGTTTTGACTAAGTGATTTTCAAGTTTACTATTGGTTTTCAATACCGGAGTGGTTTTGAAGGTAATAATGAAAATATTACGTGGCATGATCTCATCCATTACAAAGTGATGTGGACTGTAATGATCAAGAGAATTGGATACCCTCCAATTACTACCTAATTAAAGAGGATACAAATCTAAATTTCGTTGAATCTAAATTTCGTTACACATTTCAAAGTTCACTAGGATGTCTTTAAAGATTCTACAAGACTGTTAATTTATTATTACGGAAAATGAGTCTAATTTGGAAACATAAAATGCACTTTTTTTCCCTTGTCAAAATCAGTGGCCTTCAGAAGTGACGAGATTCATCTCACGAGTTGAAATTGTAATTATCCTTGGGCTAGCCACGGCCCATGACTCGTCGGAATATGCGCTTTTTTTTGAACTCTTAGCGCTAAAATAAAAATCTTATAGATGCACATTGTGTTGTGCGCAGCGGAAATTTCGGCAGAGTTTCTGGTGCACAATAAGAGAGAAAGATCGATAAGAATTCTTGTTTCTCAAAGGGAACAAGAATCTGAAAGCCTAATATCTCATCAAAGTGGGATATTAGCTCTTCCTCTCGTCAGCTCTAGGACTGCGCGTCGAGGGATCCTAAAAACTATTACAATGGCCACAAACTCAAACAATCAATTTTTACGTGGTTCGGCAAACTGCCTACGTCCACGGGGCAAGGAGGGGGAGATCTACTATTAGAGGGGAGAGAATACAACTAGGGTTTACAATTACTCTCAAACTAAACCCTCACACAAACTCTCAGATCCCTCACACAAACTCTCTCAAAAGGGCAAAAAGATTACACAGAAAACTCCTCTCAAAGTCAGCTCTACACGCTAACCAAGGAAGAAAAAGCTAACTGCACACAAAAACTTGCCGCACAAATTTTCTCCTTTGCCTTAGCTCTGCCGTTTTCCCCCTCAGCCTCCACCCGAAACCCTAGGACATTCTCTCTTTTATAGGATGATGTGATCGGGTGGGCCTGGCCTAAACTTCTTCACGCGTGAACTTTTCACGCGGCTTTCACGAGTACGTGGGTTGGCCCCACCACGGCAAATCTCTGCACGTGTTTATCCAACAATTCTCCACCTCGGCGAAGTTTTCCCAAAACTGAGCCGACACCAAAGCATCCAAATGTCCCACTTGTTGTGTCCAGTACGAAGTCAATCCACAACAAGTTGAGAACCCGAACGAGAGTCCAAACAATCTCACCCCCATCAAAATCAACTAATCCCCAAATGAGAATGCAAACACTCTCCAAATGTCAGTATCAACTCACCAAATCGATCTCACCCCCATCAAAATCCAAAACTCGGCTGCATCATAAAGATTGCCTACGTATCCTCTTGCCCAAGGAATCAAGCCGAACGTAGTTCACCCAAATGGCCTCCAAAGGCCTCAATCCAATAGAAGAGTTCACAATCCTTCTCCAATATCATCAACTCTGCGTCTGATAGCACCTCCAATGGCCTCAAACACCTCCACCTGAGGTGAACCAATGGTCATATCCAAACTGCATCTATCAGCTGCACTCGAGTCAAAACCCAACTCATCATCTGCATCCGAATCCAAATGACTTCCACGCTGTGTCACCTCAGCTGGAATCCCAACCAATGCAGAATGACCTGGAGTATGTGGAAAAATCCTCACCCAATGTGGAGTAGCATCAATCTCCACCAGCTGTGATACCTCTAAAGTCTGTCCAAAACTCTCCACCTGCTGAGAGTCAATTGGCTCCCTCATCGAAGCCTCATACAAAGTGACACTACCAGACCTATCTTCCAATGGAGTTTTACCTCCAATCACAGCAGTTGACAACTCTTTAATAGGATGACCCAAATATGTCGAAGCCTCTGTCCAGAAACTCTTCTGCAAACCATTGCTCGACCACAAACACCGATCCTCCTCCAGCAAGGCACGGTTCTCCAAATTTGTCACCTTATCTAGTTACCCCAAGATTTCCTTTCCAACGAAGTGTCTCGAAATGCCGTGAGCTCGGCTCCAATACAGAAATAGGTCCATCTTGTACCTCCCACCAGAATGGAGTACCTTCACCTTTCTGCCAATATCACACTTCTTCAATCTGTTGGAGACTACTAGGACTTTATCCATAGGGGATTTGGTTGCAACCCAAACACGCCTAGAACAGTCACCAACAAAGGAAACCAAACGCCTATTACCTCCCAATGATGCCCCCTTGGAAGGCCCCCAAACATCCACGTGAACTCCTCCAGAACGACCCTTAGCACGGTGAATAGAGGTGCCACACTTCACCTCGGTCTTCTTGCTCACATCAACATGTTCACTGGACTTCAAACTGCAGGTCTTTGCACCCTCTTTCAATCTATGCGAGGAATCAATACTGGAATGGCCAAGCCCCAAATGCCGCAGTCTAGTCGAATCAACAGAAGTCGTCAGCTCTCCACCTGCCACTATACCTCCAGTCAAGTAATACAGGTTATTCCTCCTGACGCCCTTCATCACAATCCGAGAGTCTTCCACAATCTTGAGAACCATGTCCTCAATTCGAACATTCAGACCCTCTCCAACCAAAGCTCCAATCGAGATCAAGTTCTTCCTCAAAGAAGGAACATATCTCACATCGTTTAACTCTCTAACAGTCCCGTCAAACATCTTTATGCGAATTATTCCTATCCCAAGGATCTGGCATGCACGGTTATCAGCCATGTACACCACACCACTATCCACCAGCTTCTCAAAACTGGAGAACCATTCCCTTCTAGGGCACACATGATAGGTCGCACCACTATCCAACATCCATTCAGATTCCTCCGAATAGCTATCTGTAGGACTGATAGAAAGCGAATAAATAGAAGAGTCAGAATTATTACCATCCGATACGATATTTGCTTCTGATGATGGCTGCTTCCCTTTCCCCTTCTGCTTATTCTTCATCCATTCGTCGAGCTTTGGGCAGTCTTTCTTCCAATGACCAGTCTCCTTGCACCAAGCACACTGATCTTTTCCTACTCTAGACTGTGACTTCCAATTCTTTCGGTTTGGACCCTTCCCTCTTGCGACCAACGCCTCCGCTACCGGCTCAACCGAAGCCTCCTTATCCTTTCTAAAACCTCGCATCTCCATAATCCAAATTTGTTTGTGTCATTAAAGTTCTCCACATCTATCTTCATAGAGTGGATATTCAAACTCTGAATGGTCTTCGCGCCAGAAGAACCACCCTCGACACCCGAAGCACCTTCTTTCCCCGACATCTTACGCACCAACGAACGAAAAATAGATCCAAAAAAGATAGAGTCTTTACCAAAAAAATTCCACCTTTATCACCAACGAAGTCCTAGTCGAACTTCCAAATTGATCTACTCCTCCAAATAGCCCAAGCGTAGCCCGAGCTCTGATACCACTTGTTGTGCGCAGCGCAAATTTGTAAGAGACGATCCCGATGTGCTTGTTTCACCCATATTGTCGATCTAATCTTCAAATAAGAATCCTTCAGCGAATCCTTCAAACAAGCTTCCAAGTCCAACCCGGAGCTCTGATACCACTTGTTGTGCGCAGCGGAAATTTCGGCAGAGTTTCTGGTGCACAATAAGAGAGAAAGATCGATAAGAATTCTTGTTTCTCAAAGGGAACAAGAATCTGAAAGCCTAATATCCCATCAAAGTGGGATATTTGCTCTTCCTCTCGTCAGCTCTAGGACTGCGCGTCGAGGGATCCTAAAACTATTACAATGGCCACAAACTCAAACAATCAATTTTTACGTGGTTCGGCAAACTGCCTACGTCCACGGGGCAAGGAGGGGGAGATCTACTATTAGAGGGGAGAGAATACAACTAGGGTTTACAATTACTCTCAAACTAAACCCTCACACAAACTCTCAGATCCCTCACACAAACTCTCTCAAAAGGGCAAAAAGATTACACAGAAAACTCCTCTCAAAGTCAGCTCTACACGCTAACCAAGGAAGAAAAAGCTAACTGCACACAAAAACTTGCCGCACAAATTTTCTCCTTTGCCTTAGCTCTGCCGTTTTCCCCCTCAGCCTCCACCCGAAACCCTAGGACATTCTCTCTTTTATAGGATGATGTGATCGGGTGGGCCTGGCCTAAACTTCTTCACGCGTGAACTTTTCACGCGGCTTTCACGAGTACGTGGGTTGGCCCCACCACGGCAAATCTCTGCACGTGTTTATCCAACACATTGAGCCCTGTTTTAATAACTTGTTTATATCCGACATATATCGGTATATTGACTTGAGATGCATATGTTTAAAAAGAAAAGAAAAATGAACAAAGTTCATATAACCAAGTATGATATACAAAAATGCCAAAGGCCAACCAATAGTAAAATCAATCAACCACGTATGCATCTCAACATACTACTATATGAATAGACATTAACAATTGACAAAGAAAATAAGTATAAGCTTATACCAAATATCCATGAGCATCACAAAACCAAACAAATCAACAAATGATATACCAGTAAATCATACGGATATAATCCATCAAGAACAGATCCAAGTATACTTGATACAATTATATATAAAAATATATACACAGTGCACAATGCATAAATTCACCACTTACTGAATACCAAACACGATCCGAAGTCCACTCATGACATGGCCGCAAAGTCTGTAGGATTTTGCTCCGCTGGCAAATGAAAGTTAATTGAATTGTCTTAGTTGTATAGCATCACACCATCGGCCAATTTCAAGGATATACAAATGTTACTAATTTATGTCTGGTCCGTAAAATATTGGTTAAAAACGAGATCAAATGATCAATAGTTCAAAATTCTAATGCAACTATTTCGATTTTAATTACCAGAGTGTTTTGAATTTGTGGTAGATACTACCTAGGGCTGAGCATGGTTCGGTCCAAACCGAAAAAACCGATCGAACCGATCCGAAAAAATCGGTTTTATGAGTAGGGCGGTTCGGGTCGGTTTGAAAACTTTTTAACCCGAACCGACCCGAACCGACCGAATATAGTGCAATACTACTAATTCTGATCTCAAACCCTACCCAACCCATCACCAAAGAGTCAAAGACTCAAACTCTAAACTCATTTTCTGGATCATTATGGGTTAAAAACAACATCATTATATCAGTGTTTAATGCTTCATAATCTCCCACTTTGTTGATATTTTTTTTCTTTAACACAGTTTGTTGTTTGATAAGAAGTTTGATGAAGTTAGAATCGAACAAACCGAACCTTGATAAGAAGTTTGATGAAGTTAGAATCGAACAAACCGAACCGAACCGCACCGAACCGACTTGCAACAGTTCGGTTCGGTTTTGAATTATAGACGGTTCGGTTCGGTTGTTTAAATTTTGGTAAAAACCGAACCGAACCGACCGTTGCACACCCCTAATACTACCTATTTATAATCTGCATAATAATTATTTACAGCCACTCTACCAGTCAAATTTAGCATTCATCAACGTCCAAGTGAGGCACGAACGTGATAACTAACATCTATTAAGTAGACAACTTATCAGAAAACTCCACAACATGTGAATCCTTATATGCAGTTAACTTTTCCTATAGCTCTTTATTGACTCATTGACTTATTTTATAGCCTAGAACTGTTCTAGTAGTTGATAACTAGATATTGATTAGGGGTGAGCATAATACGGTTCGAACCGATTATACTGATCGAACCAACGGAGTTTTGACGAGTTGGTTCGGTTTCTAATATAGTTTCTGATTTTTCAACTCGATTTGGGCCGAACAGACAGACTTCCACTTAAAAGGCTTTAAAGTATTACGATATTAATACCTTGTCCAACTCCGTGTGCTTAGGCCTGTCCGAACGGGAAGCTTTGGTTTCTCCAGGTTCGGGCAAGGCAAAATGCCATGCTTGGACCTGGACCCAGAGGGCCTGGGCCAAACCAATTCGGCCCATAATTTTTAATTTTATTTTTTAAATTACTAAAAATTAGATTTTTTTTTTTTGCAAAAAATATAGAATTTTAGGAGCAATTAAAATGTGCGAAATTTTGGCAAAAATTCTATCTTATTATTAATCACTTATAATTATATGATTTATAAAATTCATGGAAATTAAAATAATAAAAAATAAATTCTTTATTATTAATCACTAATAATTAATTTTTTTTTGGAAATTATCGCATCACAATAAATAAATACATCTAGCTGGGTTGGCACCTACTCAACTATATCACTATCATTTATAATTTTTTTAAATAATTTATCACAGATTATAGTTAAAAATAAAAATTACAAATTATAAATAACTTTGTACTCTTTATCTCCTATTGTCAACTCATTAAATATATCTTCAATACTTTCTATACAGACGATGTCTTAAGTTTTCTTCTTGTACCTCCACCAATCTTGTAAGCACCTTACCATATGTATAGTTGATGGATCTAGCAATGTTTTGTTGTCATCAATCAAACATCCTGATATGCTAAAGGCGCTTTTCGGAACTACGGTGAAGCATGCACTATTAGTAAGTCACGAGCCATGATAGAAAGTATATAATATGAAACTGTTCCATATACTCTCCATCATTACAAAATATCAAAATCAATGTTATTTTGAGGTTTAACTAAAGATATAGGTAAATATTGTTTAATTTTAGAAATTTTTCTTATTAATGATCCTAATTCACAGCTATTACACATACATGTTAGCCTCTCTATCATCGATTGTTGTCATAAAGCTTACCTTTACCACATCTATAGCTTGTAGAACCTGTAGGTTGGGGTGTACTTACACAATATCTACCTGCCTACTCATCAAATGATCTTTGAAATTTTTTTTTAATAGTAATATAATGAGTAAGAGCAGTAATTGTCTGACCGCCATCAGTTTTATTACTATGTTCTAATACAAAGAATTCAACAAACTTTGAGGCTAATATCCTTCAAGCATGCATCAATAAGAATCTCCAAACCAAAAATAATAGAAATAGGTCTAAAATACTTATTAAAATTACTTTTCATTTTAAAAATCATGTTTGAAAATAATTATCCATGTGGTAAGTATTACAAAAACATTTGAATATTTAAAACCTATAAAGTAGCTTGAGTAATAGTTAGATAATATCAACCGGATAATAACATAGTAGGTTCATAAAAGACTTGTATTATCTCTTTTACTGGACTTATAATTGCCCCTCATCATTAGTTATTCCATACGCATTATTAGAGCTAGAACTAGAAGTATAGAAAGCAATAAAATCATACATAATTTCTTTATACTCTATTGTTACATTTAACATTGCATAGGTAGAATTCCACATGTGATCAACATATTTTAGAATTAACTTAGATTATATATATATTTTCTTCTACATAATTGTTTCTATCTTTGAAATATTTATTCAGAAGTGTTGTACCATAGAAATGGCTAAGTAGTAATCTCATTCCAGGGGATGACCAAGTCTCAAATAAACTATATGCCAACTTGAAACGTCATCATGAAGGTCGAGTCAAAGGATGCCTTCACTCGGACCCTCTCAAGAGGGCTAAGTCGAAAGGCGTCCTCACTCGAGCCCTGCTAATAAAACTCGGTGCATTATCACTCGGTTGATCGAGTCAAGAGGCACCCTCATTCGAGCAGCCGAGTTGAAAGGCGTCATTTCTCTCCCCCCTTGGAAAAACGAGATGAAAAGCGGTCTTTTCGAACCCATCGGCGACAGCCAGTCATCATGACATTAAATGCACGGTTGAAGTCATTATTACATACCCGCCAAAAGTCTTAATGATTCATCGGACCTTGTCAGCACCTTACTTCCCCTATCACTGTCGCATTAATCACAAAGGTGACTCCTACTACCTACTGTGTATACCTGTAAATTATTAGATGAATAAGCTGATTGCTTGGACTTGGTCAAAGTTATGCAAATGCCCTTCTGGATCTGCTATAAATAGGCACTTTGCCTACTGCATGAAGGTACACAATTTTCTACAACATAACACACAACAACTATAATTTTCCTCCATTTAAGATCAATACAGACTTGACCGTCTAAGGAACCCCCAAGGAACCCAACTTTGATCCTCTTACTTATTTGTGTGTAGAATCGAACACTCTACTCAATAATCAACCATCAAAAAATATTGAGAAACCATAAACTCTCCATAATCCACACTAAACTCCCCTAGTAAATATCTAACATTAACAAGAAGCATTATGAGCATAAGCTATAACCCTAACTTTTTTATCATTTGTTTAATTTTATTAAATTTACTTTGAATAATTAAATTTAAAATATGACAAATGCATTTAATATAAAAAATATCATCATGGCATGACAATAGCAAAGATAATTTGATATGATCTTTTAGTTACATTATTATTACTTGCATTATCTAGTGAAAGAGAAATTTTTTTTTACAAATTTCTAATTTTAAAAGTTCTTCCATTATTGCAATATTTATATCAGCGTGTGAATCTTTAAAAGAAATAACTCTTTTAAAGCCAAGTGTCATCAATCTAATATGCTGTGATACATAAATAATCAATTTGCGCTCTAGATATCTAAAGATCAGATGTTAGAGAAATATCCAGCTTAAGCTTTGAAAATAAGAATTATCTTTGTTTCTTCCTCGTGATAATATTTTAAAATATCACATTAACAAGATTGACAAGAAAATTTTTAAAATACGGGTGAAACACTTTCTCTAATCATATCCTCAAATTCATAATCTTTTAATTTAAAGAGAAGGGTTTTAAGAATAATAAGCTTAATGACGCATTTCCTAGCTTAAATTAGATCGTAGTTCCATGAACCGAGGCTACCAAATGAAGATGATTAAGAGAGTAGAGATTGACAGATGTCGCCTTGAGATATTACTTGTCCTTTATTATATTTTTCCAAATGGCATTTGAGGTGGTTAGTGGTGCTCTTATGACAAGCTTTAAAGAATATGGCTGCATAACACACATTTGTCCTTTTGGGTGAGAAGTTTGTCGTATTGATCCCTGATGACTTCTATATTCTCAAAGAAAGCTCACACTTTGGATCTTGACCTTTTAGGAGCTCTAGGTGTTGTATCATCGCTGGATTTGGGATAAACATTAGTAGCAGGAGGAGTAGTTGTAGTACTCATTTTGAGAGTATTAGAAAGTATAAGAGGAGAATATGAGAGTATAATTCTGTACTAGAGAGAATAAACGAGTATTAGAGAGAAGTAGATGAGTTTTTAATGAGGAAAACAAATAAAAACTCCTTTATTTATAGATGCGCCCCTTAGCCTAATTACCAAAATACCCTTAAAATTTAGCCTTTTTTGACGGTTTTAAGGGTATTTTGGTAATTTAACCAATAATAGCCGTTATAGGCTATTTACACTGTCCGAATGAGCTGGATCCTAGCCAGGTCAAGTCCAAGCTAGGACGTAGGCCTCTTGGTCCAATGGTTAGTGTTGATGGCAGTTATCAAACATGAGTTTATGTGTGGATTAATATATGGGTGTTAGGGTCCTCAATCTTCTTCAGACGGTTGGTTCTCGAGTCGAGAGTCCTGTCCTACACATGAAGAATACGTAAGACGTCGGAGCTGGGATCTCTAGTAGTTCCTCCGATGGTCAAGTCAGTTCAGAGTTTGAGTGGAGAAGAAAGAGAATTAATTGTTCAAACTTTTAGCAAGAGGATTGCTTACCCTAGGCAGCAAACATCAGTTTCTTTTTATAGCAGATCCTAAGGGTAGATAGGTAACTCCGACCGAGTCAACCTAGTGACTCAGTCGATATCCGCTTTACATGTGTTGGCTACAGAGGGGGATGAGTCACCCATTTGTTTAATGTGAGGGTGACAAAATATGGGTGATGTTGATGAGGTCCGATGAGTCGTAAGGTCTTTCAGGGCTGAAGACATGATGATTCTAAGCATTCATTAAATGTAATGGCAATCAACTATTGATGTGGGGCCCGAGGATACATCGTCTTCCAACTCGTCTTCATGAGAGGGGTGACAAGTGATGCCTCTCGCCTCGATTTTGTGAGTGGACGGACAAGTACCATCTTTTTAGTCGGTCTCGCAAGTTGTCGATCTAAACTAGTGGAATGAAGAGGAGTGAGGTCGAGTCGAATGGTGCGGGCCGATAAGTACCGCCTTTTTAGTCGGTATCGCAAGTTGTCAACCCAAACTAGAAGAGGTTCGCTCAAGCGAAGAGTGAGAAAGCTTGTCAACCTGGCCCTTATTGGGAGTTGTGCCTAGGCTATTTGAGTCGTCCTGGCTAGGGTGAAGCCGAACGGAGGATTAGCTAATATGGGACACGTGTTGGATCTAAAAAGAGGATTAACACTTGTTAATTATAGGATATAACAACTAGTGTTCTACCCATTGAACCGGACAGGGTCCGGGCCGCCTGGTCTAGTNNNGTGTTTTTTTTTTGGGGGGGGGGGTGGGGGGCTAGTGTTTGCATAATAGAGGGTAGTTAAGTGCAAATATTAAAAACTTTAGGTATATAAGTGCTTCCAGAAACAAGTGAGGGCATATAAGTGTAAACTAGGAGAAACTATGGGGTATTTAAGTAGAAGTAAGCCGTTTTCTTACCCAAGAAGTTGGATTGAAATTTTCAGTCAAGCACTTGATTGGTTTGCTTTAGCCTCAAACAATTTTTTTACTGCCTCCTACTATACATATGATTGGATGAAATGATAAAAGTATAAAACATATGATTGAAATGACAAATTATAGATGGAAAAGGGCAGCAACTTTTTACAAGGCAATCAGAATTCTTTTACAGTTTCCTCTTGAATTATTGTCTTGATTCAAAGTTCATTTCCAGGGAGTTAATCAGCGGCGATCAGAAAGTTTGATTGGATACGTAAAAGAACAGTTTCAGTAACACTTCACAACTTTGAAACAAGCAGCCTAGCATGAAGACTGTAAATGGACTTCAACTGAAGACGAGCTTGGAGTTCTACTGGGAGAGCCATTTTAATATTGTACTGGGAGAGCCATTTTAATCAGTTACCTGATCAAAAGCAGCTAGAAGTTCCCAGCTAACTAAAAGCTTATTTACTGTTTAGTAATATCTCATCAACGATATTAAATTAAAAACCAATATTAAATATCTGTTGGATTTTGATATGTTTTAAGTTCCAAAGTAACTTTCAATCTGCTTGACAACATCTTGGGGCTACAAGCAAAGGTCTAGGGGATAATATAGGAACTAGGGAAAAGTAAAGGACAACCGAGATAGGCGCACATGCGTATTTGATTTGAGCAGCTACATCAAACCAAACAGCCAAGAAGAAAGAAATGAAAGTATCAAAAATATCAGATGATTAAGACTGAAAAGTCTCATCCAGTGATAGTGACAAACCTTTCAAATTCATTCAAAGGCCCAAGAGGAAAAATCTCCTCAACCCCGCCACGACCTAACTTTACTTTGGTGGCAAAGAATGGCAGCTCTGTCACCTGTGGGAAAGAAATATAAAGTTCTGTAAATTGACTTTTAAACATCAAGAATTGGGTAAATTTCACAAAAGCCCTCCTGAGTATCCAACATTAAACTTCCCCCAACCCCAAATGCGCGCAAACAGTGGGGAAGTCTCAAAAATGACACATAGAGTTAAAATGGGGAAGAGGTATTCTGTAGAACCATTCAAATTTCAGGAGGTGCTTGTGAAATTTGCCCTTAAGAATTTAATGATAAAAATAGTGTGGAATACTTGGCAGGGTACAAGTACCTGAGAAGCCACAAATGAGCATTCTACAATGTCAGCATCACCCCGCATTCCTCGCAAGCATGCATCTGCGAATTTAGCGGCAGCATATGCCTGCAGGCAATATCCCCACAGAAGTTAGCAAGCAACTTATAGCGAGGCCAGTATCCCATGTACTAAAGTAATGAAGGCTAACCATTGATAAAGTTGCGGATCCAGCCCCAGCTTTTGCCTGCATAACAAATGAATTGGCTGCACTTTGTGAGGTTTTCATACTGATTTTACTCAGAAAGAGTACTAAAATAGGTTAAATTCAATAATTTCTGAGATGATTTCAATCAGACACTCCATGTTGAGTTGGAGAACATTTTAAACTCTGCTGGTTTAAACCTACTTTCCCATGCATTGTTAGGAAAAGAATGGAAGATGCAGAGGTTCCTCACGGTAGTAATTCCCCTCATATATCATTATTTTCCGCTTAGTCTAAGAGGAGCAACAAATTGATAGGTTTGATCAAGCAATTTTATAATTCCTTCATGTATGTGGCCGTCTTCTTTGGTTTTGAAATTGCTTTTTTAAGGTGCAAGAAATGCATCACTATCATAAGCTGACAAACTACTGAGACGATAATGAACTGCTTAATGTTGCATCCACTTGTCGTGACCCTTCTTCTTTCTTTCTTTTTTACTTCTTTCTTTCTTTCTTTCTTTCTTTCTTTTTTTATAAATGACTTTATACCCTTAAAGTGTCTTTCTTTATGGGAACAAAGACCATAGCCTTGGCCAGGCTTCGACAGGTACTGTCTGATGATTAATTCATACCGGTATGATATACTCACCTTTCCCATGTTTACAACCAGCTTTCTTAAACTGAACTGCGCCTGCAGTTTTTACCTTTTTTTAACTTTTTACATGCAACCAAATCAGCCCCAAAGATAAACCAGTTTCAACACTCACACATATCATATATATAGCAGAATAGGAAAATACGAAGTCGTCTCGGCATATATGCTAAAATTTTCAACGCTTTGTACTTGTACATGGACATGAACTGAGACATGTGATCTATGTCGTAATTAATGTTGCACATCTAAGTTTTTGTGACACCCTACATTTTTCATCATGATGATCTAAATATGATTAAAAAGCCAAAAGTTGTAAGCGAAAAATACTTAAAATGATGCTTGCAAATCAATTTCAGATAGTAATAATGTAGGTTTTGTTAACTTTAAGAGGAGATAATAAATTTACATTTACATGCAAGTAATAAAAGGAAACACTTTTCAGTCCCAACCAGTTGTTACAAACTGACAACAGCCTGAGTATTCATATTGATGCCCAATTCAATATGAAAAAATTATGACACGAAAGTTAAAACAAAATAAGAGTTGATTTGCATGCCTACAGTGAGATGGTGTATTTACCTCAACTACTTCTGTTCCGCCATTTTGAATGCGATCAGTCAAAGATTTTATTTCTTCTGAAGTGAAGGAACATGGAGGTTTCACCTACATAAACATAGATCTCTTACTAAGGTTCTTGATTTCAAGCTGGAACTTGGAACTTGAGACCAACTCGACAACAAAACAACATAACAACTAATAAAACCAAAATCTTCCCTAACCTGTGACAAGAGGGGCAATATTGTAACTCCTGCATGTCCACCAACAACTGGAACATTAACCTCCCTTGGGTCAAGCCCCAATACTTCAGCCTGAAAACAGCATGAATCATAGTGTATGAATAATAATATTTATCTTATTAATAGTTGAGGTGGAAAATAGGGAAAAGAAAGCTAACCACAAAAGTATTGGCTCTCACAACATCAAGGGTTGTGACTCCTAAGAGACGATTAGGATTGTAGGTGCCTGCCTTTTTAAATACCTCAGCTGCAATAGGAACTGTAGAGTTCACTGGATTGCTTATCAAATTTACTATTGCATTAGGGCAGCATTTAGCAATGCCCTCACAGAGAGTTCGAACAATTCCTGCATTGATGTTAAACAAATCGTCTCTCGTCATTCCCGGTTTTCTTGGAACACCGGCAGGAATAATGACGAGGTCCATTCCCGTTAGAGCATTTTCCAATTGTGGCTGACCCAAAAAGCCACGTACCTGTCGAATGATAAAAATGATTACTTCATAAAGTGGTTTCAGTGCAATAAAGCGGAAAAGGAAAAGGTCAATATGTCAGCATAACTCTTTGAAAACCTAGATTCAACGCAATAGCATCTATCTATAATCTATTATCCATTACAATTATTTTAGAAAAGCTAATTTTTTGGTGTTCTACACCAATGTTAGTTGCTCCCTAGGGTTAATTGCGAACAGACCTCTTGTAGTATCACCCAATTGCAAAGAGATCCCTATATTTCTATTTATTGCGAGTAGGCCCCCTGTAGTTCTACTTTTTATCAGTAGCCCCCCTGAGCATTGGCCCAAGTGCGAATACACCCTCTTAGTGAACTTTTTCGACTCTTTTAAAAGTCAAAAAAATTAGCAATTGGGCGCCTGTCGTCATCTAGAATTATAAGGGGTCTACCCGCTTCCTCAAACATTTCTAGTGACTTTAAGAGTAAAAAATATTCACTCAAGAAGTCTATTCACATTAAGTAGAATTATAGGGGGTCTATTCACAATAAATAGAACTACATGGGGTCTGTTTGTAATTAAATAATACTATAGAGGGTCTGTTCGCAATTAACCCTAAAAATTTCCAAAAATATCCTAAAAGTTATACACACAACTTCAATAATTTACAACTTAATAGAGGGACAGGTTTGCAAAAAAAAAAACAATCTAATTCCTAACTATCTTCACTATTTCATAACTACCAAGCCAACTTTTTCATAACTACCCCACTCTTCAAATTCACATATCTTTTACACTGATATTATTTTTTGCAACTATTTTTTATACAAGTATATATGTTAATTATTAAGATGTTGACAAAATTTTTTAATTATGCACAAATATATATCATGTCATGCACGAATCGCATGCACAAAATATTAGTAATAATTTATAGGCTAAATGGCACTTAAATACTCTATTGTTTTATCACCTTTACACTTAAATACCCTAAATTGTAAAAAGTACCACTTTGATACCCTAAGTTGTAAAAAAAAGTATTTTAATACCCTAATTTGTAAAAAACTGACACCTAAATACCCTATTATTTCATCATACTTACACTAAATATTCGAAGTTGTAAAAAGTAGCATTTTAATACTTTAAGTTATAATAAAGTAGCACTCTAATATCCTAAGTGTAAAAAAAAATGTAGCACTTTAGTACATTTTGTTAGTTGTCAAGACAAATTCCTAAGAATATTCCCATGAAAACTAACAAAAAGTATTAATGCGCCAATTTTTTACAACTTTAGGTATTAAAGTGCTACTTTTTACAACTTAGAATATTTAAGTGCAAATGAGGTGAAACAATAGGGTGTTTAAGTATCATGTAGCCTAATTTATACAAACCTAGGCCTCGAATGAGAATGTTTCATGATAATTAGATATAACTTGACACAAACGAGAATTAAAATGAATGTTGTTAAAAGTACGTCAGACCAGAGTCACCAAAATCACATCATTATCATGGTGTGGAAGCAAATAACGTAACAATTAAGAGGCAGGGTTAAGGGAGTTATTTTTCAAGTTTAATAAAGAAAATATTTAAAATATCTTTAGTGTCGTATTTGAAGTATTTCAGTATTTATTTGAAGTAAATGTTGTAACATTGTTGCTGTCAAACGACCCTTCCACTATCCTAGAACTACAATTATGGTGAGGGTTGCAAGTTATAATTTGGTAATCTAGCAGTTACCATTTCTCGAAAGCAAGTTATGACGGCAGTCTTTTTCCCCTACTTTGATTTCTAGGATTAGTATGACATATAAAATGACTTCATCCAGCATTTTTTTTAATAAAGTAAAGCCCAAAATTACCAATACCAATTATCTTGTGACAAACTTTTTTTGTTTCTCATAGAGTAGTTATCACAGATCACATATAAGAATTTTCCTTATATGTTTGCATTATCTTGATGGTGAATTAAGAAGAAACTATTGAGGAGGAGTTGCTCACATTTGCTACATGTACGAACGAGTCAAACACTAGTATGCATGGAAGACCGCGTTAAAGGAAAGTGTAAGGGGTGGTCCAAT
>NC_033800.1:131712634-131718436 GCF_001876935.1 Asparagus officinalis
ACGGCTAGAGGTTAGAGCAGAAATCTTAGCATTAAGCCTAAGAGAAACTATTCGACAACTCATCATACTGAGGGGAATAGTATGACTAGCCTGATTCAAACGGTAATCGGTAAAGGTAAATCAAACCCGTTGATAGCTGAGAGTTTGCTAAAAATCCTAAAGAAAGCCAAATTCGCCCTAACTCATCAGGAACTTCTTTATTCAAAGTGTTCCAGACCACACGCGAGTTGGTTTAGGTCTGAAAACTTTGAAGGGGGTCTTGTAGACGGTAAAAATTACCTTGGAAGACGAAGCACGAAATTCGCCTGCATATTCAAGCCGTCCGCACAGCTTAGAAATTAAGCTCACCCAAGGAGCGACCATAGACCCGCCTGCATGAAGCTCACCTCGCCTGCACGAGTCAAGAGCGAATTCGCCTACAAACGGCAAGCTCGCCAAACTCACCAGAGTACTTGGCAGCCGCTATACCACGTACAGGGATGGACCTTCCCACTCCCCACGACGTGAAGGGAATGAGCACAGTATTCCGAGCCCATCAAGTATCCGCTCACAGTACGAGTGATTGGTCAAATCCATGCAGTCGTCAAGACCGCCTGCATGAAGCTTGCCTCGCCCGCACGAGTCAAGAGCCAAACTCGCTTGCAAGCAGCAAGTTCGCCAAACTCACCAGAGTACTTGGCAGCCGCTATACCATGTACAGGGATAGGTCATCCCACTTCCCGCGACGTGAAGGGAAGAAGCACAGTACTCTGAGCCCCTCAAGTGGCCGCTCATGGTACAGGTGAGCGGCAAGATATCTCCCAACAATACATGATCATATCCCATGATTCAAGGAGTGGCCACGCGGTCTCTCCTCTATTTAAGAACTTCTTCCGGCCACGGAGAAGGGGTTCAGCCGTTCAGCAAATAAGGGCAATTGAACAGGTTCAGCAAGGGCAGAAGTTCGATTAACTTATAGTTAATTGATCAGTCAGCTGAACCACAGCTCTCAACTCTCGACGGAGTTGATGACAAGCTCTTTGCATGATCTTTGCATTGTAGCCCCTCCTCCTAGCTTTGGGTCCTGATCGCCATCGAACTCGGAAACTCGAACTCGACTAACACGAGCTTCTACTACGTACTGAAGCTCACCAGCAACCTCGATCGAATCGTCCAAGGGAAGCAGACTCGGTGCGAGAATCGAGCGAGGCGTCCTATAGCTACCAAAGTCCCCACGTTAAACAAGGAGGGCCTTCCCTCTGCTTCTGTTGTAATTTTGATTCATTAGTTTATAATAAGTTATTCTTATCAATACAAACAAAATCCCTGTTTCGGGAGATCAAAATTTACACCTACAGTTACAAGTGCATGTGCATTGTGTCCCTCGTAAATTGAAGCTGTAATTATGACCGTGATTGTCTGTAACCTGTCATTCATCTACAGCAAATCTAACAATCTTCGTTGATCTCGCCTGCTTGACACGAGCTCCTATAATCTCTTCATTATTTAGTGTCAACAACGTCACCCACTTTGCTTCATCCTCTCACTGCTTGACAAAATAGTGATTGAGTCTATAAAATGTCCTCGCAACCAATGTCTGTATGGACATTGCTCGAGCCCCATTAAGTACCCCGTTGAAGCTTTTAGAACAATTAGTTGTCATCATACAAAATCGATTTCCTCCATCTTTACTTAGTGCCCACCGGTCAACTTAATCACTTCCCAAACTGCTCTCAATCCAATCATGTGTAGCTTGAGATGTTGCCTTGATTTGATCCTGTATCCGATCATACACACATATTTCGGGTGTACGACCCGCTTGCTAAAGAAGGTTTTGTAAATGTATCTAACCAAAGCTCTTTTTAAAATTAGCTATAATGTGTCGTAAGCAATAACGGTGATTGTGATGAGAGCCAAATCTCATGTATAATACTTTTGGAATACCTTTCATCCTATCGGATATAAAAGTAATTTTTCTAGGAGGCAACACATTAAAAATATATAATTGAATGCAAGAAAAAAAATCACTTCTAAGTTTCACTGTTCTCGACCTCCACAACTGCGAAATCAAAGGAAATAAGCCATCATCTGCATCTACTCCTGTAGCAACAAGCAATACACCCTTATATTTACCGTATAAGTGTGTGCCATCAATGCTAAGAACTGGCCGACAAAATTTAAATCCCTCGATCGAATGACCAAATACCCAAAATGCAGAGATGAATTGGTAAACTCCCGGATTGATCTCTTTGGTTATAAGTTTGTATTCAGATCCAGGATTGCTTCTTTTGATCGCTTCAAGATATTGAGGTAGCGTCGCATAAGACTTCTCCCAATCACCAAATATTTTTGTCGTCGCAATTATCCCTGCATTTCATACTTTACTATACGATATTTCAATAAACTTCGTATCTAGCACTCTCTCAATTATATTACCGGGAGTTAGTTCAAGCTTTTTCTTTAATTTTGGCATAATCAACTGCGTTATGTAAGAGGCAGATGCACCACTGTGATCTTGCTCTAATATCGGATTGCTACATATGTGAACACTGCATTATTCTTTGATCCTAAAATGCCCATTATGTTTCTTTCCAGCAAATGCATATAACTTTCAAGGACATGCGTAATCAGCTTTATTTCTCTCGACCCGACCTTTCCTTTGTGTATTCATAAAACAGATTGCATCATAACTTGTGTGATTGCTTTTAACTTTCTTGAATTTGACATTCTTTTTGATTGAGTAATCATGAATCGCATCAACCAATTGGTTCTTAGTCTCGAACAAATCACCAACTCTGAAAGGGACGTCATCATATCCTCTATGAGTTGAACTTTGGTCAATGCACATATTTTGTACTGTGGAAGAACGAATTCACTCGTCATCTTCAAACTCGTCGGGGGGGGGGGGGGGGGGGTTCTTCATACTCAACATATTCATAATTAACATAAGCCTTATTAGGCCAATCCAGATTCTCTTCAACATCTTCACTCACAAATTACATGCTATCAATTGGTGCACTATCTTGATCTTCACCTTCAGAGGCGTTGCTTCTTTCATCCTCTTTAATTGTTGCCCCTCTTAACGACCTCATATTTTCATAAGGGACTTTATTGTTCATGAAGTTTGGTGTTCCACCGAATGAAAGTGCACCACTGTGATATTGAAATTGAGTCCGCTCCATTTCACTCAAAGAAGCTGAAAGAAAACTATCAGACTCAACTCCCAAATCTAACATGCGTGAGAATTCTCCTAAAGGGTTGAATATTTGGCACGAACTATATGACAACTTTTCAATAAACAATTCTACCATTGGTTGTGACTTGCTCAAATTAAACATAATACTCATATGATGATCGTTTGAGATCTCAACTGCGGACGTTCTATCAAAAGTTATGGGCTAATTGCATATTATTTTTAGTCGGTACTCTCATAACTCGTTGTAATTCATTAATCAAGTCACGGTACTATATAATTTCGAGATCATTAGTGGCGTCGTTACCCCTCCGACGTACATTAGCATATTATTCATTTCATAATTAATTTTTCCACCATAAGAGCAAGCAATAAAAATCATATTGTTCAACCTATGCAAAAGAAAATTATATCATTTACATGCAAAAAAAAATTTAAAAATATTATCAATTACAACCCTAAACCCCAAATTGAAAACCCAAGAAGCAAATAATCTCATATAATTTTGACCAAAAACCCTAAACCTCAAATTGAAAATCCTAAACCTTTGGATTGAACATTATATGCCCTAAAAGTTTAATTTCAATTATAACAAACAACACACAAAGCATTCGAACCACTACAAATAGAGTTCAAACCCTAGAAATTCGTTTTTAAGAGAAACCCTAGATTTCTACATGTTAAAAGAGGAGAGAAGGAAAATAAGTTACCCTAGAGATCTTCACGACGAATTTCGGCCGTAAAATAGGGTTGAAATTAAGATCGGTGGTAGCAAAATGAGAGAGCGACGGTTTTGGAGAAGAGGGCGACGGCTGGGAACGATGGGTTTGTGGGAAAACGGGTTTGGGTTGGTTTATATAGGGGCGAGACCCAAAACAAGTAGTCGGGGTTGCCAACCCCGACTATTCTGTCCCTTAGCTAATTTCCCATTCGAGCTAATGGGGGGTGGTCACTCTCTGCTAAATGGTTGGGGTTGGGAACCCCGACCATTTCGAATTAAGTATTTTGAAATGGTCGGGGTTTCCAACCCCGACGAATTTAAATAGGTGCTAAATTAGTCGAGGTTTCGAACCCCGAATTAGGTTGACAAATCGTCAACGACGTTCGAAATAGTCGAGGTTGTCAACCCCGACTAATTAGGATCGTGTTTAAAAAAAATCGATCCATTTTCTGGCCACGATGCTGACGTGGCGAGAAAGTGGGTCGATTTTTGTAATAAAGTTTGAATAGGGTTAAAATTTAAGAATAAAATTAGGATTGGGTTTATTTAGAAAATTTATTCTTACCAAGAACTATTTTGGCAAATGTCATTGTTATACCTTCAATTTGGATGCATTTAAAGTGATCAAAGGCAAGAGTAAAATATGAGGTGAATAAATAATGTCAGGACGTATGTTACCCAAAAGAAATTATATGCACCTCACAAATTCAAACCAATATGAAGTACAAAGCTCAGTTTATGATACGGTGTGAGATAAAATTATCACACTCAAAATTTGTCTCCTATATCACTAGTACATAAACTCTCTCTCATCTTTAACAGATTACATGGAAAAATAGTAGTTTTTATTCACATATGTATGTTTTGAGGGTAATATTCCCGCAATTATTTACTCCAAGGGACACATTGCTACATAAAAGCAGAGCATTGCAATGCTTTCTAGAAACAGAAAAAAGAAAGTATACAAGGGATTGTATGTGTTTCAAGATTTATAACCTTGGATCCTGTTTTCTCACTTTTGAATGAAGGAAATCCCCTTCTGAATGCTCTGTGATAGCTCTTTCTTTGCCTTCTCTAGGCCAGCCCTGTCACAGGAGAAGATAATCAATTTAAAAGTACGGTGTGACGTTATGTAATTTTTCAAAATAAATAGGAAAAATTACGGAAAAACCACCCAATGTTTGGGGAAATCCCCTAAAGTTTTAAAACTAACACTTTTCCTCCTTTTTAGTTTCCATCAAACAGTTGCATGGAGATGATGTGCCTGTTTAGTGAGAAACATGCCCTTACCTGTTTTCGTAAAGGGAAGAAACAAGCATGTCTATTCATTTCTTAAAAAAAGAAACAAAGGCATTATTGACATCACATGATATCCATGTGACCTTCTTTGGTGGAAAATTCAAATGGAGGGAGTGAAATTGTTAGTTTTATTACTTCACAGGGATTTTCTTTCGTTCCTGCATACCTTAGGGGGATATTCTGTAATTTGCACAAGTAAATATCACCGAATGTTCTCCATAACAAAGTTATACAGTTTTCTTAGGCCTAATTGCACTTAAATACCCTATAGTTTCCCCTAGTTTGCACTTGTAACCTCAATTGTTTTGGTAGTACTTATATATCCAAAAAATATTAAAATTTGCACTTAACACCCTCAATTATGCAAATGTGAGAATTTCCTCTCGAAAATTCTCATGCGACACTCACATGCAATTTTTGGAACTTTTTAACTCTTAATATGAGTTAAATTTACTGTTAAATCCATCAAAATCATATTTTTAAAACTGAGGGCAGATTTAAAATAGAACCACGGTAGTTTAATGGTAAATTTAAAAAGGTTTTAGGCTTCAAAATTCCACAAGTTAGCATGGGTGTCACATGAGAATTTTGCATCGAGGTGGGTAGTGTT
>NC_033800.1:131718446-131767772 GCF_001876935.1 Asparagus officinalis
ATATATATATATAGAGAGAGAGAGAGAGACTTATGTCAACTTAAGTGGACCATCCACCAAAGTTTCTATCCATTGATGAAAAGTCTCTTCATATGATGCACGGATCTCTAGGTATCATCAATGGATAGAAACTTTGGTGGATAGTCCACTTAAGTTGAGATAAGTTTTACTATATATATATATATATATATGGCACACATAATGTACATACAAATTATACACACATATAAACATGCATACATATAAATAAATAAATAATTATGCATGTTTGTGTGTTTGATGTGTGGTAAAGTTCCTTGGCATGTTTATAGACCTAATTAATTTGTGAGCTTTATTTATATTCTCAGGTTGAAGAAGGATTCTCCATGACAGTGAAGGATCTTGCTGAGAAGATTAGATCAATTTTTCATCAGCTCAACTGGTAACTAAACTATCTATATGAATCAATATGCAGAATATGCATAAAGATGTCAACAAGAATTTGTAACCCTAGTTGTTATCTTTGTTACTTTCTCTTCGCAGATGGATCGAAGGGATTTTCCTCGCAATAGCTCTCACTCTTTTGATTTCACCTCGACTCTACACTTGTTTTTTCTGCATATGTGCATGGTTTGCCTCCTGTATATATATGTTAATTCGTTGTTGTTTTTTCTCCTTGCACTTCTCCTTTTTTTCACGTGATTTTTATCACGTTTTAAGGAGAATTAGGAGTTCTTGTTTTCTCTATCTTTCTGGTCCTAGCTATATCTTTTTTTTTTTTTGACATCTTTGTACTTCATTTTCCCTCAATATGCATGGATTGAGGAGATGTTTTATTGTTGAGGAATACTTGAACACAATATCTTGCATGTATGGGCCACTTAAGGATGTATAAGGACAACTCTGTGTGTTTTTTTCAACTACTTATATAATATGCTTTAGTTTGTCGTTGAAAAGATATCGTCTTGGTGGCATGCATTACATAATACAAGTATGGTGCACGTACAGCTCAGAATTGCTGGATATATCTAATATGAAGATGGCCATGTGTTGATTTCTCTGATTAATTAGTTTGATATGTTATTGTACGTTAGGGTTTTAAGTTGTTTGAGTTGGTGGCATTATCTTGGGGATTGTGATTGATCATCTTTTTTGCTATTGATATGATAATCTCTAGATATTATCTTCCCTCAGTGACCTTTGATGTCTTCATTCGTCTCCTTGGACAAGATTATTAATTGGTAAGCACTTAATTAATTAGTCAACGACCACAAACAAGCTCTAGTTCTTGTTTATCACAATTAGAGATTAGCTAAATCTGTAGTCTACACATATAGAGGATGAGAAATATGTGTCATGACGTGTTGTCAATCTTATATCAGTTTTCCTTAAATTAGCTTCAAAGACTACAGAGTAGTTTGAAACTGGTATGACAATGTTGCGCGCAGCGGAAATTTCGGCAGCACTTCGGCAGCACAACAAGAGAGTTAGGTCGCAATAAGAATTCTTGTTTCTCAAAGGGAACAAGAATATGAAGCCTAATATCCTATCAAATGAGATATTAGCTCTTCCTCTCGTCAGCTCTAGGACTGCGCGTCGAGGGAACCTAAAAAGCTATTACAAATCACTCAAATAGCAGTACAACCAATTTTATGTGGTTCGGCAAATTGCCTACGTCCACGGGGCAAGGAGGGGGGAGATCTACTAATAGAGCGAGAGAATACAACTAGGGTTTACAATCACTCAATCTAAACACTCAAACAAACTCTCAAATCCCTCACACAAATACTCTCTCAAAGAGATGCACAAAACCCTAGATAAAGGGACTACACAAAATCTCTTTAACTGCAGCCACAAAATAAAAACCAAGAACTCCTTCGCACCTGCTCCAAGCCGAGAAAAAGCCACAGCCGAAAAAAATCAAAGTTCCCTGCACTCCTGCACCGAAACCTAGGAGAGAAATTGAAGCTATATATATAGCTTCAATTCATCGGGTGGGCCAGCTCCTGTTGAAAGAATTAAACCGCTTCATTCACGGTTGTTTCACACACGTGGCCCACATCCCACTTCTTTCACACATGTGGCCCATGTCCCACTTCTTTCACAATTCTCCACATCGGTGAAGTTTTCTCAAAACTGAACCGACACCAAAGCAACCAAATATCCCACTTGTTGTGTCCAGTATGAACTCAATCCACAATAAGTCGAGAACCCGAACGAGAGTCCAAACAATCTCACCCCCATCAAAAATTAACTAATCCAAACCGGCTGCATCTGAAAGACTGCCTACGTATCCTCTTGCCCAAGGAATCAAGCCGAACGTAGTTCATCCAAATGGCCGCCAACGGCCTCAACAATCACGAATATGCAACAAGTTTCGACAATGATCAAACTTGTTACTCGAAACCACCTTAGTGAGCATATCTGCCGGATTATCCTTCGTGTGGACTTTAACAATCTCCACATCGCCATCTTCAAGAACATCCCGAACGAAGTGATAACGAACGTCAATATGCTTCGTCCGCGCATGAAAAACCTGATTCTTCGCCAAATAGATAGCACTACTCATGCTATCACAATGAATAGTGACGGACCTCTACGATATACCAAGTTCCTCCAAAAGTCCTCGAAGCCAAATAGCCTCCTTCACAGCCTCCGTAACTGCCATATACTCTGCCTCCGTCATAGACAAAGCCACCGTCGACTGTAAGGTGCATCTCCAACATACCGACGCACGGGTCAAAGTAAACACATACCCCGTTGTAGACCGGCGCTTATCCAAATCCCCGGTATAATCCGAATCAACATAACCAATGCATAGCTGCCCACCTGTAGTGTCCCGTTCATAAACCAAACCAACATTGAGCGTACCTCGAATGTACCTCAAAATCCATTTCATAGCGTCCCAATGACCCACTCCTGGATCGTGCATGTATCTCGAAACCATGCTCACCGCCTGTGATAAATCTGGTCTCGTACATACCATTGCGTACATCAAGCTCCCAACCGCACTCGCATATGGAGTCTTCGACATCAACTCACGATCTTCAACTGACTTCGGTGAAAGACCAGCTGAAAGCTTCAAATGGGCTCCCAATGGTACACTAACTGGCTTCGTATCCATGCTAACATGGAATCGCTGTAGAACCTTCTTCAAATAAGCCACCTGTGTCAAACAAATTCTGCCCTTCTTCTTGTCTCTGCCGATCTCCATCCCTAGAATGCGCTTCGCCTCACCCAAGTCTTTCATCTCAAACTCATTTGATAGATGAACTTTCAATTCATCTATAGCCGACCTGGAAGTAGATGCAACAAACATGTCATCGACATAAAGTAACAAATAAATATACACACCTCCTTTCAACTTGCAAAAATATACGCAAGGATCAAACTGGCTCCGAGTGTACGAATGACCAAGCATAAAACCATCAAATCGCCTATACCACTGTCGAGGAGACTGCTTCAAACCGTATAGCGATTTCTTCAACTTGCAAACCAATTTTTCCTTCCCTGCAGCTCGGAATCCCAATGGCTGAGTCATATATATTTCTTCATCAAGATCACCATGAAGAAATGCTGTCTTCACATCCAACTGATCTAACTCCAATCCATACTGTGCCACCAAAGCTAGCAAAATCCGAATCGACGAATGCTTCACCACCGGAGAGAAAACCTCATTGTAATCAATACCTTCCTCCTGTGCATAGCCCTTCGCAACCAACCTAGCCTTGAACCTCACTGGAGTGCCCTCAATGGATACTCTCCACCGGAAGTGCATACGCAACTGTGTCGGCATACCGTGCTGGCATCTGTATGTTTCTCCTCTGTCTCCGAGCCGCAATCGAATCCTGAACTTGAGCCGTCGGTTCTTGATCCTGCGTATTTGTACTCGTATCCTCTGTGTCACCGTCGTGCTCGCCTGGCGTCACCTCAGTCGGCACCTGCATGGATACTGTACTATCTGGACAATGTGGAGCTGCATCGATCTCCACCACCTGCGATATCTCCTCCGTCGGGTCACTCTCCACCTGATGAGAGCTGGGAAGCTTCAAGATAGAAGCTTCATCCAACCTGACGTCCCTACTCAGCACAATCTTCTTATCCACTGGATCCCAAAGTTTGTATCCCTTGACACCACGCTTGAATCCTACAAATATGGCCTTCCTAGCTCGAGGTTCCAATTTATCAGTTCTAACATGATAATATGCAGGGCACCCAAAAACCTTGAGCTGGTCATAATCATGTGCTGGCTTTCCCGACCACATCTCCATAGGGGTTTTCCCCTCAATCGCAGATAAAGGCAGCCTATTAATGAGGTGGCTCACATACGTAAGTGCCTCAGCCCAAAAGATCTTCTCCAAACCACTCTGCGACAATAAGCATCGGATCTTCTCCAGTAAAGACCGATTCAACCTCTCTGCCACCCCATTTTGCTGCGGTGTATGACTAACTGTGAAGTGTCTCTCTATGCCCTCGTCTCGACATAGCTGCTGAAAGGGGTCAGAAGTATACTCACCACCGTTGTCGGATCGCAACGTCTTGATCTTTCTCCCAGTCTGCAGTTCCAATCTCTTCTTCCACTCCACAAACAAATCTAGGACTTCACTCTTCTTCGTCATGGTGTACACCCAACAACGCCTAGAATAGTCATCTATAAAAGTGACGAACCAATGTCTACCACCAAGTGATGTAGTCTTGGTGGGACCCCAAACGTCTGTGTGCACATAGTCCATGATACCCCTCGTCTGATGAATGGCAGTCCCGAACTTCACCTTTGTCTTCTTGCCAAGAACACAGTACTCACAGAACTCAATCTTCCCACTCTTGGCTCCCTTCAATAGCCCCTGCTTGTATAATGCCTGCAGTGACTTTTTACCTGTGTGCCCCAATCTATAGTGCTGAAGTCTGCTCATGTCCGCTTCTGAAATAGCCGAAGCAACCTAGCCAATCTCGGTGCTTCCCTTCAGATAATACAAATTCCGATTGCGGACTCCCCTCATCACCACCAATGATCCCTTAGTAACCTTCGCTACAGCGTTTTCGAAAGTCACCTTGAACCTTTCGCCTCCAAAGCTCCAACTGAGATAAGATTTTTCTTCAGTTGAGGAACAAATCTCACCTCCTTCAACTCACGGACTACTCCATCGTGCATCCTAATCCGCACGGTACCTATCCCACAAACGCCACAGGATTGATCATTTCCCATGACAACAACGCCCCCGTCGACTTTCTCAAAAGATGCAAACCAGTCTCGCCTAGGGGTCACATGAAAAGTAGCGCCGGAATCAAGCATCCAATCTGATGCATCCACATGGTTCACCTCCGGAGTAATCAGTAGAGAAAAGCACGAATCATCGGAATCATCGCCTTTCGCAATGTTCACCTCATTGGCCTTCGGGCCCTTTTTCTTGCCATTCTCCTTCTCCTTGAGCTTCGGGCAGTCTCTCTTCCAATGTCCCTGCTCCTTGCAGAATGCACATTGGTTCTTTGCTAATTGGTGGCGGCTTCTTGACTTTGACCTTCCTCTATTACCACCTTTCGGATATGGGCTTCTACCTCTCGTCGACAAGGCCTCTCCTGAAGTACTAGCGCGGGAAGTCTCCTTATCCTTCCTCCTCAAATCGTAATTTGTCAAAGCGTTAGTCACTTCACTATAGCTGATAGAAGATCTCCCGTTCAACAAAGTGAGCACGAAGGTATCATACTCCTCATCCGGTAAGGAGCCCAACAAAATAATCGCCTTGTACTCATCCGATATCTTCTCATCAACATTCGCCAAGTCCGACAACAACTTCGTATAGTTGTTCACATGAGCCGCAAGCGAGGTGCCTCTGGACATCTGGAATCTGAATAACCTACGCAGCAAGTGCAATCGGTTCTCAACACTCTTCGTAAGGTACTTATTGTTGAGAATTTCCCACATCTTCATCGCAGACGTCACCCCAATCACATCATACTTCAGCTCCTGTTCCAAACAGGACCTGATCACCCCACAAGCGTTCCTATTCATCTTCTCCCATATCGCCTCATCATATTTAGGTGGCCTCTCGTGGACCATGATGGTCTCTTCCAAATTCTGAGCATTTAACGCATCCTGTACGTCGCTCATCCACAAACCAAAGTTGATTTTTCCGTCATATTTCACCACACTAATTTTGGTGTTTTGAAAACCAACTTGTATCGTACCCGCCATCGATTTGCTGCTTTCACCTTCTTCTCCCATTGCGAACTAACTCCAAATTGTAGAGAAAGAACAAATTTGATAGAATTAGGAACCACCCAACTGAACCCTAGATCGGATTCCAAATAGATCTCCTATCCACACGAGGAAAGCGAAATCTCCAACGGCAACTCCTAATGCTATCTCCACCGAAGCCGAGAACTCCAAGAACTAAGCTTCACACAAGAATCTTCCTCCACCAAAAAACCCTAGATCTGAAATCTGGGCTCTGATACCACTTGTTGCGCGCAGCGGAAATTTCGGCAGCACTTCGGCAGCACAACAAGAGAGTCAGGTCGCAATAAGAATTCTTGTTTCTCAAAGGGAACAAGAATCTGAAGCCTATATCCTATCAAAGTAGGATATTAGCTCTTCCTCTCGTCAGCTCTAGGACTGCGCGCTTCCCTTCAGATAATACAAATTCCGATTGCGGACTCCCCTCATCACCACCAATGATCCCTTAGTAACCTTCGCTACAGCGTTTTCGAAAGTCACCTTGAATCCCTTCGCCTCCAAAGCTCCAACTGAGATAAGATTTTTCTTCAGTTGAGGAACAAATCTCACCTTCTTCAACTCACGGACTACTCCATCGTACATCCTAATCAGTACGGTACCTATCCCACAAACGCCACAGGATTGATCATTTCCCATGACAACAACGCCCCCGTCGACTTTCTCAAAAGATGCAAACCAGTCTCGCCTAGGGGTCACATGAAAGGTAGCGCCGGAATCAAGCATCCAATCTGATGCATCCACATGGTTCACCTCCGGAGTAATCAGTAGAGAAAAGCACGAATCATCGGAATCATCGCCTTTCGCAATGTTCACCTCATTGGCCTTCGGGCCCTTTTTCTTGCTATTCTCCTTCTCTTTGAGCTTCGGGCAGTCTCTCTTCCAATGTCCCTGCTCCTTGCAGAATGCACATTGGTTCTTTGTTAATTGGTGGCGGCCTCTAGACTTTGACCTTCCTCTATTACCACCTTTCGGATATGGGCTTCTACCTCTTGTCGACAAGGCCTCTCCTGAAGTACTAGCGCGGGAAGTCTCCTTATCCTTCCTCCTCAAATCGTAGTTCGTCAAAGCGTTAGTCACTTCACTATAGCTGATAGAAGATCTCCCGTTCAACAAAGTGAGCACGAAGGTATCATACTCCTCATCCGGTAAGGAGCCCAACAAAATAATCGCCTTGTACTCATCCGATATCTTCTCATCAACATTCGCCAAGTCCGACAACAACTTCGTATAGTTGTTCACATGAGCCGCAAGCGAGGTGCCTCTGGACATCTGGAATCTGAATAACCTACGCAGCAAGTGCAATCGGTTCTCAACACTCTTCGTAAGGTACTTATTGTTGAGAATTTCCCACATCTTCATCGCAGACGTCACCCCAATCACATCATACTTCAGCTCCTGTTCCAAACAGGACCTGATCACCCCACAAGCGTTCCTATTCATTTTCTCCCATACCGCCTCTTCATATTTAGGTGGCCTCTCGTATTGTACTCGCCATCGATTTGCTGCTTTCACCTTCTTCTCCCATTGCGAACTAACTCCAAATTGTAGAGAAAGAACAAATTTGATAGAATTAGGAACCACCCAACTGAACCCTAGATCGGATTCCAAATAGATCTCCTATCTACACGAGGAAAGCGAAATCTCCAACGGTAACTCCTAATGCTATCTCCACCGAAGCCTAGAATTCCAAGAACCAAGCTTCATACAAGAATCTTCCTCCACCAAAAAACCCTAGATCTGAAACCTGGGCTCTGATACCACTTGTTGCGCGCAGCGAAAATTTCGGCAGCACTTCGACAGCACAACAAGAGAGTTAGGTCGCAATAAGAATTCTTGTTTCTCAAAGGGAACAAGAATATGAAGCCTAATATCCCATCAAATGAGATATTAGCTCTTCCTCTCGTCAGCTCTAGGACTGCGCGTCGAGGGAACCTAAAAAGCTATTACAAATCACCCAAATAGCAGTACAACCAATTTTACGTGGTTCAGCAAATTGCCTACGTCCACGGGGTAAGGAGGGGGGAGATCTACTAATAGAGCGAGAGAATACAACTAGGGTTTACAATCACTCAATCTAAACCCTCAAACAAACTCTCAAATCCCTCACACAAATACTCTCTCAAAGAGATGCACAAAACCCTAGATAAAGGGACTACACAAAATCTCTTCAACTGCAGCCGCAAAATAAAAACCAAGAACTCCTTCGCACCTGCTCCAAGCCGAGAAAAAGCCACAGCCGAAAAAAATCAAAGTTCCCTGCACTCCTGCACCGAAACCTAGGAGAGAAATTGAAGCTATATATATAGCTTCAATTCATCGGGTGGGCCAGCTCCTGTTGAAAGAATTAAACCGGTTCATTCACGGTTGTTTCACACACGTGGCCCACATCCCACTTCTTTCACACACGTGGCCCACGTCCTACTTCTTTCACAGACAATTCCCCATAACAAATATCAATCACGCGAAATCATAAAAAATATCAAGAACACAAATACACACAGATATGCGTGGTTCGGTTTATCACCTACGTCCATGGACAAAGGAGGAGAATAGCTTCACTAAATTGTGAGGAATATACAACGTGGAGATCTTTTAATCGCTCAGTCCCAAATCATGCCCGAAAACCCAAAACAGTCCCTCCCGTAATCTCTAAATTTTAGAGCAACAAAATAGAGAGCTAAATAATTAATTACAGCCTTTTAACAAAAGAACTCTGTTCTTTTCTATTGACGCTGCGCCTTCAAAGTCTCTGGTTGGATGAATATATAGATGCTTTGCCGAGCCATAGATGAGAAGATGAAATTGGATATTGTTGCAGGACCCTTATGGAATCAAATTAAATTCAAACCCAAGAGGTTGGTTGTGGCAGAAACGTGAGTCCGTGTGATTTTGTAGGCTTTACGCTGCAAATTGAATCCAAAACCAAACCTTATCTCTCAGTCAATAACACGTGCACGAGATTCAGCCATTAATTAATCCTATTTAAACAGCAAATCTTAATCAAGGCCAACCGAGACACAGTAATTCCTATGCCGAAGTTGGACTTGGGTGCCCAGTGTTTGAGTCACGACGTAACAGAAAACTGTTTACAGTGTGCTTAATTAATTAGCCATTTGAAAAACCTAAAACAGAGTTAAACCGCGTCTTAATCTGTCAACCGAACAAACAAATGGGAATGGAATAGTTTAACCCGAGAATCTGAACTCATCCCTTAAACTGAGAAATTTGCTAATCTCTCTCTTTAGATAAGTTGCTTAAGAAATAACGTTTTTTTTAATATATATATATAACAAAAATAATGCTGAACATTCCTCTTACAAACCCAAATAAAATGCAGAAATTAATGGATTTACTAATTTAATCATTTTATACGAGGATATGGTGTTTAAGGGTTATTTGATTGAGAAGAACGATCGAGATATCGTGGTAATAGAATAAGTAGAGTTTTGTAATTTCAAATAGCAGGAGGTGTTGGACTTTAAATCATACTCTCTTTAAAATTACGAGTTGGGGAAAATATTTCCATGGTCAATATTACCCTTAACTTTTTTAAATATTATATTATTATCCTAATCTATTCTAATTTTTCTATCTTTTTTGAATTTATAATTAATGATTTATCATGTCCATAATGAGACTTAATATGTTATTGGATAAAAGTGATATGTTTGATATAATTCAAATCTTTTACTTATTTTAGTTTGCAGAGAAATCTAAAATATACTAAAATATATTGCTAGCGAGCACCTAAAATATTTTGGACATTGTAAAAAATACCCTCTAAGTTTTTAAATTGCAATAACATTCCTACAAATTCAAAATTTTATTAAAATATCTTAAAAATTATAAATTTTACTTATTTCAATTCAGTGAGAAAGCTGAAAAATATATGCTAGCTAAAAAATTAAAGTTTTTAACATTAGAGAAAATATCTTGTAAGTTTTAAAAAATGCAAAAACACTCATAAAATTCAAATTTTGTAAAAAATACTTTGAAAATTTCCAACCTATAAAAACACTAAAAAACTAAAAATAACACAAACAACCCCCAAAATTTTATGGAATTAATAATAAACACTCTAAACTTTTTACAAATTGTAAGATAAATCCCTTAAGATTGTAAAATTTATAAAAATCCTAATAAATATCCAACCTAACAGTACATTGGAAATATATGAGTTACAAATATCCCATGCATAATTTATAATTTATAGAAAACACCCTTAAAGTTTTAAAAATTACAAACAAATACTCAAAATTCAAATTTTACAAAAAACACCCTGAGAATTTCAAACTCATTAGTAATTAAAAAATATATGAATTATAAATAGTCTTTAAACAATTTACAATCTATAGAAAATTCCTGTAAGTTTAAAAAATTACAAAAAAATCATAATATTCATAATTTCCAAAAAAACACTATGAGAATTTTTAGCCTATAGATACTAAAATGAATATACAAAATTATTAGCAACTCCTAGAAAATAAAAAATTTACAAAAAAACATCATACTCCCTTTAAAAGTATAGGTTTAGGAAAAACTTTTCATGGTCAATATTACCTATAACTATTTTAAACAGAACATAACTAATTAAAAATCTATTAGATTTAAAATTTACAAAAAAAAACTTAAAGTTTAGCACATTGCAAATTACCCCTCCAAAGTTTAAAAATTTCTAATGATTTTTTGTAGTTCCTTGATTTTAATGTAATTTTTAATAAATTTGTATATTTGTAAATTATAAAAGTTTAGGGTATTTGTTTTTAAAAATTTAAAAACTTTTGAGGGTATTTTTTGTGGTTTTCTAAATTTTTATTGTGTTTTTAGTGTAATACATAGATACATCAATTAATGACGATATTAAAGAGTAAGTCATTCTTAAGATGTATTAGTCTATAGTTAAGTGTGCACATCACTATTCCTAGGCAGTATAGTTTATACATGTAAAAATTTTTAAACAATCTATATAGTAGTTAAAAGTTTTTGACTTTAATATACGATTTTTTATAAATTATATTTAATGTGAACCCACCATATAATTTAACTGTGGTCATTATAATTTTAATACGTTTAATCGATTGACTATATAGGTATATAGACTATATATTACTTTACTTTCTCGAATGAACTAATATTTGGTACTTAATAATTTAAATTATTACTATTACATTTATTTATTTACCTACAGGATAATACAATTTTAATTCATATTTTTTACTTGAGATTTATTTTATAATTACACGTATCAAATTAGTAACTAAAATAATAATTATTTATGCTTAAATTAGGATGATTATAGTTGGTCATTCAATATGAAATTTTTATGAAGATATATACCTTATTTTCTATAGCTCTATGCACTACACATGTATATTTTATAAATTAGTTGTTAATTTGACATATTAAATTATATTTCCTTTGTATAAATTTCTTCTTTGACTTTTGGATTATATAATCACTATGTTACTGTTCTAGCGTAGAAAGGACCTCATTTAAAATGGCTTCAAGCCAATGTTTGAATTGAACTGAAGTATATACTATTGCTACTATGTGTATATATTTTAAAAAAAATCATGTCGATAATTTTTAAACAGAAAAGAATATTCTAACCTCTGATATTATAAAAATAAAATATAGTCAATTGAGTGACTAGCAAAAGAGGACTTATATCAGAAAAGTATGAATAATAAGATAAAAAGGAAAGGTAATCACATTACAATAGTATACCAATAGTAAACTACAATGTAAAGTTAACTTGTTTTGTGGAGCACAACTACTGGCTATAAGCATCGAGGTTTCCATATATATACTTTATAATTTATAAAAAGGGTATATAATCTTATATAATAAAATTAATTTAATTCTGAATAGTAATATCATTGTAAATGAGCAATTACAAAGATGTTAGGGACTAACATGTATGCATTTAAGATTTCAGGATGAATATCTTAATAACCTATTTATATAAGCGCGTCCACTTTGTCACCTATTCTGTTCACTTTCTCCTCGCTCATTCTCTACCAATTTTGCTATCATGCTCGAAGAAAAATACAATTCATATCGGTGAGGTATTCTCTCTCTCTCTCTATCGATCTCATATTTTTTTAAATTAGTTTCTTTAATTCTTTTTTAATAATTTATTGGATCCATTTCATGCTTCATTCTATGAAGTGTCTTGTTAGATTCAATTTAAATATACTTTTATTTTAATTGTTATTTTTTCTTATTTATGGGTCAATTAATCACTTGAATGTTTAGGTCTTTTCGCTCATTTCATATTTTGAATTAATAGTTTATTTTAGGAGAATTTTAAAAATATCACTTTTTAAAAATATTAGCAAAATCGAATGTTTTACATAATAATGAACAAAATTGACCAATATTTTGCCACACCATCAAGACTGGCGACAAAGTAGTCGATTTTATATCATCTTTAAAATACATGGGACTAATAGTCCCGTGTAATTAGAGAACATTAATTACAAAAGTAATTAAAGTCAGAAGATACATGAGACTACCACTCTTGTGTATTTCGCGGTCAGAATCAGAAAATACATGAGACTATTGTATATGTCCTATATACAATATAATTTTTTTTGAAGCGCTATATACAATATATTTGCTCCAGGCAAGTGAGTTATAAAAGCATTTTCCATTCATATTGTTTGGGGTAAGATTTGATAGGGATCTTGCATCAAAGAGATTTTTTATATTTAAATTACATGACGAAATATATCGTAATCCCTGCTCTAATTTCGTAAGAAAATAATTCTTCATACTTTCAGTTTTATTTCTATGGTACGGAGAATGAACTATAAAATTGAATGAGAATATTAGATAATATAAATATGAGTGAAACCATAACTAAAAGTTAATGTGAATATGAGTCAAATCATAACTAAAAGTTTAATGAACATATTGTAAGTAAATTCATATGAAAAATTCCTTTGCGAACTGAATGATCACACATCTTTTAAAGACTTCAAGATACTAATAAACAAAGATATTGTACTAGATCAATATATTTATAACTCGTAAATAGTAGATCACGTGGCGACAGTTTAGGTTGAAGAAAATAATGATAATATTTTATTTGCAAGAGAGATTATTGTGCTGATAATCAATCCCGTAAAAAACTTTATTTTCTCTTTTATTTTTATTCTAATTTTATCATTTTAAATAACTATGATATTCGATCACGTGCATTATACGTGCAATCTAACTAGTGTGATTAATATTCCACTCTACTACACTGTGAGGAATCTTTTTACAGGCAAAAAACCAACATTAACTGGGCTGTGCATGGAGATAAATCTTCCCAATTCTTTCATGCAATCATTAAAGCTAGAAGGCACCACAACAGGGTTCTATCCCTTTATACTGATAATGGTGACAGAATCTCTGATATGCCTACAATCATTAATGAGCTAACTGAATATTATAAAAAACTTCTTGGATCTTCAGGGAATTATTCTGTGCCTGACCCAGCTGTCATTGCAAATGGCCGTATCTTAACTGCAGATCAAAGGAGCATGCTAGCATCTCATGTCACAAAGGAAGAAATAAAAAATGTTGTGTTCACAATGTCAGATGACAAAAGCCCTGGACCTGATGGATTCAGTGCATCTTTTTTCAAATCGGCTTGGAGTATTATTGCAGATGAAGTATGCAAAGCTACAGAGGAATTCTTTCATACTGGTAAACTTCTTGGTGCCTTTAACTCCACCTCAATCACCTTAGTGCCTAAAATCCTCAATCCTAGAACACCAGCTGATTACAGGCCCATCTCATGTTGCAACTGTATATACAAGGTGATCTCTAAAATCATTACTGCAAGAATTCAGAAAGTAATTGGTTACCTGATTGATGATGCACAAAGTGCATTTGTTAAGGGAAGACTTATCTCTAATAATATCCTGTTAGCTCATGAACTCCTCAAACATTATGGTAGAAGGCATGTCTCTCCAAGGGCTGTTCTGAGTGTCGATCTGAGAAAAGCTTTTGACATGATAAGTTGGGGTTTCATCAGGCACATGTTGACAGGTTTGGGATTTCCTACTAATATGATCAATTGGATCATGGAATGCATCTCTACTCCTAGATTCTCCTTATCACTGAATGGCTCCTTGCACGGGTACTTTGAGGGAGCTAGAGGACTTAGGCAAGGTGATCCATTATCTCCCTTCTTATTTGTATTAGGGATGGAGTATCTATCTAGGAAACTGAAGACTCTCAACTCAGATAGAAGATTCAAGCATCATCCAAAATGTGCCAAATTGAATATTACTCACTTGATATTTGCTGATGACCTGCTACTATTTTGTAGAGCTGATCTGGACTCAATAAATAAAATGCACAGCTGTCTTCAAGAATTCAGCAATGTCTCGGGGTTGGAGGCTAACTCTAGCAAAAGCTCAATCCTCATGAGTGGTATTAATGATGACCTGAAGGCACAAATCTGCTCATTCTTAAACTTCTCAGAGGGTTCCTTGCCAATGAGATATCTAGGCATGCCTCTGATCTCAAAGAGGCTCTCCTTCCTTGATTGCTCACCTCTGATATCCAAAATCTCAGACCAATTCCAAACTTGGCAGAACAGGAAAAACTTATCATATGCGGGAAGAATTCAACTTATAAAGTCTGTTATACTGGGAATACAAATCTATTGGACAAGCAATTATATCCTTCCGATCAAGGTGCTGGATAGGATTGATAAAATGTGCTCTGCTTTTCTATGGGGGAACAAAATTCATCTAGTCTCCTGGGCTGAGGTCTGTAGAAATAAGAAGCTTGGAGGTCTGAGTCTCTACACTGCCAAGTTCTGGAATTACTCTGCAGGTATTAAATTGCTATGGATGATACATGCTAAAAAAGATCTCTTATGGATTAAATGGGTTCATGAGAACTATTTACAAAATCAGGAAATTTGGCAAATTCAATCAAGGAAAAATGACTCTTGGATGTGGAGGCAACTCCTAAAGGTGAGAGATTTGGTGACCAACAGATTTGGTAATGTGGAGAATGTATACAGAGTTCTTGCTACCTGTCTCAAAGATGGCAGTATTCAAATTTCATCTATATACAGTATTTTATCCCATCCTTCAGCTACTGTGACCTGGTCGAATACAGTTTGGGGGGGCTTGCACTACCCCAAACACTCTTTAATAATGTGGCTTGCTGTTCTCTCGAGATTATTGACCAAGGACAGACTGTGTCGTATGAAGATACTAGATGCTAGCCAGAATTGGTGTGTGCTGTGCATAGGCTCTGTCAATCGGCCAGAATCTAAGAAACATCTCTTCTTTGAGTGTCAATTCTCAGGTTTTGTTTGGAATGAAATGATGGAATGGCTTGGCTTTACATGGAGATCATGTGATTGGGATCATGTGATGAACTGGTTTTGTAACAACATGAGGGGCCAAGGGTTCATGAAGAAGATGAAGAGAATGGTACTGTCGGCAACTATATACTGGATATGGAAGGAGAGAAACTCAAGAATTTTTCAGCAAAAATGCCGAAGTCCAGACCAACTGGTGAGAGAGGTGAAGCTTTCAGTCCTTATGAAAGTGCTACATGAAGATATCCCAGATCATTTGAGAGAGAAAGTTGAGAGGTTGTAAGTGAGTTTTGGTTTTTTTTTCTCATTGTTTGCCAGAATTCTGTCTGGTTTTTGATGTACTCTCATTTCAAAATTTGGAAAATGAATAAAAATTTTTCATTTACCAAAAAAAATAACTAGTGTGATTAAATCATAGAGATTAAACAATAAGAGCGGAAGCTATATCTGAATCCATAGAGAATCTGAATTAGGGTTTTGATGATCTTCTAATTTTAGGGTTTCTCCTTTAGTATCTCTTTAGATAGGGATAAGAGAATTGAGTGTGTTAACCCTAGAATAGGGACCATAACCCAATATATATAGGTGTTGTATTTTTATAATTTGGCCTCTCATCAAATTATAAATACAACCTGGTATCTGCACAATTAGCCCATGACATATTTAAATACTCATTAACTCAATTACCTGATTGATCACTTTATATAGGTCAACTATAAAGATAGCAACACAAACTGATATAACATATGTGCCCACAAATAGATTTAATTAGATTTAAATCCAACAATCTCTCACTTGGGCACCATATGTGCCCACAAATAGATTTAATTAGATTTAAATCCAACAATCTCTCACTTGGGCACCATATGTTTTCTTAAAGTGTGTATAAGATTTAATTAGATTTAAATCCAACAATCTCTCACTTGGGCACCATATGTTTTCTTAAAGTGTGTATAACTTTATGAGCTCAAAAAATTACTATCATAAATAAGGGTATTTTTAAACAATCTCGTCCATTGACTATAGCAATATAGGATCAAAGCGGCATCATCACATTTATCGTAACTCGGCCCATCAATGGTCACATATACTAATACAATCAAACGACATAGATCAGTCATGGATGTGCAACATGAGAATCACATGCAATGTAATCAGTACATGTCTATTTTTAACTAATCCTACTTTAAACTTTAGTGAGGTCAACATCAACATAATGTACCAGAGTATATGAACTGAATACTTTATTCTGATCAGACAATACAACCTAACATAAAGCACCATAATCACAAACTCCCACTAATTCATGATATCCTTAAATAATACCACACCCATATGAGCAGTGTGCTCATAAAAGACCTTAGATGGTAATCCTTTTGTAAGAAGATCAGCTATCATGGAGTTTGTCCCGATATGCTATTTATTGTCATAATATAACATTAGTGGTCTTTTAACATTTTTCAGAATGCACAGTCCCGTGATAAAATTTCACAGTCATGTTTCCTGATTGGATGCCTCATAGCAAGCTATAAATTCTGCTACCATAGTGGAGGAATCTACAAGTGTCTGTTTAATACTTTTCCATGATATAGCTCTTCCTGCTAACATATAAATGTAGCTTGATGTAGACTTTCTCGTATCTTAACATCCAGCAAAATCAGAATCAGAATACCCAATGACCTCTAACTGTTCTGATTTTTTGTATGTGAGCAAATAATCTTTTGTTTTCTAAAGATACATCATAACCCTTTTGACTGCTATCTGATGATCCATACCAGGATTGCTTAAGTATCTGCCTAATATTCTAACAATGTACGTAATATTCGGACGAGTACACACCTGAGCATACATTAGACTTTCTACAGCCGAAGCATAAGAAATCTTCTACATTTCCTTAATTTCAAGGTTGTCTTTAGGGTACTGATTAAGATTGAACTTGTCTCTTTTAGTACTAGGGGTGTCTCCTGGTCTGCAATCTTACATGCCAAATATTTTAAGTACTTTATCAATATAGCTCTTTTCTGATAATCCAAGTATACCTCGAGAATGATCTTGATGTATCTCGATTACTAATATAAAAGAGGCGTCCCCAAGATCTTTCATCTCAAAATTCTTTGATAGAAATCTCTTGGTTTCGTGCAACATGTATATATCATTAGTGGCAAGCAATATGTTATCGACATACAGAACAAAAAAAATATACTTACTCCTACTAAACTTGTGATATACACAGTCATCAACAATGTTCATCTCAAAACCGAACGAGATAATTATTTATTAAAACTTATAATACCATTGACGATGAGCTTACTTGAGTCCATAGATGGATTTCCTTAATTTGCAAACAATATTCTTCGGGTCTCCTGATACAAAGTTTTCTGGTTGCACCATATAAATTATCTCATCAATGTCGCCAATGAAAATGTAGTCTTAACATCCATCTGATGTAACTCAAGATCAAAATGATCAACAAGCATCATGATTGTTCTAAAAGAGTCTTTCGATGAAACCGGAGAGAAAGTCTCTGTATAATCAATGTCTTCCTTTTGAGTAAAGCTTTTAACTACAAGACATGCCTTATATCTCTCCACATTACCGTTTGTATCCCGCTTGGTTTTAAAAATCTATTTACAACCAATTGGTTTTGCACCTTCTGACAATGGGACAAGTTCTCAAACATTATTGTCTTGCATAGACTTGTACTCTTCATTCATGGTATCAATCCACTGTTGAGAGTTAGAACTTTTCATGGCCTGAAGGAAGTTGATTGAATTATCTTCCAACATTCTATTATTATCCTTATGTTCTTGGAGAAATATAATATAATCATCCAGAATAGTATTTCTCATTTCTCTCGTGGATCTTCTTAATGACACTGGTTCTTGAGGTTGTTGAGTTTGTTATTCTGGAATAGGGAGTTGTTCAACATTGTCATCTTGAGAATTCGAATTTACTTCTTGAGCAACAACAGGTATAGGGACCTGAATATTGTCAAAAGTAACTGTATGGATTAGTTCTGAAGCCAATTTCTCCTCAAAGGTAATGTCTCTAACCTTATTTCTCCCCCCAAATTCAACATCCTCAAAGAATATTATTGTTCTCGTCTCAAAAATATTCCTGAGTGTGGGATCATAAAACTTATAGCCCCTTGAACGTTCAGAATACCCAATAAAGTAGCTGTTAACTGTTTTGGAGTCCAATTTCTTTCTATTTGGCCTACAAGGTCTTGTCTCAGCTGGACATTCCTAAATATGTAAGTATTTTAAACTGGACTTTCAATCAGTCCAAAGCTCATAAGGTGTTTTAGCAACTGCTTTACTTGGTACTCTGTTCAGAATGTAAGATGTTGTCTTTAGTGCTTCTCCCAAGAGTGACTCTGGTAAAGAAAAATGAGCAATCATACTTCTTACCATATCCTTAAGAATCATGTTTCGTCTTTCAGCTGCACCATTCATGCTAGGTGAACCCGGCATGGTGTACTATGGGACGATACCGTATTCCTCTAGATATCTAGCAAATGGTCCTAAACATTATTCACCTGAACCATCATATCTATCATAGTACTCACCACCATGATCAGATCTAACGGTTTTAATTCTTTTGTTGAGTTGATTCTCAACTTCAGCTTTATAGACTTTGAACGTGTCCAGAGACTCAGACTTTTCATGAATGAGATATATGTACCCATAACGTGAGTAATCGTCTATGAATGATATAAAATATATTGATCATTCCAAGATGTCGTAGGGAATGGCCCACAAATATCTGTATGTATCAATTCTAAGACTTCTGAAGATCTGTTAGCACCTAATCTCTTAACTTTGGTCTGTTTTTCCTTAATACATTTAACACATACGTTGAAATCTAAAAATCAAGGGAATCCAAAATGCTATCAGACACAAGGCGTTCAACTCTACCTTTTGAGATACGACCCAAGTGCTTATGCCATAATGTCGCTGAATTTTTCTTATTTAATTTATGCTTAGTACCACGTGATTCCACATGCAATGATTCATTATAAGAAGTAATTGTTTCAAGCAAATATACCTTGTCATAAGTACTCAAGTAACAGGTTCCCACATCATTTGATTTTATAAATAAACTGAATTGATTGTTTCCGAATAAACAATAATAACCTGATTTGTCCAATACAAAAACAGAAACCAAATTCCGTCTAAAGACGGTACTACAAAAGTATCTTTTAAATTCAAATATGAACCAGTTCCTAATAGCAACCTAAAGTATCCAATTGCTTCCACGTCTATCGGTTGTCTGTCGCCCACAAAGATGTATCTTTCAACATTACTTGGTTTTCGGTAGCTCAGGCAGCCCTGTATAGAAACACTTATATGAGTAGTAGCACCAGAGTTTAACCACCAAGTGTTTCTAGGTACTGAAGCTAAATTAACCTCAGAACAGACCAAAGTAAGGAACGTACCCTTCTTAGCATATCAGGCATGATATTTGGTACAATCCTTCTTTACGTGTCTAGATTTGTTACAGAAGAAGCAACCATGATCATCATTATGTTGTTTCATCTGAACAGGACCCTTAGCAGCTTCATTATCAATCTTTTATTTCTTTCCCTTATCCTTAGAGATATAAGTCATATGAGTATTTTCTGTCTTATCTTGCTTTAACATGTCTTCTTCTTGCACACAGTATGAAATGAGCTCATTTAGAGTCTATTTTTTCTTTTGACAGTTATAACTGACCTTAAACTGATTAAATTATACTGGAAGAGACAGGAAAACCAGATGCACCAGTAACTCATCACAAAGATCGAGTTTAAGTGCCTTAAGTTTTGAAGAAATATGAGATATTTTCATAATATACTCCCTGATATTTCCTTTGCCCTTATACTTTATGGAAATCAAGCGAGCTAAAAGCATGCTTGTTTCTACCTTATCGTTTTTTACAAAACGTTTCTTAATTTCGGCAAGTAAATCTTTAACCTTAGTAATCCCTTCGGATTCTATGCCCCTGAAGGCTTCCGAAACGCCGCGCTTAATGATCATAAGACTCATGCGATTTGAACGCTCCCACTTCTCATGCATACTCCTTCTTTGCATCAGGAGTGCTATCCGTGTTGAGAGGTTGAGGTTGTCCAGTTCTTAATGCAGGGTCTAGATCTATGCAGCCAAGAATAATTAATATGTTCTCTTTCCAAACCTTAAAATTTGTCCCATTTAGCATGGAAATTGAGTTGATGTTAGCAGAAATTATTGTAGCAGATGCATTAGCTGAAAAACAAAAAATACCCCTGAAGGTTTTCGGAACGCCGCGCTTAATGATTATAAAACTCATGCAATTTGAACGCTCTCATTTCTCATACTCCTTCTTAACATCAAGAGTGCTATCCGCATTGAGAGTTTGGGGTTGTTCAGTTCTTAATGCAAGGTCTAGATCAATGCAGCCAAGAATAATTAATATATTCTCTTTCCAAACCTTAAAATTAGTCCCATTGAGCATGGGAATTGAGTTGATGTTAGCAAAATTTATTATAGCAGATGCATTAGCTGAAATAAACAAAAGATACTCATATTATTAACTGTAATTAGTAATCAATAAATTTCAAATAATGACAATTCTCATCTCAAGATATCTGGCATAATATTAATATCAAGTCTTTGGACAGTAATATTAATTTGTAAGTGATATCTTGTTGCAATAATCAAATATTGATAATAACTCATGTTAAATAATAAAATTATCTTTGAATCGATTTATTATTCACATGTAAACCTTATAATTATCACACATTTATCATCGCAGATGTGTATGCAGTCTAAATAAATATTAACCTTCATTTGGGCCGATTAAATATTTACACGAAAACATACACACAACCATTTAACATCCCTCATGAACAATCTACACAGGAGAGGTCACTTTGGTAATATCTTGTTTCAATTAATCATTTGGAATGAGAGACAAAGTTTAATACATTGGTGTCATATTATTTGAATTAAATAATTGATTAACTACCAAATTCAATTTAAATTAAACAATTTAATTTATATATTATTTGAATTAAATAATTGATTAACTACCAAATTCAATTTAAATTAAACAATTTAATTTAAATTTTCATAGCTTAATTAGGGTTGATTAACTACCAAATTCAATTTAAATTAAACAATTTAATTTAAATTTTCATAGCTTAATTAGGGCCTTGTGACTTAATTAATTAAATTAAGCATATAAAAATGAGTCCATAATTTAATAATTGTTGACCCAACAAGACGAGAACAACAATTCAAGCATGCCCAAATCAAAACTCAGCCGATCTCGCCTGAAGCGAACCCCACTCGAAGCTCGCCAGAGGAGAAGCCGAGGCTCGACCATAGCGAACACGAAGCTCGCTCGACTTCAAACACAAGGTTCGCTTGACATCGAACACAAGGTTCGTCTGAATTGAGCACTAGGATCCCCTGAGAACGAGCACGAGACTCACTTGAATCGAGCACGAGGCTCACCTGAATTGAGCATGAGGCTCACCTGAGAACGAGCACGAGACTCGTTGAACTTCGACGGATCGAGGCTCTCCTGAGATCCGAACGTCGAGCTCGCCTATAACGAACATCGACTACACCTGAGTCGAGCCGAAGCTCGCTTGAGTTGAACCCGAGGTTCGCCTGATTTTGAAACTGGTCTTTGGCTGAAATTCGAACACGAGGTTCGACTGAAGCAACATCGAGGTTCGCTTGATGTTCGAACACGAGGTTCGACTAAAATTTGAACACGAGATTCGACTGAAGCTTCCAACATGAGGTTCGACAGAAGCAAACCAAGTTCGCTGGAATAGAACCGTAGCTCATCAGAAGCCTTCAACAAATCTGAATCGAACACGAGGTTCGTTAAAAGCAAACTGAAGTTTGCTGAATCGAACCGAAGTTCGCCTGAAGATCGAACCTCGATCAAATCCGAAGTTCGCATGAGGTCAGGTACGCCCTCATCCGAAGCTCGTCAGGTTCAAGCCCTAATTTCTTTCACCCATTAGGGTTTAGATCTGAAACGCCGCCACCGCTTAGGCTGTAGCCAACGAATACCCCTTAGGGTTTCGTTCTGAAAACCGTCTCCTCCGCCATTGTCTTCATTTGACAATGGGGCCGCCGTCGATACATCTCCAGCGAGGAATTAGTGATCGATGACAAACCAAAACAAAAAAAACCATTTTTCTATCAATTTTGAACTCAATCCAGATCCGAAACTTGAATCAATTTCAGATCCAAACATCAAAAAAATGGAATCAAACCAAACGGAAGTGAACTTTACAGTTCATGAGTGCAACAGATCCAAAAATCGAAAGAAAAAACCAAACAAAAATGAACTTTTACCGTTCATCCATGAACAGTTCTTAATAATCCACAAATTAAGATCAAAAAACCCAATTTTAAATCTTAAACCCCTAAGAAATAATCACGGTGGCTCTGATACAACATGTTGGACTTTAAACGTGATTAAATCATAGAGATTAAACAATAAGAGCGAAAGCTATACCTGAATCCATAGAGAATCTGAATTAGGGTTTTGATGATATTCTAATCTTAGGGTTTCTCCTTTAGTATCTCTTTAGATGTGGATAAGAGAATTGAGTGTGTTAACCCTAAATTAGGGACCATAACACCGGCCCATATATATATAAGTGTTGTACTTTTATAATTTGGCTCATCATCAAATTATAAATACAATCTGGTATCTGCACAATTAGCCCATGACATATTTAAATACTCATTGACTCAATTACCTGATTGATCACTTTATACAGGTCAACTGTAAAGATAGTAACACACATTGATATAACATATGTGCCCACAAATAGATTTAATTAGATTTAAATCCAACAGGAGGCAGATTTGAGCGTGTAAGACCACCATGAGCCGCGATTGCCTCTAGACTATTTCCGACGAGTAAACGGTTGACCCCGTCGGTTTTTACAAATTTTGACAAAACCAAGCTAAATCGATTTGAAACCGAACTGGACCGACCAAAATTAGTTTGATGGCTCGATTCGGTCTATTTAGTTTGATGTGGACTAGTTTAATTAAGAAAAAAAATTATGCAAAAAAAAAAGATGCATATCAAGAAATTGGTGAAAGAAACTATAAATCAAAGGATCATCAATAAAAGAATGATGCAAATTAATTTAAACAGCAAACTTTAAGAAATAAAGAAAGAAATTTGTAGACTAATAAAAAGAAAAAAAAAAGATTGTGGGTTAGATATATATAATTGAGAGAGCGATCGGTTCGGCTTATTTAGATTAAATTCTCCCAAATCGAACCGTCGGTAACATTATTCTCAAAATCGAACCATCAAAATTCAACGGTTTGATTTACTCGGTTCGAACGCGATTAATGTTTAAAAGAATGACAGAGATCTTGTATGTCCTAAGTAACCGCTGAATCTGTACTCCGTACAAAGCAATAAGATACGAGTACACGAGGAAGCGATAATAATACAACGAGCGAGCGTGACATGTTACTAGCTAATTAATTTAAATTTCAAAAGATCTCCTCAAGATTCGAACTCAAATATACATTACGAGTACACGAGGAAGCGATAATAATACGTACAACGTGACACATTAACTAGCTAATTAATTTAAATTTCAAAAGATCTCCTCAAGATTCGAACTCAAATATATAAATTACGAGGATCAGCATAGCTTGGAGTTACATATAACCTCTCCAAGATTTGTAACCGCTATTCTTTCAGCTCCTTGGGTACAATAATCCATGCGACAATTGACCCATTGTTAATCTTTAGAACAATCTAATCTTTATACCGAAAACGCGCCTTGATTTTTTTGTGGAGACCCAACAACTATAGGTAAGATGCTGCTAAAAACTAAGATGATGAAAACATAACATTAAAGTTGTATTGATGAAAAATTTAGAAAGACTTTGTCAAGTTTTTATTTTATGTTATGTCACTATCTATCCAGCTCTATTTAGACGAGAACTGAAATTGTATTAAATTATTAATCCATTATTGTCGTTGGCAACCAATATATTGCGGGTGGGAGTAAACAATTCCTTGTTTAAGTTAAGACTCCTTGTTTAAGTTAAGACTAATATTGTCATTATATAACAATTAAACATTATCAACCCAAATTTAAAGATCTATCATTGGATTTCAAGGTCGATTTTGATAGCTAGATATATATATATAATCCAGTACTAGAAAACTGTAGAGAAATCAAAAAAATTTAAAAACAATAACATGTAATTAGGTGGCAGTAATGATGATTTTAACCAGTTTTACAATAATCCTAAATTTTAGATTTTTGTGAAGATTTTTTTTTGAGAAACCAAAATTTTTATTAGATGGAGAAAATAGTACAAAATATACCAGAAGATGAAGTTAGAGAGGAAGAAAAAGTACAATAGTAGCAAATCTATACTTCTATAACAATAGGAGTATCCAAGATTCACTATTCATGCTACAGAAAATAGTACAGTAAATTAATATAACACTTTGTTACTGTAGCACAGACAAGATGATCCAAGATTCATCATTCATGCTGTAATAAATATTGTAGCATCAATATTGTAGCACATGCGAAAACGGTAGCGGTTAAAAACATTACTGTAATGTTATTACTGTAGCTCAGGCGGGATACTGTAGCATTTAAAAGTGTTAATATAGCACTTATAAAAATTGTATTTAAATACAGAATTACTATAACAGAAATAAAAAATAAAGGTCGTGCTTTGCACGGGATGCACACTAATAAGATGAATGATTCTAAAAAAAAGACTAATCTCACTTCTTAAAGTAAGGTGTCATATTGCTCCGACTCGGAGGTCACTTCTTAAAGTAAGATGTCATATTGCTCTGCCTCAAACATTTACTCTTGTGTAAGATGATTGTATAATCAAATGACGATGCATCTTTTATTTTATTCCGAAATACTCTCTCATTCTATTTATTCTAAATGTAGGAGTAGCAGTTATTGATAATGAGATGCAAAATATTTGGCACCAAAAAGTCACAAAGTGCACATGAAGTTGATTGGATAGATGACAGGAATAGGACCCTAAATACTATCACGCCTCGTTTGGTACGGGAATGGAGTCGAGTGAGAATAGAAAGAATGTAAGAAAGGAATGGAAAATATGTAGGAATGGAATGCACATTCTCATTCTCATGTTTGGACGCGTTTAGAGAATGAAGCGGCAATGTCAATCTTATTCTCATTCTCATGTTTCGTATCATTTGTTCAAAATGACTAAATAACTCTTTTTTTTAGAAAAATAAGTTTTATAGACATGATATATTTTTATAGAAATAATTTTTCAGTTGATAGTTATATTTTGGTACACCGCCTCAGCAACAATTTCGGACTTTTGGCTTACTAATTGAAAAATTACTTTTATAAAAATTATTTTTGATTATAAATAATTATAATTCCATATTTCTAACTTGTAATGCTACATGTCTATTACTTATACGAGCAGCTAATGCTACTAGCATCACTGTGCACAAACGTATACAATAGACTAAATTCCATATGCATGCATGCTACATGATTTACGACTGAATTCCATGTGCATGCATGAAGAGAGAGATCGGAAGAAAACACTAAAATTCAAAGGACTGGAAAAACATGTTACCTTTTAGTCTATATAAAAAATTTCTATGAATTTCAAATGCAATTTTAACTTTCAAAAAATTGATTAGGAATAGAAAACATGTTAACTTAGAAAGTTTGAAGGAATAGAAAACATGTTAACCTCTAATTAAAATATAAAGTTTCAATCTCATCAATTAAGCACATTATTTCTTGTTGTGAGTGCTTGAAAAAATTACAGAAAAGATTAGGCATATATGTTTCAATGGAACTTCAAATCATATATCCCAAGATAAAATATTTACTAACCTCATTGCCAATAGATTACGCAATCGAGCAGCCAAAAGATAAAAAGTTGCTGTAAAGATTAGGTAAAGATTAGTCATGCATACATATTTTAAAAAAATAATGGTTACCTAACTGAGTCGCGTAGAGTCGAAGACGAGATTTTTTTTCTACTACAGACGCGATGGGACTATGGCAAAGTCGAACAAATAATAGTATTTTAATATTTTACATCTATTTGTATATTTGTATGAGCAGCTAATGATATTATTTCTATAAAAATAATTTTTCATATAAGAATTTATATATATTCGTATCTTTTAAGGAGGGTATAATCGAAAATTATTTGATTATTTTATTCCCACTTAAGTGGGAATATCAATTCCTTGTTAAATGATTGGGAATGACAATTTCCACATAAAGTGGGAATTGATAAGATGTGGAAATAGTAATTCTAGCGTCTAAAAACACATCGTGTTTGGTTCGCATGAATAAAGAGTTGGAATTGCATTCCATTCACACTCATTCTCACGTACCAAACAAGACGTCAGAGTATTGGATTAATTTTTTTTTTCTTTTCAAAAGGGGAGTGGAAGGGTTTGGATGGTTAGACTACCCATCCAAATATTTTGTTTGGATACAATTTTAAATCAGTAAAGAGAAGGAGATAGTTAAAAAGTAGCAAACTCACTCACTTTCTTAACCCTCGATTGGGAAGATATGGGTTGGAGTTTAAGTAAATTGGTCCATTTTCTTTCTATTTTCTACTTTAACCAAACACAAATTAGTTCCATCGCACTCCCTCCATCTCCTTTCCCTCCCCCCGTATTTAGTTCATTCATCCTCTCTCCTACCCTCTTCTCTACCAACCCCACCCGAAGAGCAGATGAGGAAGATGTGGTCATAGGACTCCATAATATTATTACACAGGACACATGTAAGATTGTACGGTCAAATCCTATTCGCAAGATAGAAGAGTCTTCCCTTGGTGTCATCATTACAAAGAAGAAGAAATTTTCTAAATAAACTCATTCCGAATTTTATTCTCAAAAATCGATCATATTCAAACTTTATTACAAAAATCGAACCACTTTCTTGTCACGTCAGCATCATGGCCAAAAAGTGGGTTGATTTTTTTAGCGCGATCCTAATTAGTCGGGGTTAACATCCCCGACTATTTTGGATGTTACTGACAATTTGCCAGCTAAATTAGTCGGGGTTCAAAACCCCGACTAATTTAGCACATGTTTAAATTGGTATGAATCTCTAATGTGGCTTGATTGATACCACTCAGAAGCGTATATGTAATACGAAATATTTGCACCCCTAAATTGGTTGGACGTAACCGCTATAACATGTAAACATGGCAATTTTTACAATTCTGGTATGTTACTATAGACGGTAAAAATTACCTTGGAAGACGAAGCACGAAATTCGCCTGCATATTCAAGCCATCCGCACAGCTTAGAAATTAAGCTCACCCAAGGAGTGACCATAGACCCGCCTGCATGAAGCTCGCCTCGTCTGCACGAGTCAAGAGCGAATTCGCCTACAAAAGGCAAGCTCGCCAAACTCACCAGAATACTTGTCAGCCGCTATACCACGTACAGGGATGGGCTTTCGCACTCCCCACGACGTGAAGGGAAGGAGCATAGTACTCCGAGCCCATCAAGTAGCCGCTCACAGTACGAGTGATTGGTCAAATCCATGCAGTCCTCAAGACCGCCTGCATGAAGCTCGCCTCGCCCGCACGAGTCAAGAGCCAAACTCGCCTGCAAACGGCAAGTTCGCCAAACTCATCAGAGTACTTGGCAGCCGCTATACCACGTACAGGGATGGACCTTCCCACTTTCCGCGACGTGAAGGAAAGGAGCACAGTACTCTGAGCCCCTCAAGTGGCCGCTCATGGTACAGGTGAGCGGCAAGATATCTCCCAATAGTACATGGTCATATCCCATGTTCAAGGAGTGGACACGCGATCTCTCCTCTATTTAAGAACATCTTCCGGCCACGGAGAAGGGGTTCAGCCGTTCAGCAGAGGAGGGCAGTTGAACAGGTTCAGCAAGGGCAGAAGTTCGATTAACTCACAGTTAATTGATCAGTCAGCTGAACCACAGCTCTCAACTCTCGACGGAGTTGACGACAAGCTCTTTGCATGATCTTTGCATTGTAGCCCCTCCTCCTAGATTCGGACCCTGATCGCCATCAAACTCGAAAACTCGAACTCGACTAACACGAGCTTTTACTGCGTACTGAAGCTCACCAGCAACCTCGGTCGAATCGTCCAAGGGAAGCAGACTCGGTGCGAGAATCGAGCGAGGTGTCCTATAGCTACCAAAGTCCCCACGTTAAACAAGAAGGGCCTTCCCTCCGCTTCTGTTGTAATTTCGATTCATTAGTTTGTAATAAGCTATTCTTATCAATACAAACGAAATCCCTGTTTCGGGAGATCAAAATTTACACCTACAGAAGATGGCGACCATAGTGCGAGAAACTATTTCTTCAACCGAAATGGTGGTAGCTCAGTTCGACGAGGTTCCTGTCGGGACAACAGTGGAGTCCCTAGAAATCGAGTTCGACCAGGCCACGTACGAAGAGTACTTGTCCTCCTCCTCCTCTGGTGGTGATGCGTCCCGCAAACGCCACCGAGTCGTGCGCAGGGGCCGACCTCAAACGGTCAAAACCCCCACGCTTGAGGATGTCATCCGAGTCATGGCAGGGAATCAAACTTCCCCAAAATCGATCACGGCCAAACCAAAGGCTAGCAACACTAGGCGGAATATCGCCAAATGGGTCGCCAAACAACTCTCACAAATCTTCGCCCAAGAGGAAGCGGAGGTTCACTCTGGCGCGAACCAGGTTGATACGATCCGCCCAGACGCTCCTCTTTCAAGAAGAGCCCGGCAGCGGTGACGATAGCTCCTCGCCCGGCAGAAGGCTCAAACATTCGCCTCGTATGACGGCCTGATGTATTATTCAGGTCTGAACAATGCGAGGCGGAGACTCGGCCCTCCGAGGGCTGAGGAGATCACCAAATCAGGAGAACTCTCACAAGCAGGTAGGATTCGCCCTGACCAAAACATCTCCCATTCTGTCGGAACCAACGCTTCAGGCGGGCTCGCCAAAACACGCGGATTCCGCTTCTCAGGTCACATCCCTGAAGCGAACAGACCGCGCAACACAGGCAAGTCTGATGAACCGTCGACATCAAGCGATCCATGTCAAGTCTGTCGACGGATAGACATCATGGCCAAATAAGCCTTCATAATAAAGGCAAAGCAGTAGGCGAGACATCCCAAATTCGCCCACATGGGCGAGTAGACGAGGTTCACGAAGTCCGCCAATAGGCGCAAACTCGCCCAAGCGTGGCAACTCACCTGTCATGGCGAACTTGCCCAACTCCAACACTTGAACACCCCTCCCGGGGTGCGCAAGGGGGTTCATCTAAACCTCGATCGTGCAGTCACGTAGCTGAACCCTTTAGCCCTGGCGGCTATCACCAACCACCCGCAGAGGATCTCCGAAGGTACCTAATTCGCAAACGCACTATGCAAGAGGTGAGTCTGCAATGTCACTGCGAGAGACTCATTCAGTCAGTACTCACTGACTGCCAGTGTGTGGAAACGGCGAGGCCCTCGGTATTCGAAAGGCTCGCTCAATGGCCCTCCAAGCCGAGATCTTCGAGTCGATGATCTAGAGCTCCCGTCCGCTACAATCAACATGACGAACAAGGGTAAGGCCGTGCTTTCTGGTTCTCCAGATTCGAACTCCTTCCTGGGGCCTACTCATCCGCTTGTTCAACGTGAACAAGACGGTATATTCTAGCATACCCGTAGTCGCACAGGGGTGAGCATTGGATTTGATTACTCAACCTTAGCACCTCCCTCCGGCGGTGAAGACGAGGCCTGCTCAGCGGCAGCCACGTCCCAAACGTCGCACTTGAGTCAGGACGCACTGGCAAGAGTACACGTGGCCGAAACCACGAACGATCAGACGGTTGCCAAGAGGTTCGAAGAGCAACAAGCAACCATCGACTCCTTAAGGGAAATGTTGGAGCAGCTTCTAAACAGGAAGAAGAAGAAGAAGAGAGCCCAGCGTACCTTACCGCGACCAACGAGGAGTAAGGAGTGGGTACCTCCTCTTCATCCAACAACTAAAACGGAGGATAATGTCGGGCCATAGTCCGACTACTCTTCCAAAACATTGCTAGGGACGTCGCACACTGGGGGTAGCGCCCGCGACAAGAGGTTCGATGAGTTCCAAAGCCAGCTCAACGCCTTAAAACTCCAGCAAAACATGAACAAGCTGGGGGTAGTCCGACCCTATCCTGTCGAGTGGGATACAGTCCCCTACCCAGCGAAGTTCAAGCCGATTAGCTTGGTACAGTTCGATGGCAAGGGCTCACCCTCACAGCACATCTACTATTTTATGGCGCAGACCGGGTTTCTTACGGGGAATGACGCTATCCTCACCCGGTTGTTCATAGGCACCCTTAAGGGGGTAGCGTTTGAATGGTTCCGCAAGTTAGAACCTGGCTCTATCAAGTCATGGGCTGACGCGAAAAGGCTCTTCTTGGCTCGCTTTTTCGACGACGACACGGAGGTGTCGATGGCCACCCTCCTCGCCGAAAAGCAACGAAAGTCGGAATCGGTCAACTACTTCGTAAAGAGATTCAGGAACCGATCGGTCCACTGTCGGGACCAAGTTTCTGAATCCACGCTGATCGAGATGTGCCGCAATAATCTCTCGATCCACATTCTGTCTAATGTCGGCACGGTGGAAACCTGGACCTGGAAGGAACTTATTCGCCAGGACGAACAGGTGGAAAATATGATCAAGAGGCTAGAGGCCGAAGAACCTCACCCCAAGAAGGGAGCCGTGGAGCCGACCGTGCCGAAGAATCCCCCTCGAACAAGAGGAAAAGAAATCATGGCCGTCGATTCTACTCCGACGCCCAAAACGGCCCAAAGGCCGAAGCCCAGGCAGTTCGAGCAACGCCCTCCAAGGCAATATGACTTCAGAGAGGACCAAGTGGTAGCAACATTCGACACTCTCTTAAAGAGCAATCGAATCAAACTACCAGAGGTCACGAAGCCTGAGGAGGCGAACAAGACTAACGACCCGGGTTACTGTGCGTATCACCGGTTCCTTAGTCATCACACCTCTAAGTGTTACATCCTCAAGGACAAGCTCCAGGCCCTCTACGATGCAGAAGTCCTAAAGAAGGAGAAGGTACAAAAGCAAGTGACCACGAATATGATCACCTTGAGTTTTGGGACAAATCTCCCAGAGGTTCAGGCTTCGGCGGGGGTGATTCCTATCCCCAGGGCGATCCTAAAAATCACTAACGACGACCCTCACAACCAACGAGGGAAAGGTTTAGTACCCCAGACATTGCCCTTAGGTCAGGTGATGTGGGTCCATCCAGACCTCCTCAGTGACGAACATTGGACTACAAAGCCTTCAAGGAAGGCCAAAGGCAAAGCTTGCAATGTCGTCTCCGCTATGCCAGATGGAGACCAGACTGCAGTATCTACCCTCGCTGACTCCGATGAGGAAACTGTCGCCCTCGCTACTCGAGCGGGAAAAGAATTCGCCAAAGAATACCCTACGAGGGCGGAGAATGCGGCAGGACCTCCCACAAGGCCAGCCGCAGCAACCCCTCCGGAGCCAGACAGGCCGAGCTCGAGCAATCAGCCTTTCCGATTCAACGTGCTCGCGCAGCTGAAGAGCATCCCCGAGCGAATTACCATGTACGACCTCCTGCGGTTATCCAGGCCTACCCAGGAAGCCCTACAAGAGGCATTGGCCGACTCGGAAGTCTTCGCCACCCACTTCTTGAGGGAAGAAGACACGGAACGGGAATGTGCGACCGAGAGGCGGGTTCCTTACATCACATTCACTCCTGAGGACATGCTCATCAGAAGCACGTCTCATGATCGACCACTGTACTTCACGGGGTACGTCGGTTCGTCGAAAGTGGCTCAAATTCAAATCGACCCGGGGTCTGCACTAAGCATAGTACCCCTAAAGTTGATCAAACACCTAGGGATACCCCCGAAACGTTTATCCACGACTACCATGACTATCTTTGGCTTCAATGCCACTGGGACTCGGCCGCTCGACAAGATCCGTCTGAAGTGCCGAATAGGCGACATGAAGACAGAGGTGACCTGCTACGTCATCGACGCCGAGCCATCCTACAACATGCTCTTAGGACGTCCGTGGATCCACGGAACCGGATAGTCCCGTCCACGCTACACCAATGCTTAAAGTATGTGGATGATTACGAGCGGGTGAGAACAGTAGTAGCCGACAAGCAACCCTTCAAGGGCGTCGAAAACTACTTCACAGACTCTCTGCTATACAAGGACCCCGACGAACCCCCGAATGAGGAGCTCGAGAGCAGCAATGAGGCGGATAGCGAGCATGAGTACGGTGACGGCCTGGTCCTGAACGATTTCGAATCAATTGTAATTGGCTGCGAAAGTCACAATGTAACCAACGCTGTTCAGGCGGAGGAGATTATCTTGAATGAGAAGTTCAACTTTGCTTATTTGTCGTCTTACTCAACATCCGAGGATGATGCGCCTAACGACCTAATGTCGAACACTTTCCTATATGCTCGTCGTATGTCGCGAAGAGACAACCGATCAAGTCTTCACAAGTCGTACTCGTCGTGCCAGCCCGGGATAACTATCAAAAAGATATTATCTTCGGACGAATCGATCATCCTTTGCGCACGTTGTGGGACGAGTCTGAAGATGAAGACCCCGCGCCTCAGTTTTCGCAGTACAGTCAAATCGCGAAGCGCATGATGAGCAACATGGGGTACGACCTCACTCGCCTAGAGGGCCTAAATTACGGCCGGGGGCGAAAGACGATCATCCGACCTGCTTACGTGCCTAAAGACAAACCCTCAAATTACTTCAACAGGACTCGGAGAGGTTTAGGCTACTCCTCTTCCTCATCGGATTTGTTCTGTTATTTCAATGAGGACTCCGACTATGCGCGTTCAGGGGATTGATCATCGACAACCTCAGCATGGGACTCAGACGTCAGCATAAGGGAATTGTTCGACAACCTTACAGTCAACATGGCTACGATTGATCTCACCGAAATGGCAGGGGACGGACAGGTTCCGCTTTATGATGAGACATGGGACCGCCACGTCAACGCTCAGTGGAATAGTCATTTCGAGCACGTTTTATGATGAGACATGGGACCGCCACGTCAACGCTCAGTGGAATAGTCATTTCGAGCAACGTGAACCACCGACCAAAGACGAAATCCTCCAAGTGAACATGGACGATGAGATTAATCCCAAACTCATATTCATCAGTGGTAGTCTACCTCCCCAAGAGAAGGAAGATCTCATGGTCCTCATACGGGAATACATTGATGTCTTCGCATGAAATTATGAGGACATGTCCAGCCTTGATCCACGGGTCGCCATGCATCGCCTCAACATCGGCTCAGACGCCAAACCAATCAAACAACAGCAGAGGCGGTTTCGTCCGCAAATCATGGAGGCAATCGAGGCCGAAGTGAAGAAACTGATCGAATCCGGCTTCATCAGAGAGGAACAACACCCCGACTAGGTAGCTAATATTGTTCCAGTCCTGAAGAAGAATGGTAAGATTCGCATCTGCATTGACTTCAGGGATCTTAATGTTGCTTGCCCTAAAGACGAGTTTCCTTTGTCCATCACGGATATCATCATTGATAACACGTGCGGGTTTGAGAGGATGTCCTTCATGGATGGATTCTCAGTGTACAATCAAATCAAGGTACGAGCTATGGAGTTCTTTGATGATAAACACATTTCATTCAGGACTCCCATGGGGGTATATTGCTACACGGTCATGTCATTCGGACTCAAAAACACAGGTGCAACCTACCAGCACGCCATGAGCACGATCTTTTGAGATCACCTGCGAAAGACAGTCGAGTGCTATGTGGATGATTTGGTCGTGAAAAGTCGCAATAAAGATGACCATCTCCAAGACTTGAGGGTGATGTTTGAACTCATGAGAACTCACCAACTCAAGATGAATCCTACGAAGTCGTTCTTAGGGATGTCCAGCGATAAATTCCTCGGGTTCGTGGTAACAACAAAAGGAATCCGAATTGACCCAGACAAGGTACGAACTATTCAGTAGCTCCAGCCGCCCCGAAATATTAAGGAACTAAGGGGTCTTCAGTGACAATTGGTTTACATCCGAAGATTCATCGCAAATCTTTCGGGTAAGTGTCAACCCTTCTCCAAACTGATGAAGAAGGGTACTTCCTTCGTGTGGGACGAGCCTTGGCAACAGGCCTTTGAGGATATCAAAGCTTATCTCTCGAACCCGCCCGTCCTTGCGGCTCCAATCTCGGAAAAGCCATTCCTCATCTACATACGGGCTATGGAGCATTCCCTGAGCGCTCTCTTGGCACAAAATGACGACGCCGGTCACTAGCAGGGCATCTATTACCTGAGTAGAACCCTACAGGGCGCTGAACGGCGGTACCCTATGGTTGAAAAGGAGTGTCTAGCCTTGGTATTTGCCATCCAAAAGATGCGACACTACCTAGTCGGCCAAATTGGTATTTGCCATCCAAAAGATGCGACACTACCTAGTCGGCCAAACCATCCATGTCATTTCCCGGATGAACCCCATCCGAGTCTTCATGACGCTAGTCGGCCAAACCATCCATGTCATTTCCCGGATGAACCCCATCCGAGTCTTCATGACGCAGCCCGCGACCTTAAACTGGCGTTTGGCTAGATTGGCACTCTTGCTGTCTCAGTACGACATTCACTTTATGCCACAGAAATCAGTCAAAGGACAGGCCATCTGTGATCTCATGGCTAGTCATCCGCTAGGGGAGAAAACTGACCTATTCGAGGATTTGCCAGATGAACCCCCCGAAGTCAACACGACCTCCCCAGCGGAAGCCTGGCAGATGTTCTTTGACGGCGCGTCTCGCGTCGGCACAAGCGGATCTATCGTTGTAGGAGTGGGGGTGGTCCTCACTTCCCCACATAGCCACGTGCTACCCCGAGCTTTTTCTCTAACAGAACCATACACCAACAACGTGACTGAGTACAATGTGCTACTCATTGGACTCGAGTTGGCAAGAGAGTTAGAGATAAAGCACCTCGAAGCCTACGGTGACTCCCAACTCATTGTCAAGCAAATGACGGGGGAATACGAAGTCAGAAACGACGACCTGATCCCACTTCACAAAGCAGCCACCAAGTTAGTAGAGTCATTCGAAAGCTTCTGCATCGAACATGTGCTCCGTTCCAAGAACACGCACGCGGACGCCCTCGCATCCCTGGCGGCTAACTTGGCCCAGCCACTAGAAACGACTCAATGGATCACTGTGACAAGCCGAAGACTCTTTCGACCTAAAAACGTTCTAGAAGTGAACGCCACTCACCAAGTTTCGGATCGGCCCGACCCGAAAGATTGGCGTCTCCCGATCATCGACTACGTCCTGTACGGCATGCTACCCGAGGACGCTAGGGAGCGAGAGTCTGTCTGCCGACGTGCCTCAAGGTTCTACTACAATTCGACCACGAAGACGTTGTATCGAAGGCCGTATGACGGCTTGTTACTTCAATGTCTTTCAAAGACAGAAGCACAAGAGGCTCTGCGCGAAGCCCATGATGGCATTTGCGGAGCTCACCAGCCCGGACCCAAGCTTTGGGATCGATTACGGAGAATAGGCTATTTTTGGCCTGGGATGGTCAGCGACGCGGTTGCTTACGCAAAGCGTTGCCACACGTGCCAAATCCACGCCAACTACACGCATCAACCTCCTGAAGACCTACACCCGACAACGGCGTCATGGCCTTTCGAAGCATGGGAGATGGACATCGTCGGACCAATATCCCCGCTGTCGGCAAGAGGTCATCGCTTCATCCTCGCGATCACCGACTACTTCTCTAAATGGGCCGAAGCCGTCCCCTTAAGAGAAGTCAAGACCAATGACGTGATTAAGTTCATCAAACATCATGTCATATACCGATACGGCGTACCTCGACGTATCACTCATGACAACGACACACAATTCGTTAGTCATGCGTTTACCCGGTTTTGTAACAAGTTCCGAATACAGAACCTCTCCTCTACAGCCTACAACCCTTCGGCGAATGGCTTGGTCGAGGCCTTCAACAAAACAATCGTAAAGATCTTAACCAAGCTGACTTCCAACAGCAAGCGCGATTGGAACGAGAAGCTGGGCGAGAGCTTATGGGCGTATCGCACAACGGTTCGTACACCAACCGGCAACACGCCTTATTCGTTGGTATATGGATGTGAGGCCGTGTTACCATTAGAAATTCAAATTCCATCCATCCGTGTCGTCCTAGCTACAAGGATGACGACCGAGGACAATCATCAACGACGCCTCGCGGAACTTGAAGCGTTGGATGACAGGCGGCTTGAAGCTCAACAACACATTGAGTTCTACCAAGCCCGAATGGCTAAGGCTTTCGACAAGAAAGTCAAGCGTCGATCCTTTAAGGAGGGAGAATTGGTGCTCGCTGTTCGACGACCGATGATCCTCACTTCCAAGAAGAAGGGCAAATTTCAGCCCAAATGGGAAGGACCGTTCATAGTAGAGACAGTCTATTCGAATAAAGCTTATCGTCTCGTCAAACCAAATGACGACAAGATCATGATGCCCTTAGTGCCCCTCCAAACTCCCACGAGTGCATGAGTCTAAACCGGTCCTCACTCCCTCCAACTGGTACACGAGGCTAAATTGTTCCTACTTTATATACTCCGACAGGTAACCCTATACAAGTGTAACCTAGATCGCCACTTGGTCCAACCTCCCTACAGTTAGGACCAAAATCAACTATCAAGTTAATCTTCACCTCTGATGATTTTAACTTACCAATCCTCTTCAATAGGATGGTGAGCCCCAAAGTTGCTCACATCGCGGCAAACAATCCTGTCATGTTAACCCTCACCTCTGACAAAATCAACTTATCAATCCCCTCTAATGGGATGATAAGTCCCCATAGTTGCTCCGATCATAACGAAGTTCTATCATGTTAATGATTACCTCTGATGGATGGCCCTGTTATTTCCACGAGTAACACGACCTAAGTAGCAACCTACCATGTGATGTGTCGCTACTTCCGTCAATAGTCACACTCCTACGTCCCTGAACTATCTGACCTATTCCGAATATCCTACTATTCTCTTAGAGTAACCGATGGGTAGCGGCCTACCATGTGACGGCTCCTACAGCCATCAATCGTCATATTCCTACATCCCTGAACGATTCGATTATCATTCACATCGTCGCCCTCGGGGATGACGATGATCATCAAAAGGCGGATTATCAGGCGACATGCCCCAAACGCCCCCTCAAACAATAACTCGCCAAATGGAAAGTCATTGTTGGGGTCTTAAGCTGGTCGCCTACACAAGCAACTGCTCTTTGTTTCAAGCTAAGTGTTACCCTCTCGGGTTAGCCTGAGCTACGACGCGAAAGTCGGGGTTAAACCGACCCCACGCGATCAGATCAACACCAGAAAAAAAAAGGGGCTATGCACGCAAAATGTTAAATAACCCAAAACATGAAAAGCCTTTTCAGGCGAAGTTTACAAGCAACATAGTTAAAATGTAGCAAACATCATCAAAAAAATTTAACAGGCGTAACAAAAGGAGAACACCCTAGAGCAGCTTCAGCAGACTGAAGGTGGCAATCCTCGCTTTAACGTCTGCGAGCTCCGCCACCTGCCTGGCTCGGGCCTGTTCCTCCTGCCGCCGCCGAAGCCGGACGAGGGCAGCCTCACCGTCCTCTGCTTCCTGGTGCAGACCTCGGAGAACCTGCGATACTCCAGTAGCAAGGCGACAGACCCTTGCATTCTCGGCCTGCCATTTCTTCAAGTTCTCCTCCCCCCGAAGGGATTCCACCTCCGTGAAAGAGCAAGCGTCGTGGTAAGCGTCCATCTTGGCCAGCAAGGCGAGGTGTCGCTTCTGCAGATGTTTAAGCTCAACCTCCTGCACCAGAATGCGCCTCGCCAGAGCCTCGCGCTCAAACATGGCGCTCATCGCGAGCGGTGGGGGCTCGTCACCAGGGTCAGCATGCACCAAGCCCTCGAGGCGATACATCAGCCCCTCCAAGCGATGGAGCTCTTGCTCACATCGCCGGGCGAGCTGAGGACCACCCACACGACGGATCTCCTCCTGGCTCTCCATTATGAAGGGGAGCATATTATAGTACCTCCCAGCACCCTCGCTAATGATGGCAGGGACGTCGCTGCGTATGGCGTCGCTCCAACTTCTGGAGGACGACAAACACGGGACTAGGGTTGGCAGCCAGAGCAGAAGACCCTCGGGTCAAAATCTGGCAACCGAAGGCGGCGTCGCAACGCAGGCAAACCCTGTCAGCAGAGGAGGAGGAGCCAACACTCTCGGAGGCCATTGAACAGGGGATTCTATGAGTTTTCTCTTTTTAGGCGAATTTTCATAAATACGAGAACTCAGCCAAAGGGATGGCGAGTACATTATATAGCCAAAAGCCCAACGACTAAGATTCGCTGTCTCAAATAATCGACCGGCTCAGATGTCCCACGACGCTTCGAGCTCAACGCCCATAAAAGCCTCGGCTCTTGGGACTCTAAACCGACGGTTCGAATTGAGCGCGAAAGACGGAGCGTTCCGTCACTTCGCAATTAATGAGGATTGACGCGCACTAGTTGGCAAGCATTTGGGTCCGCAGGCGAACGCGTAACACAAACTCACCAGCGTTTGACCTTCGCTTGCAGCACAAACTCGCCAGCGTTTGAGTTTCGCCTGCGGTGCGAATTCGCCCCGCTTCAGTTTCGCCTGCAGCACAAACGCGCCAGCATTTGAGTTTTGCTTGCAGCACAAACTCGCCAGCGCAGGAGTTTCACCTGCAGCACAAACTCGTCGGCATTTGAGTTTTGCTTGCGGCACAAACTCGCCAGCGCAAGAGTTTCGCCTGCAGCACAAACTCGCTAGCGCTTGAGTTTCGCATGCGGTGCAAATTCGCCTCGCTTGAGTTTCGTCTGCAGCAATAACCCGCCAGCACTTTAGTTTCGCCTACGACTCTAACCCGCCAATGCTTGAGTTTCGCCTGCAGTATAAAATCGTCGATAATTGAATCTGCCAGTCACATGAGCAGGACGCTGAATGGCGACACAACCAAATATGAAAAGAGTGTGTACAACGAGAAAGTGCGAAATTCATTAGATGTTTCTGGACAGTACATTTGATTAAAGTTATGACTTTATAATCAAGAGAGTCATAACATTACATTCATTACATTCAAGAAACAAAGTATTGAACAGGGCATCCTCGATCTACTCCTACCCTACGAACTTATTCAAGGAGCTTGAAGGAAGCGAGCTCAGACCTAATCGCGGCTATCCTTTCTGCGTGCAAAGTACGGACCTCGTCTTCAACCTCTCGTCGGACCCTCGCCTCGAAAGAAGCATTAGCGACGGCATCTTCTTGGCACAACGACAAAAGATCGCGTCTTTCCCTCGCAAGGACGCCATGCACGGTCTCAATCTGAACGCGCAGACCCGTCAAGATTGATTCTCCTTCAATATACGGAGTCCTAGCCAAAGAGATCGAGCAAGCAGTACTCTCCATCTCGGCCTGCAATAGACGTCGGCGGAGATCTAAGCGAGCGATAAAGGATTCTTTGTCTTCTATGTCTCGCCTTCGGCACTCTCGCTGCCACGCCTCGCGACGACGAGCCGAAACCAAGAATGACTCCACTTCGGACTCCAAGTCCGCCTGTCGCAGATTCTCCAGCTTGTTTATGAGCGACTCAAGATCAACGAGCCTCATCGAACAACGTATGGCGAGCCTGTAGTCGCCCAAACGACGGATTTGGGTAACCCGATCTAAGAGGGCCTGCTTTAGGTCCGTGAAGACACCACAGTCCTGATCGACGGCCGAGATCGCCCGCTTCACAGCACCCTCCAGCTCCTCCATATGGATCTGTAGATTGGCTGAATCCGAAGGTTTAGGCTCCGGATCGTGGCCAGGTACAATAGTTGAAGAAGAGGCATCGCTCGCCTTCTTCTTCGAAGCGGATGCTTTAGAGCGCGGCGCCATTAAAAACGAGGAAAAGAAGACGAGCACAGTGACCTCCTTAACTAGGAGAGCAACGTAAATAATGAGCACGCTCATCGTTCAAAGGTTTAATCGGGCGCAGGGAACAGAGAGTTACCATTATGACGCCTTCAATGCGAAGTGACATACCAATGTCAGTCTAGCTGGCAGTCACGCGATGCCGCGACCAGACACGTGGCTCATCTTATTCGCTTACGGCTCTGAATGGATTTTTCACCCGGAGTTCGCCTTCGGTCCAAACTCACCTACGATTCGGATTCGTCCCCGCCTGTGGCCAGAATTCGCCCACGGCCCGAATTCATCTAAAGTTCGCCTGTAACTAGAATTCACCCAGGGGTCGGATTCGTGTGTGGCTAAGAGACCAAAAGGCAACATCAACACAAAAAAAAGAGAATATGCGCAAACACGTATGGAAAACCAAAGGAGCATATCATTCATCCAGTTTTAAGATAGTACATTTGAACAAAGTTATGATTTTACAAACCATTAACACCAAATGTCTTAAACAATGGAGAACCTAGTCTAAGAGGCTGAAGGACGCGAGCTCCGCTTTAGCCGCGGCCACCCTCCTCGCATGGTCTTCCTGAGCTTTATCCTCAGCTTCCTTCTGAGTCCGACCCTCGAAGGTAGACGCGGCGACAGCGTCTTTCTGCCACAGCATCTCAAGGTTTCGAGTCGCCTCTTCGACGGTTTTGTCAACTTTCTGGCTTTCAGATCGGAGGCCCTCTAAGGTCGTCTCCGCAAGTTCCAACTCAGCCCTCAAACAGGATACGGTGGAAGTAAGAGTGCCTATCCGTTCCCCCAGTGAGCGCTGCTGGTCTACCCAGAAGGCGACATGGGACTCCAAACCCGCCATTTCCCTCGAGTGAACCTCCTGTTCCCATGCCTCCCTACGCCGAACTTGAGATAAGAAGTGATCCACGTCAGTCGCGGGACCTCCTTGCAGCAGAGTCTCTAGGTGTGTCAGACGCGACTCCAGATAGAGAAGTCGCTGCCTGCAACAGACGGCGAGACGAGGCTCACCCAACCGCCTGAGATCGACCATGCGATCCAGGAGGGATTGTTTGAAGTCAGCATAGACCCTAAGACCAAGGCTGACGAGGGAAATCATCTGCTTCGCGGCATTTTCAAACTCTTCGATACGAGCCTGAAGAGGTAGAGAGCCTGAGGGAATGGGCTCTTGACCCTGAGCAAGCGCTGCAATGGGAGGAACATCAAGGTAAGGCTCCGCCCCAGGCGGTAGAATAGGCTGCGAAGTGGGGGAAGTCACGGTTCCCTCGGATTCGTCGTCAGAAACGAGTATGGGCTCAGTCCCACGCTCTCCGGCGACGGGCACCCCTTCCCGAACTGCACGATAGCCAAACAAAAAAAAAGAGGGTTAAGAGAGGGGAATGTCACCTTACTCACAAACCCACAATCTAACCGGACAAGGGTCTAGACGCCAAAATACCTTCGGCGGCGGCGGTTTCGGCGGCGAAAGAGGAGGAGACACCCTGGCCCTTCTTTGAAGCAGTCTTCTTCACCTTCGGCGCCATCACAAACGCAGCAAAAGGAAGTGTGTGTTTTCTTCGGAAAAGACAACTAAAGCCACGGCACCCCTCAATGCAGAGGGAGAGGCATTAAATACATGGCGTGGGGGAATGCACGCCGTTCGATTGAACCGTTCAAATCGAACAGTCACAGATAAGGCAAGGTGATACCAAATTTAACGCAAACGGTCGAGATGTGTCGGTTTCCAACACGATCTCTAGCCAACGGCTTAGGTTGGACGCGAAGAACGGGGAACCCCCACTACAGAACGAAGAACCCCCACTACAGCCGCCTTTAGCGGGGGAAAACGTGCCCACGTCGTCTTAACTAATAGACGCGTGGCCCACCAAAAGCAAGGCCCGCCCGCGAATTAAATTCGCCAGGCGAAATCGCACATACAGAGTTCGCCCGAAGGCTCATACTCGCGCACCATGACTTAACCACGTTTAGGGTTCGAACCACTTTCAAGTTCGCCTGGAGATCGACCCAGTTGGGATTCGAATGAAGCCTGAACTGTTCGTAATAACACCTAAGGTTGAAATTCGCCTGCAGCGAGGACTTGGAGGTGACCAGGAGTCATCCGATACGAGTTAACCAACGGTTGACTTGACAACGCCCGCGGTAACCAGCGACAGAATACACACACACAGAATAAAAGGAGCAATGACTGGGATGAAAACACAATTCCATTCATTAAGAGAGATTCGAATACAACGATACAATCGAAAGCATACTAAAAATCTCTCAGCCGCGACTCCAACTCGCGAATCTCCTCGGCGCGTTTAAGCTCGACCCTCCTCAGGATCTCTCGACGAATATCCGCTTCAGAGCGCAAAAGCAAGTCTTGGATGGTGTACTTCGCCGCCTTGAGGGCTCGGCCCTTCTCCTCAATAGCGTCGACGACCAGCTGCTGTCGAGACTCGAGTGCCTCCAACTCCCCGATCACCTGTTCACGAGCCTTCTCCTGGGTAGCCAACAAGGCCTGCACATTAGTAATCATTTGCCTGGTCCCCGCTATCTCCGAAGATAGGCGGGAAGCACGAGAATTGGCCTCTTGGCGTGCCAAGCTCAGTCGCTCACTCTTGACTGTAGCGCGCTCCAGCTCTTTCGTCAACCTCGCCTCCAACGATGTTGTTTCCTCCAGTCTGCGATCACGCTCCTCCAATGCTATCTGGACCTCGCCAGACGCAAGGTGGAGGATCTCGGAGCCCGTGATACGAAGGGCAAGAAGTTGTCCGACGATCTGTTCTGCCTCCTCCAGACGTTCGAAGTACGGCTTGGCGACAGAAAGACCCAGAATTCTGATCAAAAGGCCCATATGATATTCAAGGGCCTCCTTGAACTCCTCAAAGGGGCAACTTTCCTCCAATGCGAGCTGGATGCTGTCTGCAAGGGTAGCTTGGAGGCTAGCAACGGTTCGGTCCACCAGCTTTTTGCGCGAGAGGGCCAAGGGAGAGAGGGTAGCCTCGTCGACAGACCAGAGCAGGGACCGAAGCACTGATAGCCGCAACAGTGGGAGTAGTAACAGACACCGTTGAGCACGAACCGACACCATCGGGGTCTCAACCACCGATCTGAGGCCTCAACAATCGTCGAGATACGGGGTGAGGGATCAACCACCATACAGGTAGATGCTTCCCCTTGGGTAGAAGCCCCCTGAGCCGGCGACCCTATCACGACCGGCGCTTCATCAGGAGCGTGGGTCTCCCTTTCAGAGTCGGATGGTCCCTCGTCGCTTGACATCGTCTCGTGGGGCGAGTCATCGTCTTCGCTGCCATTTTCGCTGCCTTCTTCAGCCAATTGGTCAGCCCAAGTGTGAGAATACTCTTTTCCAGCGGCGTCCGAGGCCGGAGCAGCTACAAACGCAAGAAGGAGATTAGCAGTAACATCTGAAAAGAACCCATAGATGATTCAATAAAGATGGATCAACGACATTCGATCATTTTCTCACCTGAGTCGCCGAGCTCTGCCTCCTCTCTTGCCCCCTCATCTTCATCGGAAGGAATGAGGATCACCTCATCAACCGCGCCTGCATTGAGTCAACGCAAACGTCAGAGGACACTAATTCGACCCTGCACCCGAGGATACGGTATTAAGGGTTACCTCTCGGCATAATGGTGGGGGTCGTTGAAACCACCACCTGTTGTTCCACAGCAGACGACGAAGGGACCGCCCCCCGAAGTTACCGGAATCGTCCCCGAGGCAGTAAGTGAAGAGGGCGCGATGCCACCGGCCATAGGAATGGTCACCCCGGGAATTAGCACAGGGGTTGCATCCTGGCCTCTCTCCGCTCCAATAGCCTCAGCCACCTCATCGTGACGGGCCTTCTTGGTCACCTCCACCCTGGAACTGTCGGCCGCTTTGGAAAGAGAGAAACTGCATGAGCCAGAGCCGGCGTCCAGCTAACCAGTGATTGTTTCCCCGACCTGGCCAGGCGTTCAACCCGCCTGACCCAACTCATGCTGATCTCCCGACACATCGACTGGATCCCAATTAAGATAGGATCTAATTGAGGATGAGGGGATGGAGCGCGAGCCGCAAATTCCCCGAAGTCTCCCAAGCCAGCGTGAAGATCCTCGGCCTCCTCTTCAGGGGCATCCTCGAACCATTCCTCCGCAGTTTGGCGACCCTTTCGCCTTGAGTGGTGGGGAGCTGCCCTCGGGCGACGCCCTCGCTCTGCCAAGCAAGAACTTTGAAATCGGAAGCCCTCAGGGTTCGCGTTGGCACCCCGACACCACCGACAATAGAGGAGCGAATGGCGAAGGGCGCGATCCTTAGCCGGCAACTCGAAGTGCGCATTAGTGCCACCAACATAGGTCCAGAACCACCCTCGCGCACCATCAACCAACCCTCCTTCGTACTCAAAATGAGGGTTAACATTCCCGATATAAAGTTGGTCATACCCAAACTGGCGGGCAAACCTACAAGGGAAATAAGGCTCAATGTAACACACGGAGGCAGTTCGCAAGACGTGATACCCCGGCCGGATGTTAACTAACCACCGGATGGTGTTATGGGCCGTCGTCGACACGTCCTGAAGTGACTCGCCATAGCCGCCCCCAGTGAAGTAAGGAAAGAATCGCTGGAAGTTGTAATGACCGAAGTAAGACAACGTTTTCCTCATGTCAGGGACGTCTTTACATTTTTAAGAGCATCTTTCTAGACGCTGGACAAACGGGACGGATCTCCCTCCCTGTAGAGCCGCTGGGGCACTCATCAAGCATTCACAGTGGTATATGAACCACGCCATCAGATAAGTATACGGCAACCCCACTCTCGGATTAGGGGTCTTGGCGACTTCGCCTTCGCCCTCGTCGACATACGACACGCGACAAAACTGGTTTGTTAGTATGCGAAGCCCCCTTTGGATACAGGCTACTGTTGCTGACACCAACGCATATGGCCTCCCGTAGGCCAGGTGTACCGCAGGGTAAACCGCTTCCACCAGGAGCGCCTCGAAGGAATGGGTGGGAACCACGCACCTCTTCAACCACAGCATGAGATATCCCGCGAGCAGAGCCTTAGCGGATATGGGAGATTTGGTCTGATGGTGGAACGACTGAAAGGTCATCCCGAACGGGAACCCGCCCTCGTCATACTCAAGGGTTATGGCGGATTCCCCTTTGGCCATCCGACTCTCCACCTCGTCCTGGTCGCACTCACCCAGTGGTAGAGTAGGCCTCCCCTTGATATCGTTCCCAGGGAATAGGTAGTCAGCCCAGTTCTTGTGGCTGATCCCAGGAGTCCTCTTCTTCTTGCCCTTGTGGTCCACCGCGTCCAAAGTGTCGAGACATATGTGATAATGGCCGAGCAACTCCCATAAAGTCTCAACCATTAAGGGAAACTGACCCGAAAGATAGTCGATCTCGTCCTGACCCGGCACGTACTCCTCGTAGGGGAAGCTCCCCAACGGTAACCCCGACACATCATACATCTCGTGGAGGGTTATACCAAGCTCACCGTTGGGGGTAAAGAAGGTACCGCTATCCGGGTAGTAGAGTTCCAAGATACTGTGGAACTGTGGGGCATTGATCTTTAGGCCATGCTGGGTGGCTCGGATGGCTATGAACAGCTCGGAGCCCGCAAGTTAAGAGTTCTCCGTCAAGACGTACTCGGTGATCTTAGACCACCAAGTGCCGCTACCAGGCGCAGAATGAATCCATCCCAGAGCCCTGAAGTCCTTCGGAGGGAATTGCCCCCCTGCCTGAAAGAAACGGTGACGGAAAGTCTCCGCCACTGCAGTCGTCTCCCCCACAGGCCATTCATTATTCAGCAAAACGGGACGCAAGGCGACCACGCGCTTACAAGAGCTGTCGACCCCGTACCCAGCGAACGACCCTGTGAACACACCGCAAACTACCCCATCTTGGGTAGGAGTGAGATCCCAGTTCATCAATCTCGGGACCGCAAACGACCGCAACTCGACTATCGAAAACCCCCTCGGCATACTGGGAAGATAGTAATGAACCCCATCCACGACACGAAGTCATTTACTCTCTCCAAGCAACAAAGCTGAAGGGTCAGCCGCGGCATCGCCAAACATGAACTGGGGCTTTTTCAACTCCGCCCTGGCCACGTCTGTCAACGCTGCATCACATCGCCAAACATGAACTGGGGCTTTTTCAACTCCGCCCTGGCCACGTCTGTCAACGCTGCATCAGTAATCAACTCACGCAGCGTAAGATGATGCCCACAACTCCGCCCTGGCCACGTCTGTCAACGCTGCATCAGTAATCAACTCACGCAGCGTAAGATGATGCCCGTCAGCCACTCTCTTGACCAACTCCTCCGGTTTGTCAGCAGCAAAGACGGGTACTGGATCAAGAAGAGGGAATCGGGAGGGTGTCGCGTAGCCTGAGCCACCGGCAAGACCAATGGCAACTACCTTCGGAAGGGCTTCATCAGAAAAAGTGGTTGCAAAACAAGGTCAAATGAGGTGAACGAAAAGGGTAATTGGAATCAGAAAACTGCTTAGTCTTCCAAGCAGGCGAATTTCTTCAAACAGATCTCGCCTGGCGAGACTAAGCTCGCCTGACAAAAGCGGAATCCGCTTGATAAAAGACAAGACTGTCTGAACTGGATTCGCCTAAACAAGACCGAATCCGCCTGAAAAGGGGGAAAATTCACCCAAATCATGAAAATTGCCAAGACTAGCAAAATCCGTAAAAGAAGACAAGCAAACAGTGCTCGTCTTCTCAATGCAGCGTCATTCATCGACGCAAAATCGTTGGACTCACCCGAATGCACTCCAGAGACGCCGGCAACCGCACCAAGCCGCGCCAGCGGCAGCATCGCTAGAAGAACCACCCGGGCCCTTTCTCCTCGAAACGCACTTCTTAGACTTCGGCACCATATCGGAAGGTCGGGAAAGAAACATGAGCTTTTCTCTTTAAAAGGTTTGAGCGAGCGGAAATTCTTGAGCACAGTAATCCCCAAATGAAGGGGACGAAGCCTATTTAAGGGCGAAACGCTTGCGGTTGAGAGGCGAGGCCACGATCGGAATCGATGGCCCAGATCGCTCCCGAGGGGCGAGGCGTGGGTAGTCGAGGAACGTGGCCACGATTGAAATCAACGGCTCAGATCGCTCTCAACAGTTCGTTTTTCGGCGGTTACAAAGCAACCGTCGAGACAGGGAACGGGTCGAGCGAATCGAAACCCGGAACCCGCACCGAAGTTCACTGCCGGATCTGACGGCTGGGAGCAAAAAGTACGGCCACGATCCGTTATCGAGCGAGGCGCGCAGGAGTGATGCCGCCTTGTCAAATCGCATTTAATGTGACCTGACGAATCCACGCGGCCTTAGCCGAAAAGCACAAAGCACAAGACTTTGCTAACGAACACGTGACTCGCCTTCCACCATTCCGAATTTCGCCTGAAGAAAGAATTTTGCCTGCGAACAGATGGCAAGCTCGCACTTCAGATTGTCAAATCTCGCCCGTAAAGCGAAATTCGCCTGCAAAATGCTTAGTTCGCCTCCCCAGCATAAATGGGCCTCATCCAAACAGCTCATTTGTAGGGCCTAGTTCACTTCTGAAGGCGAATCTTGAGTGGTCCGACTCATCCAAGTTTCGAACCATCGATAGAATGGTCTCACTCACGCAATCAGGCTCACTGAACGATGCAGCTCATGGATGCACCCTCCGGGCGCACTCATGGGTAGCGATTGTTTAGTCAAAATCGTTACGATACAACCAAACTGCGACCTGACAGTTATGATTAAATCAAACCCACGCCTCAAACGGCTAGAGGTTAGAGCAGAAATCTTAGCATTAAGCCTAAGAGAAACTATTCGACAACTCATCATACTGAGGGGAATAGTATGACTAGCCTGATTCAAACGGTAATCGGTAAAGGTAAATCAAACCCGTTGATAGCTGAGAGTTTGCTAAAAATCCTAAAGAAAGCCAAATTCGCCCTAACTCATCAGGAACTTCTTTATTCAAAGTGTTCTACGCCGTCAATAAGCCCTCCCTCAACCTGCAGACCACGGCTTGGATTCCCAACATATAGTTGGTCATAACCAAACTGGCGAGCAAAACGGCAGGGAAGGTAAGGCTCTATGTGACATCGATTCTTCACCCGGAGAACAAGATACCCAACGCGGATGTTCACTAACCAGCGGAAACAACCAACGTCGAGAACAGTCCGGTCACTTCTAGGTTTCTCCTCGTCAATCAGCACGTCACCATAGCGACCCGAAAAGTGAGGAAAACACTTGAAGAACTCCCAGCTCTTACGGACTCGAAGCTCTCGTTGAACATCACTGAATTTGTTCCCGAGCCATCTGCTCTTCTCCAACAGCTGCATGAAAGGAACGGGGACATCAACAACGCTGGGCGCCGACATTAAGTCAGGACGGTGAAGAACGAGCCACGCCATCAGATATGCGTAAGGAAGCTCGACCTTCGGACAAATAAGCTCGGTCGATGGTTCAGAACCCCCCTGTGTAAAACTACTGACTAGACACCTAAGCCCGCAATGGATGCCAGCAACCATCGCTGGGAGCAGGGAAAGCTCTCTCCCGTAAGCTAGCTGAACGGCAGGGAAGAGCACCTCGATAGGTAAAGCGTCTGAAGGCTGGTACGGAACAACACATTTCTTCAACCAGAGAGCAAGGTAGCCTGCTAGTAGAGTCCGGGACCCAATGGACTTCTGCGCATGAAAGAGAAAAGAATGAAACTTGGTTCCCGCAGGAAAAGCTCCCTCAGCACTGGCAATGGTGTAAGAACGAGCCTCAGCCTTCTCCAACAACTCATTAACG
>NC_033800.1:131767784-131787306 GCF_001876935.1 Asparagus officinalis
GCCGACAAACTCTCTGCTGCCCACTGATGGCTGAACATATAAGCGGTCGACCGGTGCGGTCGACCGAAAACTGATATGACAGAAAACAGTTTTAAAGCTGATTTTTGAGACTTTGGAAAATTGTTAAAAATAACAAATGAAGTCCAAAAATAATGAAACTTTGGGAAATGTATATAAACATGTAAATGAACATGTTACAAAAAGAATTTTCCAAATTGCATTTCCCATTTGTGAAAAATCATCATTTTGCAAAATAGTTCAAAACACGAAAATGTAAACATGTGAAATTTGATATTTTGGTTAAACCATGTTTTGAAACTTTGCACAATGATTATATAGACTTAATAAAATATGTATATGATTATTGTTAAGTCCAAAAACTAAGAATACAATATTTTTACAAAATTGCATATTCTATGCAATGTTTTCAAAAACACAATAGTAAATATGAAATATGTGATTTCATATTATAAACATGAAAACTCAAAAACTGTATGTATATATATAACTATATATATGCATAGAAACCAAAACTGATGTATATATATATAACTATATATATATATGAAGAAACCAATAAATGTGTGTGTATAGATATTGAGCTTAGAGTATATAACACACATAATATAAAATCTAAAACTACATTACCCAAGCAATCTTGATCTTCAATTAAGATTGACTTGGTACACTTGCGGATGAAGCTTGAACTTGATCTTTAACTTGAATTGTATAGGCTTCAACCCGACATTTCTCCAACCTCCTTTGGATATCATCGTTGAAGTGCTATTCCATCCATCCTCCAACACGTTGTTTGCCTAGAATAAATACGAAAACACAAACACTAGACAAACAACATTAGTTGTAAATTGTTTGTAAATTATCATCAAAACAAGAAGGCCAACAATCTTCCCCTTTTTGATGATGACAAACAATTTACAAAAAAGATATATGCATGAAAGGAAATGAATATATAAATTATAATTCACATGCATATAAAATAAGAAAAAATATACTCAAACACAACTCACATACAAAAAGATAATGAGAACACATATAAATATGTTAATATGAAAGAAGTGTCTCATTAACACAAAAAGTATAAAAACCATATAAATGAATAGATTTATGAAATCAAAAGAAGAGGAACATGAGAATCATGCAAAAAGTTTTCAACTGAAAACAAATCAACCAAAAGAAATCATAAATCAAAGTTTAAATCCAAAAACGATGTTTGATCAATCAAGAAAATTTTCTTTGTGGGATTTGATCAAACCACATATGGAATACATTATAAGGCACGAATAGATGATCCATAAGCACAAACACATAAATATCATCATATAAGTGAAATATAATGAATTCAAAGCAATAAATCAAAACAAACTCTTTGACAAAAGAATTTCAAGAGAGGCAACAATATATCAAGCTCTTAAGCTTATTTCAACCCATATAATCATTTTAGCATCCGGTAAACATGATTTGGGAATAAACACCCAATAAATCTGGAGGGTTATATAAATACAAACCTCTCATCAAAATCAAAACTAATAATCATGAAAACAAAGGATTTGATAAAAGAAAAAAAATTGTTTTCATAATCAAAAGATTTTAAATCATAATTTTCAAAACCAAGAAAAGGAAAAAATAAAAGTACTAAAATTCTTGGTTTAAAAAATCATTTTGGCACCCAAGAATTCTTGGTGCTGGATTGATTAGGGACATGACCCCTATCATTCAAGCTCAAAGCCCTAGGGTTATGAACCCTCTTGGGCATATATGGTGCACTAACACGGTCAAAGCAATATTTACTCAAATGATCCTTTCGATTACAATTTGTGCAATGAAAAAGATCCATTTGTTTTTGTGGACCTTTAGCTCGTGCACGGGAATCATTTGCAAATAAAAATTGTCTTTTAAAATTATTTTGCAAATGAGAAACATCATTAAACAAATGTGGTCTACTTGAGAAATTTGTCAAGTTTGAATATTTTTTCAAATCATAACAAAACTTTGCCAAATGGCCAATTCTACCACAAATATTACACTTAAACACATGTGGTATATGAAAAACATTTGGCAAACTAGAATTCTTTTTCATGTCAAAGCAAAACTTTGCCAAATGGCCAAACCGACCACATAGATCACATTTATACACACGTGTATGTTTATGATGAGCAATGAGTGCATGTGTGTGTGCAAAATGTGATGATGAAGCTTGATGAGATGCACAAGGAGGATTAAAGTGAATCTTAGTAGGGTTATGTGCATCATAGCAAAATCTAGCAAGATGGCCTTTACGACCGCAATTTGTGCATTTGTAGACTTTGCTATACATATGTGCATGATTGATAGGGTGTTTAGATGTTTTAGCATGAGACTTAGCACACATGTTCATAAGCTTATCATGATTAACAATACATGTTTTAAGGGTTGAATCTAAAGATGATATGTGATCCTTAACATGATTCAACTCATCATTATGCATACAAGTATTGTCATTAGAAGTAGAACATATATTGTTTTCAACTCATCATTATGCATACAAGTATTGTCATTAGAAGTAGAACATATATTGTTATTTATAAAAGAAACAGTATCATTTTGTATGTTCTCTACTTCTAACATGGCATTATTTTTAACATGAGATAAGCTAGTGATGGATGAGGTTAATTTTTTATTTTTCAAATTTAACATATCATTGTTTTCTTTAAGCACAATATTTTCTTTTACAATGATATCAAATTTGGACACTAGCAACTCATGATCGGATTTTAATTCTACATGCTTGCTTTTAAGATCAATAAAATTATTTTGCAATTTTGTATAGGCATGAGATAATCTTTCATATGCACAAGCGAGTTCATCAATAGATAAATCATTATCGGAATCGGAATCGCTTACTACACAAGAGTTATCCTCTTGTGGCCGTGTGCATGATGCTCCACATGAACTTGAAGAAGAATCCTCCAAAGCTTGTCGGATTGCCTCCAAGTCCCCTTGATGTGCTTCAATAAATTTCCAAAGTTTGTAAGCACTATCAAAATGAACAAATTTGTTAGAAAAGGATGAGTCAAAAGCATTAAGCAAAAATTCTAACAAACGCTTGTTCATTGTAAACATTTTATTATCATGATCGCTCCACTTGGATTTCTCCAATGTGGGCACAATATAAGCACAATCAATAATTTTCCATAAGTCAATATTTCTAGATTCAACAAATAGTTTAAATCTAGAAGCCCATTGTGCATAGGAAAAATTAATGAATTTAGGAGCAACATTGGATTTATAGCCTAAACAAAATACATTCATATGCAAGCAAGAAAAAAGTAATCATATCTAGATTAGCACAAATACAATAACTTGGATCTTTAACTCAAGGCGGTTAGTCCTTAAATCAAAGAGCACCAAGCTCTGATACCAATTGTTAGACCCTAGAGGGGGGAGGGTGATTAGGGTCTTATACTAATCTAATCCGATTAAATGCCAATTAAAACTTATTAATAAGTTATCCTAGCAAATATGAAATACCACAAGATATATAAGCTAGGATAAGCAATGCAAACAAAGAGATATATCCTATATGTTGAATATGTATATGCAAGGATATATAAACTAACACAAGATGATATATCCTATCAAAGAGATATACAATATGATATATGCAAGGGAAATATAATCAACAAGCAATATACAAATGCGATATAAGATATGAACATAAAAGTAAGTGCGCCAATGCAATCACAAACAACCAATATGATTACGGAGTTCGGTCCCCACGACCTACGTCTCCGCTCCTCACCTCGAGGAGATCTTCGCTATCTCAACCGGGTTTTCTACGTTCACCCGAATAACGTTTACACCTCATAATACAATCACTATGTAATCACACCTCACACACTAAGTGTTGGTCCTAGCCCGTGTCCTCCTCCTCAAGTGCTCGGTTACAACCTCTCCCTAGGCACGTCAACCGACGCCACTCCTCTTGGATTCGACCCCGTCTCTCACCACACACTTCTCTCGGTGTACAAGTGTATTACAAGTGAATCCTCACAATTAAGCACAAGATAAATCAATTGATTGTTCTCTAAACAAGGTGAGAACTCAATTAAGCACAACTCTTAGTCACTAATCTCACAACCCAAAATTATACTATGAATGTAAATACAATAAGCTCAATAGGTTGTGTGTGAACAAAGAGATAAAACAATATAAACTCAATATGAAATCTAGCTTATGAAATTAAGAACAAACTTATAAAATGCTAGAATTGAGTTTAAGGAAACTTCTCTATAGATGACAAGAGAGAGGGAGAAGAATGAATGCTCAAACACCAAGGATGATCTCCACTTGCTCTTGTGAAATTGAATTCACAAACTCAAAACACTCAAATGCTTAAAAGCTTATAAACACACTTTAAACAAACTTAAACCCAGCAGAAAAAGACATTGTCGGTCGATCGGAAAATTCGTTGGTCGACCGGAAATTTTTATCGGTCGACCGGACCGGTCGACCGACAGACTCTCTGTCGCCCAGAGAACATATGAACTCAGGTTCGGTCGACCGGTGCGGTCGACCAAAAACAGATATGACAGAAAACTGAAAACTATTTTTCTGATTTTAAACACTGTTTAAAAATATCAAATAAATTCCAAAAAATATAAAACTTTGGAAAATGATTGTAGACATGATAATAAACATGCTACAGTAACTGGTTATCAGAAAGGACTTCCTAAATGTAAAATATAATCATTTTGCAAGGAGGTCCAAAACACGAAAATATAAACACATGAGTTTTGACATTTTAGCTAAACCATGTTTTGAAACAATACAAAATGATTTTATAGACTTAATAGAAGATGTAAACTATTGTTATGAAGTCTATAAACAATGAATATAGTATTTTATCAAAATACACATATAATACACTAAAACATGATTTCATGGAACTAAATAAAATTGATATTGATGAAGTCATATAAATGTATTAAGTATGAAACAAAAGTATGTTTTCCAATTGTATTCAATTGTTTCATAGTAAAATGTGAAAACTATTAAACCAAAACATATATGTATATATATAACTATATATATATACATGAAAACCAATAAATGTGTGTGTGTGTGTGTGTGTATGATATTGAGCTTAAAGTACCAACACACATAATATAAACTCCTAAACTAAATTACCCAAGCCACTTGCGGATGAAGCTTGAACTTGATCTTTAACTTGAATTGTATAGGCTTCAACCCGACATTCCTCCAACCTCCTTTGGATATCATCGTTGAAGCGCTATTCCATCCATCCTCCAACACGTTGTTTGCCTAGAATAAATACGAAAACACAAACACTAGACAAACAACATTAGTTATAAATTGTTTGTAAATTATCATCAAAACAAGAAGGCCAACATCTTCTTCGCCGACATCTCGTTCATCACATCATAAATAAGATCCAGCGTCAAGCATGACCGAATAACTCCACACGCCCTACTATTCATCTTCTTTCAAACCTTATCTTTCATATCAACAGGTTTCTTTTGCAACTCAAGAGTCTCTTCTAAATTTTGAGCGTCTAACGCATCCATCACCTGACACCTCCACAAACTGAAATTGATCTTGTCATCAAACTTCGGAACATCGATCTTCATGTTATTGATGCTCAAACTATGTATCGTCTTCGTAAGAGACGATCCCGATGTGATTGTTTCATACATGTTGTAGATCTAACTCTTTAAATAAGAATCCAACAGCGAATCCTTCGAACAAACTCCCAAGTCCAACCCGGAGCTCTGATACCACTTGTTGTGCGCGACGGAAGCGGTCGAATCACACACAAGCCAAACAAGAGAGATCACAACCAAAATACACAAGCACAATCACCTGATAACATAAGAGATTTACGTGGTTCGGCAATTGCCTACGTCCACGGGGAGAGGAAGGGGAGATTCCACTAAATCAAGAAGAGTACAAAGGGTTACAATCTCACAAAACTCACAAACTAACCCTCAACCAAAGCTCTCAACTTACTCATAATATCTCCCTCTCTTAATGCTCAAAAGTCTCTCTAACCTCTTATTACAACTCTTCTTTTTTATGATTGATTCTAATCTCCATATATATAGAAAAACTAAAACCAAAACAGACTAGGAATCCTAAAACCAAAAACAAAACAAATTAGGAATCCTAATAACCTCGTGTTACCAAAATAGATTAGGAATCCTAATAACCTTATGTTACCAAAATATATTAGGAATCCTAATAGATTAGGAATACTGTTATCCAACAGTTTCTGCTCTCAGAAGCTACACCTGCACACAATAGGCAAGCATTTGTGTTTATGGCTCCTCTTCTCAGCAATTTGTCCTGTGTAAGTAATCTATTCTGCACCGCAAGCCACAACACAAATGAGTGCTTCGGAAAATTCAGCTTCCCTCACACTGTGTTGTACCAGGGAACAATATGTGAAACAAGGGAAAAAACAGTGTAAACTGCTGATAACTGCATTTTAGAGTTCTTATAGCAAGTACTGAGAATTTGTTTCAATTTGTCGTTCCCTCCATTTGTTAGAACTTTGTTTGGGAATAACATTGTTTGTGTAATATTTCTTGTTTGACTAATAACAAACTCTTATGGGGTACTAATAAATTTGTGAGATGGTATATTTCAGGAATAAACAAATGCGAACAAGTTGTGACTCAAAGCGATGCAAAAATGAACATGAATAGTTGATTTTAGCCTTTAACGGTTGATGATCACGAGACAACCATCGATGGTCCATATGTCATCGATGGACCATAGTCAACGATATGATTTTCTAGAAATGAGAAATTGAACTATCGATAGACTACAATCAGTCATCAATGATCACTTCAAGCATTAGTGGACCGCGGTAAATAATTTGTGAATTTCAGAAACTAGAATTTGTACAATCAATAGACTATAGGAAACTTCGATGATCGGCATTAACCATCGCTGATAGGGTTTAACCATCGATTATTTGGATGCTTTTTGGTAAATTTTTAGATTTAATCTCAGTCGTTTGATCATATATTTATTCTTCTATTTCAACATTGATTAGAGGATTTCTTTCCAATGCTATCAACATCCATTCGAAGAGGGATGGGAGAAGAGATTAACAACAAGAAAGAGAGATGAGATTTGTCTAAGTTTGAGAGATCAAATTCTAGGGTTATGAAAGTTTGAGTAAGCATTTGATTCCCTAAACCTCATTCAACTTCTTCTCGTCGCGCTCAATATCAAGAGATTGTTTCAGCAAGAAGAAGTGCCCCTTTGTGTTCGACTCCAACACCGCTTCTTCACGGATCTTTAATGTCATTGATTTGAAGGGTAGGTTTTTAAAAGGGCTGTAAGATCTTTTCAATTACGCTTTAATTATTTTTAGAGTTGGTCTTATATTTTAAACTTATAATTTTGATGGCGTACTCAAATCGGAGTAATTGAGGGTTGGTGTGCTCAAGCCAAGGTAATTGAGTATGGCTAGCTAGGCCTAGGTTTTTAATTCACTGTGAGGAGGTAGGTATCTCAACTAGTTTTAGGTAGATTTCAGGGTCTTGTTTATAAAGCCTACTGAATTGGATAGTGATTCAGGAATAACTCTAATCATATTGAAGAAGGCCATTCGCGAGAAGGACGAATGGATGTAGAATTTTGATTTAAGCCGCTATAAAAATGTTGTATTTTCCTGTGTTGGTTGCTCCTTTTTATATTATGTTTCTATCCAAAAAAAATGTGTAGCAATCCTATTCAACCCCTGCATCTCATTTCTAACAGAATTAAGATATTGTATTTAAAAAAGTTGAGTAATTTAAATAAAATTTATAAGAATTGGTAAGACCCGTGCTTGAAGAGGAAAATTATTTTGCAATAACTCTATACATTGTTGAGTTGAGTTAACTATACATATACTGACATATATGAATTATATAGCAATGTGAAAGCGACAACTGTCACAGTAGCATCTATAGTAGGGCAATTAAAGCCACTAATTTCAAATTTCTCAATTAATTATTTAAGTTGTCAAAGTCCGCAAGCTTTTAGCCCTAAATCAGATAACAACAAATCTTAATTGGTCAACCCAGTAGCTTATTATGATAAAAGGTGCTTTCGTAAAAAGTGTCGGTAGTCAAAGAAATTAACAAGGAAAACATAATGAATTTAACTTCTATGTAGCTTGACAAGTCAACATTTTTCTTCATCTATTTTTTAACACGTGACATTCTCATCTAGTTGCTCGTCGAAATCTAACCTCTCACCAAAAAATAAAAACCGGTATCTCTTATTTAGAGGGTTTTACATTAAGGGGGGTGTTTGGTTGCACAATTTTATAGAAAAGCTTTCTCAAAATATCTGACAATGGTAATTCTGTAATTAAATTTTTTTTGTAGATTTTTGTAAACTGTGTTTGGTTCAAAAATTACAGAAATATCTTCTGTAAAGTATAAAAAAATATTAAAATTTACAAAAAACAATTTCCTCTCAAACACTAGTAGAAAAATGAACAAACTAGACGGAACAAACTAGACGGAATTTTTTTCCGTCTAGTTTGAAGCAAACTAGACGGAAAAAATTCTGTCTAGTTTGTTCCGTCTAGTTTGAATCAGTCTAGACGGAAATTTCCGTCTAGATTAACAAACTAGACGGATGTTATTTTTTTTTAAAATGACCACTCAACCTAGACGGAATTTCCGTCTAGGTTGATACAACCTAGACGGAAATTCCGTCTAGGTTACCTGAAAAACTCCCCCTCTTTTTTCATTTTCCCCGCCTCTTTCTTTCATTTCCCCAGTTCCTTTTTCTCCCCTCTCCATCTAAAAATCCCCAAACGGCCAAACCATCTCCCTCTCCAGACCCCCAAATCTCTCTCTCTATCTCCACGCCGCCGGCTCCAGATCTCCCTCAACCGCGACGGATCCCTCTCCCACCGCACCGAGATCCCCTCTCCACCTCCATCTCCACCGAATCCATAGCTCCCGTCCTCCGCTTCGCTGTCGCCTTTCGCCTCCTCGTCGTAACCCTAATCATATTATGGCGCCTCCTCTTCGATCCCTACGATACCTCCGCCTCACTCAACCCTCCGTGCCTTGGCGAGAGATCTCAGCCGTTCGATTCGATCCGATGGCCAAAGACCCCCGTCGCTATAGAGAGCAGCGTTCTATGGGACGGCGTTTTCTTCGTACGCATTGCCGAGTGCGGGTACGAGTACGAGCAGACCTACTCTTTCCTCCCCCTGCTTTTGTGCATTTTTCTATCTCGAGTAATTGATTACCAAGGTAACTGACAAAATCTTGTATATTGATGCCTCTACCAGCAAATTACCAGGTCTTGAACTTGGTGGGTCATTAGGTTACATGCTCTTTTAATAATTTAGCTCTCTCAGACATTTTGTTTGATTCCTTGATGACAGCAATGAGACAAAAACTTTTGGTAATTGTGCTGGAGGTATAGCAGGAATTATTATTTCCATATCAATTTTACATACATCATAATAGTACTATATGAGAGTCCATCAAATATCCAAATACTGAAATATTTGACATGGTACCAATTTTTGCATGTTGCTTGTGATTATTAGTACTTTTGTGGTAATATCTGTTTTACCCAAATGTGCGCAGACTATGAATACATATACAAGTGCAAAGGGGCTCTCAATATTTTAGTTTGTGGCCGTCTTCATAGTTTTTCTTATATTGTAGTTGATTTATTATGATGGATTTTAGCACCAATGTTTTTTAGTATCCAAGGTAGCTCCATTTCTCCACACTGGATTATGGGAGTTTATGCAAAGATTGTTTTGCATCTCAAAAATATAAAACGACATTGTTTCATTTGTGATGATCATGAAGATCCACTTTTCATTCTTACAGTTCAAAGTAAATACTATCAAATCAAAATTTTGATTATTCATATTTCACACCATGTTGCCATACAGTTTGTTTAATGCCGCAACTTCCATAATTTTCCATTAGTCAAGTCAATTTAATATTTTTTTCTTATCTGCTGAAACTTTTTTCTATTGTAGAAATGAAGCCCATCTAGTTTTCCGCCAACAAGCTGAGCAACTGTTGAGTTCCTCTGGGATATCAGCACTAGATCTACTTGCTTAAGCACTTGCAAAATCTGCAGTGTGTTCTACTTTTTTTTCCCTCAGTTGGAGGAGTTTGGATGCGTTAATTCGACCACTTACATTTGAGCTTTTACTTCTTTTGCAGGGATATACTGACATAAAGAAGAGATCAATTCTTTCATCTATGGAAAATTATGTAACTGTATTTCTTCAGTCAGGGAAGCCCTTTTACACACCCACGTAAGCAATGTGGCCTTAAAATTTCTCATATCAGTGAATTTAATTTTGATGTGCATTGCTTCTTTCATCTATTTCCTGTGTTAATGTGCACAAGTGGTCATCTTATTATTGTTATTATATATGATTGCTTATTGAAGTTGTTGTCGCCAGATTTACATTATTGGTCATCTGTTATTTACTTTATCAGCTAAAAGCCAAGTCATATTTAAAATTCAAATTACATGAGAGCTTAGAACTACTTAGGTATTTACGATCTTTTATGATTATATGACTATGAACAAATACACTTGTTCTTCTGACTTCTATATATGTATTCTCTGCATTGACTTCTACATATCTTGTTCTTATGACTGTGTGCACAAATTACATCCTACCCTTAGTTATGTATGTTTATTTTTTATCCATGGCTCTAGCTATTTTCTCTTCTTCATTGCATCCTGCCTATTTATCTTTCCCATTTTCCTTCTTATCTATTCTTTTGCTTCTCTTTTTTAACTGAGTGTTCACGTGCCATATTGATGACGTTCGTTGCTTTATCCTAATAAGCATTGCTTACATTTACTATAGTTCTTGCATATTACATAATCTATAAATGTGGTTGACTCCTCAGAAGTCCAGCGAGTGCTTGTACATGAAACTGTGAGCATGCACATACTTTCTAGTTTCTTTAGTACATGTTAACCTTATGTAAATTCACCGGTATCCTTAATTGACACACAGTTGGATAATTTGGCTGTAAGATAGTTTGTGGCAAGACATGTTATATAGTTGAAATAGAGTTGTTGATTAGGGGGTAGGACTCTAGTTTCTCTCATTCTTTTTCATAGTTTATATGTTTTATATATATATTTTATATTTCAAATGCATGGTGAGAAGTTGATGTTCATGTCTGCTCATAACTATCTATTTGGAAGCTTTTTCTGAAAATCCTATTCTGACAACACCAAATTGCAAGTGTATTTCATGATATGGACTAATTGATGTTAAATTTTGTATAATGTAGGATCAAAGAGGAAGAAACATGATGCTTCAACAAATTGGAGGAGTAAATGCAATTGGATTCTATAAATTATGCGAAGTTCATCAAGTTATGTAAACAATTGTATTCTTTATAATCTATGTAAAAAATTTATGTATCTTTCTAGTTTTTTGGTGAATGTATTATTTGAATATAATTATATTTGATATTGAAATATAATTAGATCGATTGTGTTGGATATGAATATGATTTGGTGTTGTGTAATATTGTGTACGTGTGATGTTATATAGCATGCAATGTGGGTTCTGCAAAAAAAAAAAAAAAAAAAAAAAAAAAAAAAAAAAAAAATAAAAAAAAAAAAAAAAAAAAAAAAAAAAAAAAAAAAAAAAAAAAAAAAAAAAAAAAAAAAAAAAAAAAAAAAAAAAATGCTACTTCCGTCTAGGTTGGTTTTCGTCTAGATTGATCAATTTAGACGGAAATCCGTCTAGTTTGATCCAAACTAGACGGAAACAGAATAAACCAATCTACCTAGACGGATTTCCGTCTAGATGAACCAACCTAGACGGATTGTAGACCAACCTAGACGGAAATTTTCGTCTAGGTTGGTCGTTTTTCTACTAGTGAAAATAGGCGAAAATCATCTAGAAATTTAACACCAAATTGACACTTTTCTATAAAGTTGACACTTTTCTATAAATTTAGGGGGTGTTTGGTTCAATTTCTACAAATTATAGGAAATCTTTCTATTTTCTATAAAGTTATTGGTCATTTTCTTGTTTTGAACCAAACAAGTAAAGTAAAAAAAACAAGAAAATTGGTACTTTTTGACTTCTCAAAACTTTTCCTATAATTTTTTAAAGAATTACAAGGAAATCATATTTTGGATGGAAAATATTTCCTATAAATTGTAGAATTTGAACCAAACACCCCCTAAGAATATGCCAATATTTATTAACATATATGGAGAAAAATTATAAACAGATTTATATTTCAAATTTTTAAAGCAACTAATTCCTTAAATCATGGACAAATCAATTTGAATTTCAAAAAGATTTCAGTTTTTAAGACATGTCATATCTTAAGAAGATCTCAAAATGATTAAATTTTGAATTTGAAAATTACTTAACAAATATTCCTTGAGGGGGGTTAGTCATCTAGAACTTAAAACTGGAACTGGGATAATTTGTGGGATAAAATTTTAAGGTGTTAGTCACATAGAACTAGAAAATGTGATATTTTTTATAGTGTTAGTCAAGTAGAACTTTTGTAGAACTAGAACTGTATTATTTTTTTAGTGCGTTAGTCAAGTAGAATTCTACTAGAATTAGAATTGGGATAATTAATCATAATTATCCCACAAATTATACTACCTATATATATAACCATAAGTTCTCCTCTCTCAAATTATCCCACACATTGGAAAGAATACAATTGGAAAAAAAAGTAAAACCCCACCTCCCTCCCTCTTGGTTAGTTTCTCTGCCTAGAAAATTTCTCTACCATGAAGTCAATCATCCGTTTATTTTTCTGTCTTTACTTTGTTTTTGTGATGATTAGATCTTTTATTATTATCTTCAAAATGTATTACTTTATTGATAGTTTTTTGACGTTAAATTACTTTATTTGATCTAAGTTTTCTCTCCACAACAGTGGTTTAGGTTAAGAAAATAGTGTTGGTGGGTTAGTGCCTCTCCACAACAGTGGTTTAGGTTAAGAAAATAGTGTTGGTGGGTTAGTGCTAAAGATATGCAGGCTATTTATGTTTTTTTATAAGTTAGAAATAAGTTAGAAAGCAATTTTGCGATCACATTGATGATTAGATGTTGAATGGTTAATGGTGATATCTATTACTATTAAATCGGCTCAGTAAATTGATTGTGATATTTATAGTTCATCTGTCGATCATCTGTTTAGCGACCATGGATGATTCCTGTGTACATTTCATTTATTTGCTGATTTGGTTTTAGCGATCATGATGAGATTGGTCTAAATGGTTAATGGCTGGAAAATGCTTATTTTTTTCTTTATGATGTTATGAGATTTGAACTTCGACATTTATGATCCTCCACTAGAAGCTCCAGGAAATGTTGCTGATGCAGACGATGACTCCGATAAAGAAGACGAGATACAGACTCAACGAGCAGCTGTAGGAGCTTTGAGAAATTCTATGGCAGATGTCGTGTGGGATGATAGAAGTCATGTGGAATGATGGAAGTCGAGTCACTCTAGGGATTTAGATTTTTATTTATTTGTAAATTATTTTATTATTTGAGATGAATAGTGATGCTTTATTGCATTATATTTTATAGTTATTACTAGAATTTGCTTATCAGTATTATATTATTTTTAATATACAATTATTAACAATAATAATTTATACCCACCATTACCCCCACCAAATTATCCTACCAAATTATACAACTTCATAATATTATCCATCATTATCCCACCAAATTATCCTACCAAATTATCCCACTTTAAGAATTACCCATCATTGTTCCACTAAATTATCCCAGTGTCAAAATATTATCCCACTTTACCAATTATCCCAGTTCTACTTAAAAAGTTCTAGGTGACTAACCCCCCCAAAGGAGTTCTACTCTCTCTCAGCCAGTCCTCATAATCTTTTTTTCTGTGCTCTTTATTTTAGAATTTTTCATAAAATCATATTGAATGTGATTGTTAAATTTGTTAAATTTGACTCAATAAGTCAATGTGATCTCAAATTGGGGCTTTTCTTCTCAATGAAAAGGAATCTACTTGAGTATGTTTAAAAAAAAATTTGTATGGTTCATTGGGTCTATTTTTAAGTTTTGACTTTTATTGTAAGATTCATTTTTTTAGGATTCATTTATTTTTTATTGTATCAATGAGACTAACTTTTTGTTAAAATTCTGAGCATGGTATATCCAAGTTAAATGTTTGCTGAAGTTTAAGATGTCGAAGTTCAATTTTGTTTCCTATCTAACAAAAGTTCAATTCCGTTGGAACTTTGAGTTATTTTTTGGTTACGGCTACCAATTCAAAGTCAAAAATAAGACAAACTTTTTTATATTGTTTTAAAAAAGAAAACTTTGAGATATGAAAGTTAAAAGTAGAGAAAATTGCCGGGGATATATGAAGCTAAAAAAAAAACTTTAATATTGTGAAAGAAAATATGACGATCGAGTATTGAAAATTTTGTTTTAACAAAGTCCCGGGCATCGCACGGGTAGAATACTAGTCATTATTCAAAGCAAAGCTGGAAGGTAAGACTGGAACTTTTTCAACACGATGTTATAAATTCTTCTGTTGATTTCTGAAAAGTGATTTGCTTTCATATCTATGTGAATAGCATGGGAAAGGAATATCAAGCTTTATTATGCTCAAAACTTAGCAAACTACCAATAATTAAGGAGCACGTGTTAATGCTACTAAAGTCACACTAGTTGACGTTCTAGATGATGAGAAATAGAAGTCATGGAGATGCCGATTTTGGAGGGAAAGCTTTCAACTTGTGTTACGTGTGGGTAAATGTCTTTAAACATCATCATCATCATCTAATAAAACATTACTGTATCCTTGCTGAGTCACATTTCTGAACATCATCATCATCATCATGGACTAAAATTTATAAATTAATATATGTTGCGATTAATTGTAAGTTCTAAATTTTTGCACGCACGTGTGGTTGTCGGAGTAAGATTGTAAAGGCATTAATTAGTCTATGCTGACTTCTATTATGAATGTATGGGCCCGTTTGGATTGATTTTTTGGAGCTGTAAAATAGGGAAAGCTGTCAAAAATGTCAGCTTTTTGACAGCTTCCCTCCAAAATCGCCTCTTAAAGAGGTGATTTTGGGGGAAAGCTGCCAAAAAGCTGACATTTTTGTAGCTTTTCCCTTACTTTCTCTCTCCAAAAACATGAACCAAACGCCCTCCCTTATTAATATTAATCATATAAGTTTGTATTGGGCTTATTTGATATTAACTTCCTGAATTTCTTTCTAGCTATTTTCATATAAAATGATCTAAAACTTGTTTGCCATCAGATTATAGTCCCTCTTAACATTTTTAGATTAAAACATGGGGGTGAAGAAGCTCCTATAAATTTTATGTAACAAGTACTTACAAGTAATTAGTTAGCTAGCTTATAGCTAGCTAACAAGTTCCATTCTGTGTTCATGAATGCATCAAGGGATGAGTTTGCAACCCATAATAAAACGTTAAAACTTTTCTTTTTTAAAAAAAAAGTGGTAAAATGCTTTCGTGATATTAAAATTGTAATTATGAATTCAAAAAGTAACTTATGGGGCATTAATAAAAATTTTAAGGATATATGCATGGGCGAAAAAGCAAATAACTTTGTAGATGTATAAAAACAAAATCTCCTAAACTTTCTAGCGAATGATTTGCCTCTAGTTTAGGGTAGAATTAGTGGAAAACGGCGATAGCAATGATAATCATAGAGAAATCAAATTGAGTAACATAATTAATTAGCTAGCATCCATCTCACCATATCTTATAATATATTGTAGAGAAAGGGAGAGGGCATTATAATAACATTGGGTACTACAAGTAATTAGCATTTGGTTCATCTTATAATCATATACTATTGTAGAGAGAGAGAGAGAGAGGTCGATGCCCTTCAAAGATAAAACGGTCGAACGCCTCCATGTGAACAGTGTTAAGAACTTTCACACCAAAGTTTAGTGGGTATAATTAATTAATTACTAGATAAGACAAACTGATCAAGTTTACAAAAGCTGGCTCTGAGACTTGAGCAAGAGAGAGGAGGAGGCTTGAGGCTCTAACAGAGGTGGGTATTTAATTCTTTCCTTTCTTTTGAATCATCTTCCTCCTTTTTATAACATCTAGGTTTTTCATGGTTTTTTCAGATTTAGTTCTAAACAAATACTATCTATGGATTTCGATTACCCAAATGGTATGGGTTTTGTTTAAATTTGAAGCAAGATTTAGCATCAAATCTAGGGTTTTCTCATGATGCTTGAATCTTTTCATTTGCTTCTGGTATGAAGGGAAAAAAATATCGGTTTTTGATGATTTATATGCACAGCAAGCTAGAACACTGAATCAGTTTAGTCTGATGTACTTCCAACTGGCTATTAGAGAATCTTTATTATTTCTTTATTACATGCATGATCCATTTACTTGTACTTCCAACTGGCTATTAGAGAATCTTTATTATTTCTTTATTACATGCATGATCCAAATGTAAACACTCAATACTTTTTTGATTTTCAAAGATTTGATGCACTCATAATTACTGATATAACGTTTCTTTAATTATTTTCCAGACAATTAGTTCTTAATTTAGGGTATGGATCCATCAAGCTTTGCCAACCAATGGAATCAGTTGAGCTATCTAAATCAGCAGCAGATATTGCCTGCAAATATTAGTGGAGATCATGACTTCCAACTACTTAACCCCACAGAGAGTGCTGAAAATATTTCCATCAATCCCTGTATTATGAAGCCTATGCTCACTTCTTTCTCTACTTGCTCACCAATTGAAGCTTCTCCCAAGATAACATACTCTCAAGAAAGGCCGAAGAAAATCCCAAAGATGATAAGTTGGAGTTCTTGTGTCGAGCAACTTCCGATTAACTTGGTGCCGAAAGAAGAGATATCGATAGGGTTTCATTCAATTCAAGATCAAGGTTTGAAGAGTAGTAGTAGCCAAGGGTTGAGGCCGGCTCATGCTCATGAGCATATTATCGCAGAGAGGAAGAGGAGGGAGAAGCTTAGCCAGCGTTTTATAGCGCTTGCAGCGGTTATCCCTGGATTAAAGAAGGTAAAATTAAGGAATGAATTTTTCTGATATTTCTAAAGAATACTAAAAGATTGTTTGAGGAACACATTGATATAGATGTTTTTTTAATGGTTTTATTGTTGGAAATTTTTCTAATTTGATCTTTTACTTACAATACAATTTAGATTCTCTAATTTGATTTCCTTAATTAGTGTTTCGAAATAAACTCAGAAAAGAAGATACTTATTCATCATCTGGTACGTTATGCGCTCCTCTTCTTTTTTGGTATCGGAGTGGATGTCCATCTTTTTCTCGCTTAATTTTCCTCTATTTAAACAACTTAGATGGAGTTAGTATTCAGTTCATGTGAAACTAATGGAAGTGTAGAAATTAGGGAATAGCTCATGTAAAACGTGCTAATTAACGAGCTTGATACTTTTGCATAATCCATCATCCTTAAACTTAATTTTGCAAAATGCTAGATAAACAATTATAAGATGACAACTACTGTGGAGTATGATATTAATTGCTCATTAATGCTCTGAGATCTCCGAATGAAACCTTTTAATGCAAAATATAAGGGATATTAATTATCTCTCCTTTTAATAATTAATAAAGAACACAAACAACAATGTTGATGATTACCTTGAGTTTTTCATGAAACTTACTCAATATTCCTCTCATAAATTTTTGAAAACGGCTTGATTCCCAAGTCAGAAGCTCTCACTTAGGTGCATGTAATTAAGTTGCTTATCATTTTCAGCTATGTGCATATGAATCCAGTTATCATAAAGTGAATACATGACATTTAGTTTTTGTTGGGCGTACGCAAACATAAAGCAATTCGAATATGCGCTTTTACATGTAGACCGTGTGTGCATGAGAGAGAGAGAGAGAGAGAGAGAGAGAGAGAGAGAGAGAGAGAGAGAGAGAGAGAGTTAGAGAGAGAGAGAGATTTTATGCATGAAATAATAGTTCAACTTTCAGTTTGCTTTTACATGAGAACATGTACATGTGTCCTTAAGAGAAGCATATAATTATATATATGTAAAACTACATAAAATTATTTTTTTTTTCCGTATTCTCATGTACTTTTGGGAGGCTAGATATATTATAGTTTTTTGATAATTATGTGTTGAAAGGTAGGAAGATTCATCTTCTCCTCATTTTGGCAATAAAATACCTACTCTTGGCACTCCTTGGACCCGTAGTAACGGCTCTCCTATCATAGTGAAACCCCTTTGGAGTTGATGAATATTTAATAGAAGTAGCAAACGATCCAAAGAAGATGAATGAGTAACGGAAACCAAATGAAGTTCATTGGCCTATTTCTTGTTTTGCGAAAATTAAAGTTCATATTTAGATTTTGTAGGTCGATATTGCTTATCACACAATAAATACCAACAATTCCCTTCACAGAAGGATACAATTTTATGACTGATATGTAGGAATAGTAACATTTTTTTTTTGACATTTTGTAATAGAATCATTTGACAGGTGTAAATCTAGAACCTAGACAACATTTTGGAACTTCAAATGATATTTTCTACCTAGCGAAGCTAGGTTAAAATTTCTATACTGAACATATATCTTTCCATTAACATTGCATAACTGAGCCCTGACTTCAAAATTATATTTGGCAGGCTGACAAGGCTTCAATTCTTGGAGACGCGGTCAAGTACGTTACAGAGCTCGAGCAGACTCTGAAATCCCTCCAAGATCAGAAAACAAAAAAGATAGTCGAGTCTGTGGCCATTAATAAAGACCACACTCTCTCTACAAATAACAATGACAGTTCAACTGGAGGAAGTTCATTAGTAATATGTTCCCGCTCTGATGAGAAGCCGAATCAAAATCCATCAGGGGATCTCTCTCCAGAAATTCAAATAAGGTTATATCAGAAAACAGTTCTCCTGCGAATCCACTGCGAGAATCAAAAAGGACTTCTACTGAAAATTCTGTCAGAGCTCGAGAAGATTCATCTTACAGTCACCAATGCTAATGCTATGCCCTTCGTCGGAACATTTCTTGATATAACTGTGACTGCAGAGGCAAGCTATATACATACCAAGTCACACATGCATGTGTGCGCAGACACTCACACAAAGAATCTTGGATATGAGTTGTTAGTTCATTTAGCAAGATGAATTATAGAGAAATAGAAATGATGAGGTGATCTGCCTACTCTGACGTGACTAGCGGGACAGACATTATCACTGCTCTATTTCTTGATTGTTCATTAGCAAAATGAAATGTCTTCTCATAGCTACTTTTTCACATTATACATACACGCATATACATATACATGATAAACATGTACAAATGTACACATATATACATATACACACAAACGTATGCATACTTGCCTACCTACCTACCTAAATACATACATGCACACATGCATAGAGACATATACATATACATATATACATACATACAAACATGCATACTAAATTTTTTAATATATA
>NC_033800.1:131787316-131841712 GCF_001876935.1 Asparagus officinalis
GTAAGGTCAAAAGGAAACTAATTGGGCCTTTGGTCAGAGAAGTACTGTTTTGAAGGCCCATTAGTTAATTGTAGGCGTGATAACGGGCTGGGCCTGGAAAATTATCACACAAAGGGTTCCTCCTCGGAAAATGTTATAGAAATTAGAAAGCAAGGGCCTGTTTAGCGAGCCTAGGGAGCATCCACGTCACCTCATGAATTATATTTTTTAATTCAAATTATGTTAACAACTTTTTACTGTGAGGCTCACTGATAAACCAATAATATTAGTACATGTAATTAATTATAGGCCAGGGGCGTGCAACGGTCGGTTCGGTTCGGTTTTTACCAAAATTTGAACAACCAAACCGAACCGTCTATAATTCAAAACCGAACCGAACTATTGCAAGTCGGTTCGGTGCGGTTCGGTTCGATTTGTTTGGTTCTAACCTCATCAAACTTCTTATCAAACAACAAACTGTGTTAAAGAAAAAACAGATATCAACAAAGTAGGAGATTATGAAGCATTAAACACCGATATAATGATATTGTTTTCAACCCATAATGATTCAGAAAATGAGTTTAGGGTTTGAGTCTTTAACTCTTTAGGGACGGGTCGGATAGGGTTTGAGATCAGAATGGGTAGTATTGCACTATATTCGGTCGGTTCGGATCGGTTCGGGTTGAAAAGTTTTCAAACCGACTTGAACCGCCCTACTCATAAAACCGATTTTTTCGTGTCGGTTCGGGTCGGTTCGGTCGGTTTTGAATTATGGACGGTTCGGTTCGGTTTTGATGCAGTGTTATTGAAAACATAGTGTGTATATTGCAGTGTTATATGCATATATTGCGTACAAAGTGTGCAGACGTTGATGCAGTGTTATATGCATATATTGCGTGAAAAGTGTGTGAATATTTCACTATTTTTTCTTGCTCTTGTTTCAATATTTTACGCTTGGAAAACCATAAAACGTTGAAATTTAAAATTTGGCTTATCTTGAGGATATAGTCCTTTCTTCCACCATCAAAGTCTTTTCCCTACCAAAAAGGGCTTGAGGACGGAGAACAGCTCTTAAATTATAAAAGTCTTTAATCAATACCTCTTTGGTATATCGGTTGTACTATTTCGGCATAACCATTTTTACTCCTAATTTTTTTTAATTAGTACTTATGCTTCTCAATCTTAGACAATATTAATTTTTAGGGGTTTTTATTTCTAGACCCAAAAGTTTACCCTGATTTATCTATAAACCTAACATCTTTTGCTTGTATCTTTAAACCCAATCAGCCTTTTGTATTTGTTTTTAAACCCAAATTATATAATTTATAGGTAGAGTATCTTTTATTTATACATTAACATGGTAAAAATGCCAAAATACCCCTTTTAATTCCCCACTTAAATCCTTATTTATCTCTCCTCTTTTCCCTGTTCTCCTCTCTCAAACCCAAACCGAAAAACCCAAAAAAAAAAGAAAATAAAAGAAATTACTCCTCTTCTTTCCATCTTGTTTTTGGGCCCTCACCGAGTTAAAAATCCCTCTTCTTCTCCGTCTAGTCTCTGAGCTCTAACTGAAAAAATTCTCATTGTGGTTGAATTTCCCCCCCAGTTAGATTCCTAACCTATAATCTTCCCCTAGTCTTTCCCCCAATTGGTCCGTCGTGTGATAGCCGCACCTCCCTAGCAGTTCTTCGCCTTATAGTCACCGTCGCCTCCTTCAGCAGTTTGCCTGCCTGCCCCCATCTTCTCCAGTGCCTCTCCTGAACGTCGGCCGCCTCCTTCTTCAGTGCGTCTCCTGACCGCCGGCTGTCGCCTTCTCTAGTGCAAACTCTAGATTCTATCCAATGTGCTTTGGCAGGGACTTGATAAACTATAAGCTTTGAGTTGTTTGTATTTTTTTCTTCAGGAACTTGAGAGATCCAAAGGACAAATGACCCTCTTGTATTTTGTTAATCATAGTGCAGAAATTAAGGATAAGCTCTCTTGCGTATTGGTTGTTTTATAGTTGATCGCTATTAGTTTGCTCAACGTTTGTATAATTGCGCTTTCTAATATGAAAGATAATGTTTATCTAATGTAAAAATTGGTCCATCATAACAAGTTTTGCCTCCTTATATTCTATTTGCAACCCAGGTTTCTCAGTTTTCTAATATGTAAGTATAGCAGGATAATCTGAAAATATAGCGTGATAACTGAAAGTATGGCGTGATAATATGTAAGTATAGAGGGATAATATTTAAGTATAACATGATAATCCGAAAGTATAGTGGGATAATATATAAGTATAGCGGGATAGTCTAAAAATATAGCGAGATAATCTGAAAGTATAGCGGGATAATATGTAAGTATAGCAGAATAATCTGAAAGTATAGCGGGACAATTTGAAATTAATGAAGTTGAGATTTAATTATATCTTAAATTAAAGTGATGAATATCTACCAAAATCAAGCAACCACACCCTATGCATTAATGAAGTTGAGAAGAGAGATGGGAACTAATTGGTGGATTTAGTAGAGTTGATGAATGAAATAATGAATGAGAGAGTAGAATTAATTGAGAAATTAAGAGAGAGAGAGAGAAACCTAGATATTTTTTTCTCTCGTAGGAGCACTTTCTCTCTCTCTCTCTCTCATTAATTCTCAATTAATTTAGTTTTTAAATATTTTAAAGGGGCCCACAAAAATTAAAACCCAGGAGATATGAGGGAAGGGTATAATTGGGTTTAAAAAAAATTAAGGACGGCCCACATATGCATGTGCTGTATTTTAGAAGTTGGGTTTAGAGATAAATATTATTTGGGTTCAATGATACAAAAATAAGTTACTGGGTTTATAGATAAATCATGGTAAACAAATGGACTTAGAAACAAAAACCACTAATTTTTATAGATCTCAAACTAACATATGGTAATTCAGTCTTTTTTTTAGTTAAATGGAGGATGAAAGGTAATTTATCATCACATGATTACCACATGAAATCTCAACCTAAAATGAGAAGTAATATCGTCTAGAATTCAGGAGGTGGAAATGCTAATAAAAGTACATGAACTGTGCATTCGAGTTTCCCCTGATAATATCTACTAGATATAGAAGATACAGCCGATATATAAATACACATGAACTGTGTTCAATTGATTAGCCCCTTAATCTCGCAGATATACAGGAGACATGCCAACTCAAACTACAGAAGCCCTGCCTCATTGTCAGCAATTAATGACAAATACATCGTCAGTGGTTCAAAAGATGTACTGTGTTTATTTGTGGGTTCACCAAATTATAAATGTAGTCATAGATTAATATAGACCATGATCACATCGCGTGCAATCAAAAACATTAGGACGGTGAAGGTGAAGATCTGACAAAGATTTCAGAGTAACACTAATTTCTTTTTCCTTTTCATCCAATGTTATTTGAAATTTGATTTTTAGACTAGTTAGAAAATAATGTGAAATCTGCAAAGTTTTTTCAACGGCAATTAACAAATATGCTGACAATCTTTCTCTCTCTTTTTTTTTGGTTGGTAATTTAAAGTTATGTGCAATTATTCCTCTGTCATCCACAAATATCACATGGCCTAGTTAAGCATGGCATTAAATTCATTTTTTTTTCCTTTCTAAATTCTACTCTTTTCCTGGTTAATATATTTCTGCTGTTCCTTCCAGCTAATTACAGAAGAACATTGCTCCTTATAAATAAATTGATTTGTGCTATGATCCCTTATCTAACTTCCTTTAATATCAATTTGATAATTAATTTATAATACAATGTTATCTCCATCATATCCTCACTGTCCAATATTAATGGATGAATAGTCTCCCACGATATGGGGTTCTCATGATGGGGACACGTCTTTTCTCTCCAAGAAACAAAAAACAAAGGAGAAGATATCATTGTGATTATGTAGTTCAGAGAGAGTATAATCAGCTGATTTGCTTAGCACAGCTGTTTTGTTCGATAGCGGATAATCTCGCTTAAGCAACTAGATTATGCTACTAGAAATAGTTTAAGATTGGATTATAATTCTTTAACAACAACAAATTATTGGATTTTGTTAGGATCCTCTGGTGATCAGTCCTGATCAAGCCCACTTGATCACTAGAGTTGGTGTTAATTATTAAACACTTTGGTCTGGATCGTGTCTGGAAAAGAGAGATAATTTCTCACTTAATTTTGTTGAGGGTCAGGTTGATTTACTTTGTCCCAATTGACTCAAAACTGCTAATCCTATTTGAGTCATCAGTCTAAACATATTTAACCATATAATCATGTGCTAATTATGGATAGACCCCTGTGCTATCGCCAAATTGAACTTCCTATTCTAACGTTCTATTGTTGCATGTAAACCCCCGAAAGAGTTCTATTGTTGCAGATAGACCTCCTAGGTGAAAAATCTATTGTTGGGGATAGACCCTTGAAAAATGTTTAAAAAAATCACTCAATGACTCTATCTTCAACAATAAAACTACAAGGGTAATAAGTTCAATTTAGCAATAGTACATGGGGTCTATCTGCTAACCCTATACTTACCTATTTTTTCAATGTAGGACTGAATCTTATCTCATGTCTTTGCTAAAGCAAACCACATTAAAGCAAATGGATCTCAAATAATCCTCACAAATTTTTATCACACTAATAGAGATTTAGACTTTTATGCATCCAAATATTGCCGATGTCAAGGATCTCTAGAAAAGAGTTGGTGAGCAGAACTGGCTGTTAGTTTTCTCATAATAGTTTCCTTAATAAATAAATAATAATAAATAATAAATAATAATAAAAGAAGTTTTCTTGGATGACAGCAAAGCCCTGCAGTTTACCATCATCTTGCACTTAATTGATAGACAAAAAAATATTAAAAATTAAACTACAACTAGAGTTGTGTACAGTACATATTTTGGGTACTTTGCTTGATGCTAACGGTCCCATAGTTGGTAAAGCATCAAGTCTGTTGGACTTTAGGTGCTGTTTGTTTCCTTTTTTTGAGAGGGAAAGGTGGGGAAAGCCTGCCAAAAGTGCAGCTTTTGGCAGGCTTTCCACCCAAATCACCTCTAAAAAAGACGATTTGGGTGGAAAAGGAGCTTCAACGGCTCCGATCGCTTCCTGTTCACAAGATAGGTACTCTTCCATCCCTGGCAGACGAGTTCTTACAGAACCACTCCGTGAACGGTACAATTCCCGAATCTCGTTTATACATGAAGTATAAACATCATATTCCGGAATCCGAGAAGCTTCAACAAACCACTGGCGGAAATCCATAACAGTAGAGCAGCCGGGTGGTGAATGGGGTAAAGTGAATTGCGCATGGGTTCCCCCGGCGGAGAAGAAGTACCATGCGCGAGCTCCTTCGTATAAATTCCCAATCTGAGCTAACGCCGGGTTAGGATTGCCAACATAGAGTTGGTCATATCCAAACTGTCTGGCGAACCGAGAAGGCATGTAAGGCTCAATTATGCACTTCTCCCGCAACCGGTAGACCAGGTAGCCCAACCTGATCATAAGAAGCCAGCTGAATGTACCCTCTTCCAAAGAAGAAGAGTCTTCAAAAAGCAAGTCCATGAATCGGGCATCCTCCACATCAGCTCCGTCAAAGTTAGGAGCACAGCAGAAAACCCGGTAATTATCTTCCCGGGATAGAAGCTGTCGAGCCCTGACTATATAAGAACTAGTCCACGTGGCCGACTCCAATCTTTGTACGAAGGGAGTATAAGCATCATCCCCTTCATGCACTCCCGTCATCAAGGGAAGGCAATGCAACACGTACCAGGCCACTAAATATGTATATGGCATAGGTACACGTGGTTGAGGAGCATTCCCAGCTTTCTTCCTAGTAGCTTTGACTCCCGAAGCACTGAGAAGTTCCGAAGTCAATACCCTCAGGCAAGCCTGCCAAAAGCTGCACTTTTGGCAGGCTTTTGACAGGCTTTCCCCACATTTCCCTCTCAAAAAAAAAAGGAAACAAACAGCCCCTTAGGGAATTATGTTTTAGTCTGACATCGAAGTTTGTGAGGAAGGGTAATCATATATCTTCTAAATACAGAGGCACTATCTATCTTAGAATAAATAAGACAAACTATAAAAAAAATCCCTTTTATCAATATGGTCTCAGAGCATGGTTAGATCTGAGCCCTTCATCTACAAACCCTAGTCTTAACTCTCTTTCTCTCACCCTCAGTCATCACCCTCTTCTCTAACCCTCACCCCGACCTCACATCTGCCCCGATTTCAGATCTTGTGCTCACCCATGACCTAGCCGTCATCACTCTCAGATCCTCACTGACCTCATATCAGTGTTATAAATAGCGGTAAATAGTCCCGCAATAGCAGCACGAATAGCGTTAGCGGTCCTTTATATATTGCGAAATATGCATTTTTCGCTTACAAAAGCGGCCAATAGTGCCATAACACTGAATAGCGGGTGATTGCAGACAAAATCCGCTTTTTGACCGCTATTTAAAACCTGTTTGGGGTTTATTTTTTTAAAATTAAACCCGACCTGGAACCACTACATCCCACCGCCTCCCCTAATTTCCCGCATACTCCTGCCACCTCACATAGCCTCTGGCACCTCTCTCAGCACTTCCTCTCACATCCTCTTGTCGTGAACTCCTCCTAGTACAGTCCTCTCATCGCTTAGCTCATTTTCTCGAAGACGGCGACTCTTTGACTCATTCAGTCGTCTTCGGTGTTATGTGACGGTCACATATCCATTTCATGTTTAGGATCTCTTTAAATCATCAAATGCACTTTTAGATTTTCTATAATTTTCTTTAATTCTTTTACTTTTTAATATTTATACATATCTAAATTAGAGCGTTATTTGACTTTACGTTTTTACCGTTATTTTGCCGCAATAGCCCCAAATAGCCTTAGCGATGCCTCACTGCTATACGACGCTATCCGCTATCGATAACCTTGCCTCATATTTCTCTCCCCACCCCCCTCTCAAGTCCTCCTTTATTGCCATCTCAGATCTCGCCGCTGCCATGCTGATCATCTCTGATCTTGCCGCTACTGTTGTCTTCCATTCAGTACCTCCTTTGTTTTTGTTGCACAGCAGAGCTTCGAGTTTGTCCACACCAACCATCCTCATCTGCTGAATAATCCCTGGCCAGATTCTTCTAAGAAGAGCAACGTTTGAGGGAGTTTATCCCTCTTGCTGAGACCAATTTTGATGGTCTTATGTGGAATGATCTGTGAGATCTAGTCGTGGATCATTTACTCTGTTTAGATCCAACTGTTGATTATCTATTCTGATTGGGTGGTAGGGTGAAGCCAAGGTTAATTTTTTGCCTGGTTCTATTATTGTTGCCATTGTCGTGATGACTGAGAAGGGGAGAATTGAGAAGGAGATTGTCAAGAAACTCTTTGTAGGGCCAAACTTGGCCTCTAGTTGATTGTTAGACTAAAAACTCAATTGTTCAAACTAGCAACAATGGCATACTATTGTGACGACGAATTTGACTGGAAGAGGTAAGGATTATCATCTAACTGATGATCCCCTGATCCAGAAATCATAGCTTGGATAAAAGATGATAGTTTGGAGAAAGATCTTTTGTGGGAGGTCACAGAGCAAGAGGTGATGGATCTAGTTCTTGCATGCTCCACTGTAAAGGAGATGTAGATGTTATTATAGTCTACGTATTCGTATTCAGGGAAGAGTAGCATCTCTCATGCCTACTCTATCTCTCAGGCTTATTCCATATCAGACCAAGGTAGTCGAAGCTTGGAAGAGCACTTTGCTACCTTCAAGAAGACATGTGATGAGTTAATGCACTATCTTTTCGTTAGAGGCTAATTTAGAGAAGATAAAGGCAAGAGAAGATATGCTTGATGTATTGACATTCATTGACAGTCTGAACTCTTCATATGAGCACTGAGACCATTAGTGATTGGTACTAATGCTTCAAAGAATCTCCAAGATACTTTTCATTTGATCATAGAGATGTTTCCGACTCACTCAAGTTTGGAGCCTAGTGTAGAAAAATCTGCCTTTGGTTGCTTTCCCACAAAGAAGTGAATCAAGCCATGGAGGTCGTTTTGGTCATGGTAACTATTCTAGAAGAGGAGGTGTGTATTCAGGAAGAGGATCTATTGGTAATCATGTTGAGAGGGTCAAATGTCATTATTACCATGGATTTGATCACATGAAATATAATTGCTACGTAAAGAAGAAAAATGAAGAGAGGAAGGGTCATATAGCTCATGTTGCCTCTATTACTAATCCTGCTAGTCCACATATGGATAAAGTTACTTTGGAGAGCTTCAAATTATTTTAACAATTTTAGCTTTCTCATAAACAGCCACCTTCTAGCGCTACATTTGCAAAGAAGGGTAATTATATTGCTTGTTTGTCCTCAGTAGCTCCTACATCACGAGTGATTGATTCAAGAGCATCAGATCACATGACAGGGAATTCAGGTATATTGTCCACTTTTTCACATATCTCTCATCCACCTGTCAGATTAGTTGATGGTTCCATTTTTCCCATTAGTGGTGTAGGCTCTGTTACCATAAATTCATCTATGTCTCTGCAATCAGTTTTATATATGCCTCGGTTTCCTTTCAACTTGCTTTCTATTAGTCAACTCACAAATCCTTTAAACTATTGTGCTATATTTTATCCTGATCATTGTGTGTTTCAGAAACTGCGAACAAGGAGGATGATTGGCACAGGACATATGTCTGATGGTTTGTACCGGTTGGATAGTTTTTCAAAGTTTACTGCATGCTTGAGTGATTCTACAACCTTGGACTTGCACTGTCATTTGGGGCATCTGTCATTACAAAATCTAAAGAAGCTATGACTAGAGTTATTTGTTGTCACTGAGTTGGTCTGTGAATCTTGTCAGTTACATTGTGTGTCTTACCCTCTTTGAGTCAATAAGCGAGTTAGTTTGTGAATCGTGTTTTTCTATATTTAGAAAGTTCTATACTAAAATAAAAACACGACTTGATGTCACTGTTTAGATTCTTCGTAGTGATAATGTAAAAGAATATTTATGTTTTGAATCTTAGAATTTATGTCAACTTCTGGTATTCTTCATGAATCTTCTTGTCCTTATACTCCTCAACAAAATGGTATTGCCGAATGCAAAAACGTCACTTTTAGAAGTTGCTAGAACTTTGCTCATTCATCGCTAGATTCCTCATCATTTTTGGGGAGATGCGGTCCTTACTGTTGCATATCTTATTAATCATATACCCTCCACTGTGTTAGATGCGCAAACACCATTTTTTGTCTTATTCCCTAATGAACAACCATTTGTTGTTCCTCTAAGATTTTTGGCGGTGTCTGTTTTGTCGATGAACATAATCCTAGTCATGCAAAGTTAGATCCTCAATCTATTCAGTGTGCCTTCTTAGGCTACTCTCGTTCTGAGAAAGGATATCGTTGTTATAGTTTTATCCTTCATCGTTGCTTTATATCAAATGACTAGAATCAAAGTCATTCTTTTCAGGTAGTTCATCAGCAATTAACACTCAGGACATGATATTTCATGAATACCCTGTAGGCATCAAAAATTGCTTATAAGTCCTAAACACAGCTCAAGACTAAGAGAAGACGAAGAATGTCATCATCTAAGTCAAAGAATAGTAGCCAAAGCAGAGTAGCCAAAGCAAAAGGAAGCAAAGAAGAACGCAAAATGATAACTCAAAGGGACACAAAGCTATCTCATATTTGGTGAGACAATCTCCACTATCTCGCATTTTTAAGACAGTGTAGTCTGTCTCGAATACACGAGATAGTGAGAGCTGTCTCGCCAACTGTGAGACAGATTCTCATGTTTTTTGATGGTTTTATGATTTTTTTTGTGTGGGGTCCACGTAGCTCCATAACTACTGGGAAATGTTTATTAACGTTAATGGATGGTTATAGCCATGAAATACGCTCACTACCCATGAAAATTGTGGCATTTAACGCAATTTGACTGGTGGGACGACAATTACAAACTGGCTGAAACTGTTTCCCTTAGTCAAGATAGTAAACACAGTCTCGCCCAAAGGAGGTAGTGATTGTTGTTTCCGTCGAAAGTTACCTTAGTCATTGATTTCATTAAACTTTAAGCGTTACAAATGAATTCAAATAGATTTCATTAAACTTTAAGCGTTACAAATGAATTCAAATAACAAAAGAATAAAAGATTATAACTTTCTTGAAAATAAACACAAGTGAATTCAAATAACAAAAGAATAAAAGATTATAACTTTCTTGAAAATAAACACAAGATCCGTTTATCGGATCTTGCTTGCGTGGGTTCTTTGCCGGTGCCGAGGTTAATCCGTGGACGACCGCGAATCAGATCCGGTTGATGGAAAATTCGGCAGAGCTTCTACCTCACCGAAGGGGCTTTTTGCTTGAAGCGCTGAGATCAATAAAGCGAAATCAAGGCTCTTCTCGAGATTAAGACCAAGCCTAATCTCAAGGAACGGACGTACGGGCTTCGGATCCTTCGAACGGCTTCTCCTTTGCACCGAAGTTTGCCAGGATCTCGTTAACCTTCGCTGAAATTTCGTGCTCCTTCACTCTCCAATCCAGCAGCACCTCGTCCTCTTGATAAAATTCCAGATCTCAAAAATGGAGGCCTTTGGCTCATATTTATAGGCCTTGGATGCGGTTATTTGGATGAGAACAAGTGATTTGGCCCTATCTTCAGTTAACAACAGCCTAACCACGTTTGGGGATGATATCAAGTCAGTTGGGAACCCCTGGAACAGATAAATCCTGTGAAAACAACTTTAAAACCGTTAAAATACGTTTTAGGTTCCGGACTGCGCGGCGCGGGTCGGATCAGTCCGACCTGCGCTTCCGCGGGTCGGACCAATCCAACCCGCGCTTGCGTGGGTCGGACCAATCCGACCCGCACAATCGCGGGTCGGACCAATCCGACCCGCGCTTGTGCAGGTCGGACCAATCCGACCTACACAATTGCGGGTCGGATTGACCCGACCCGCACAATTGCGGGTCGGATTGAACCGACCCGTGCTTGCGCGGGTCGGTTCGTTCCGTCCTGCGCTCGCGTAGTTTTGCCGACTTTTCCTTTTTTCTGTTCTCTTTCTTCCGAGACTTGTTCTTTTCGCGTGTTTGGCCGATTTATTGACTTGTATGCTTCGCCGCGAGACCGTCTGTCGAACGCATGTTGGTTAATATACGCGTGTTGATCGATGCACACGGACTGATCGGCGTGCGCGTGTTGACCGACGCGTACGAGCTGACCGACGCGCACGAGATGATTTGACGTGCGCTTGACTGATTGGCGAATTTTCTTGACTCTCTCGTTCATTGCTTCGAGTTTCGTGCGGGCTCTCATAAACAATTTTAGACGTCTACAGATACCCCCTCCAAAGTGTTTCAGCCTCATTCTTTTATAGAGGAGTCTGAAATGCTTTGGATATGATGGATCCCCATCTTTAGTCGGTGTTAAAGGACCTACAAATGGTTTCGATTCTTGACTTCTCCACATTTTAGCATATTCTGTATTTTATCGAATAGGTAAGATTTTCCCGGTACTGCGTTTATCCTCTGACCGTTATTGAAGCCTTGAATCGAATTTGGTGAATAGATTTTTACTGATGTGTCATTGAGTTGACTTTTGGATCAATCACAACGCGTTGACCGGTGTTGACTTAGGGTTTCGTGTCGATCGGCGTTGACTCTCATCGCAACGCGTTGACCGGCGTTGACCTAGGACTATGTGATGACCGACGTTGACCTTAGGGTTTCGAATCGATCGGCGTTGACTCTTATCGCAACGCGTTGACCGACATTGACCTAGGGCTACGCATTGACTGGCGTTGACCTTAGGGTTTTGAATCGATCAACGTTAACTCTCATCGCAACGCGTCGACCGGCATTGACCTAGGGCTGCGCGTTAACCGGCGTTGACCTTAGGGTTTTGAATTAACCTGAGGAGAACCAGTTTATACTCGTATGCTCCTGGGAGTTTCAGGAGTTAGTTTAGCCTCGTGTACTCATCGGAGGTTGCCAGGTTATCCTTAAGAATTATTATATGTAATATTCTCCAGGAACTTCCTGTCAAGATGGGAAACAGTTTAGACTCATGTACCCGTTAGAGTTCGGATTTCGAATATTCCGATAATAGGCGAAAATATCGCGAAATCACCCAAAATATAAAATTAGGTCCTGAATATTCCGAAAATAGGTAAAAAAGCACGAAATTATTTGGGAGACGGAATTAAACTCTGAAAATTCTAAATCTGAGTGAAAACGCCACCAAATTATTCGGGAGATGAAATTGAACTCTGAGCGTTCCAAATATGAGTGAAAATACCGTGAAATTATCCGGGAGATGAGGTTGGACTCCGAACATTCGAAAAACGGGCGAAAACGGGCAAAAATACAGCAAAACGGACAAAGTGGTTTGACCCGCGTTCACGCGGGTCAGATGGATCCGACCCACGTGAGCGCGGGTCAGATTAATCCGACTCGTGCTCACGCGGGTCGGACACTAATCCGACGCGCAGAATGCGGGTCAGAAGGGGTTTAAAGGGAAATAAAAATCTCCAACTCCTTCTATCTCCGGTTCCAGCTCTTATCTCTTCCCTCTGGTTTCGGTTTTCTCCTTCTCCCCCAGCTCCCTTCATTCAAGGACTCCTCCAGCTCAAGAGTTCTCATCAAGATCAAAGTTCCCCCCAGACCTTTAAATCTCTCCAGGTCTTAGACGGTGCCATTCCCATGGCTTCGAGAATATCCAATGAAAGGTTGTTGTGACAAGTCTCCAGGATGAAATCCTCACTGATCGGATCCCTACAATTCATGGCTTTGTTCCGGAATCGTTTAATGAAATTCTCCACTAACTCTCCGTCCTTTTGCTTCTCATCAAATAATGTTCCGATCGAGACCTCAGTGTCATCGTCGAAGAAATTTGTGAGAAACATGTCCTCCATGTCATCCCAACTGCTAATGCTCCCCAGCTTGAGGCGGCGATACCAATCGAAGGCTGCTCCGCGGAGAGTGCCGACGAATGACCGTACCATCAAAGGTTCATTCCCGGAGATTATTCCCAAGTAAGACTTGAAGTATATTAAATGCTGAGTGGGGGATCCCTTTCCATCGAACGGTGTGAAGTTGATTAAGTTAAACTTCGCCAGATACGGGATTGACTCCTACTCTCTTGGATATGGGCATGGTATTCCAGACCTTTTTACTTCCTGAGCATTCATCAACGCATTGATTTTGCTCTCCAAATCTCTCATTTTCTTATCCTCACTCGTATTTGTATTCGAGTGATTTCGGGGAGAAGTAACGTGGTCCTCCTTCGTATTGTTATCATCCGAGGGACTACCCCCATTATTGTTGTTGATGGGAGGGGTGTTCATGTTAACATTCTCATCCACTTCCCGCTTGTTATCATCTTGGTTCGGATTATTACGACGGCTAGACTCTCCCTGATGAGTTGTCAGTGCCACGATTTGCTGGTCGTGCATCTCCCTCATTTGCTGCATGGCCAATTCCATTTCAAATTTAAAACTGTCTTTTTGCTTGGTTAAAGCGTCCTCCAGAATCTTAGACACTTGCTCGGTGCTAATCATGAGTGATTCGTAGGGTTGTCCTGCACTTGATGCGGTGTCATCGGAAGCCATAGCTGAGCAAGCATCCGAGCAAGCATCCGAGGTTTCATCATCCGAAGGCAGTCCCTTCTGCATTTTTTGGTAATCCCTTCGTCTACTGGTCCCCGATCGCAATCGAGTTATACGCTGGGACACTACGACAAACTGATCCGGACTAAAGTGTCGCGTTGACTTTCCTCTCCCAGTCATGTTAACAGATACTTTTGGAAATTCATCATCTTGGAGAGCAGCTCTCTTCTTTCGGAAACGTCTTGGTCTGGATTTAGACGTTTTGGTGGAGATTCTTTCAAACACTGAAACTCTCTCCGGGGTGGTCTTAGAACAGCAACATTCTGACAACACTGCCTTGATGATTTTGGCACATGGACAGTGAGAATCTGTGTCCCGGGCACTCATTTTCCTGGATTTGTTCGCACCCCCAGCTTGATAATACAACTCGTCAGTTTGATGACTGGAGCAACCTATTGTGTGTTGACACGACTTCCCAGGTATAACGTCTTCGTCTGACAAGTATGTTTTCTTCTGGGGATACAACGTTTCGTTAGCATTTTCAGGAGTCGCATGTCTGAGGCGACGTTTTTGTGAATGTCGGCCCTCAACAGGCTCCTGGATTTCAACACGCAGTCCAATGCGGTCATTTGCGGGACTTTTTCCGTTATACATTCTCCTCCACTGCTTAGGATGATGACCTCCAGCCTGACAATGTGCTCGAGATTCATTCAATCGGCCTACTGCTTAGGATGATGACCTCCAGCCTGACAATGTGCTCGAGATTCATTCAATCGGCCTAAGCGCTCTTTTACCGGAGCTTTGCCTTGATCATCGGGTGAAGGGCCAAGGCGATCTTTGATGGTCATCTTAAAATGGGACAAATCCACACTGTCACAAATCTCAACCGGAGGTGCAGAACTCGATGGAATTGAAGAAATAGGTGCAGGACATCTTCTACCTTGAATCTGTTGCGGGTCAGACTTGGGTGACCCGCAAGTTGGTGTAGGCATATAAAATTGCTTATATGTCCCTTAGCTCAGCTCGGCACGAACCGACAAACCAACGAGGCGACGAGATCGACGAATCGCACGCAAGCAGGACATCTTCTACCTTGAATCTGTTGCGGGTCAGACTTGGGTGACCCGCAAGTTGGTGTAGGCATATAAAATTGCTTATATGTCCCTTAGCTCAGCTCGGCACGAACCGACAAACCAACGAGGCGACGAGATTGACGAGTCGCATCCATTCGCGTGCGGGATCAAGCCAAGTGTTCGAAGAGTCAACGAGTCATCCAACCAAGAGCATACTCGGACGAACCACGATCGAATCAAGATCGGTTTCGGACTCGAACTCAGAAGTGGATTTACTGCCAAATCAGGAATCCGACTTACTGCCAAATCAGGAATCAAATCAGAGTCTGGATCAACCGAATCACGGACAGAACCTAAAAGTGGAAAACAGCAGAAAACCAAACACCCGGAGGGGCTCGGAAACCAAGTCACCGAGGCGGCTCACCGAGCCACCTAAGTGGCTCGGTGGCCGAGCCACCTTGGGGTGGCTCGGCCACCTCCGAGCCACCAAATGGTGGCTCGGAGGCCGAGCCACCTCCTTGGTGGCTCGGCGGCCACCAAGGTGGCTCGGCCACCACCGAGCCACCAAGAGGTGGCTCGGTGGCCGAGCCACCAAGGTGGCCGGCCGAGCCACCTCTTGGTGGCTCGGCATGAGCCGAGCCACCTTGAGGTGGCCGGCCATACTCGGAACTTAAAAAAGATTGAAACTTTGGGACTTCGGGGACTCACTCCTTCAGATCTGGTGCTCGGCGATCATCAACGTCAAATAAGGCAGGTGTTCGAGAGGATCAGATCTCAGATCTACGCAGGCATACTCCGGATCTAAGCTTGGTCTTAGATCCCGAGACTTGGACGATTGTTTCCTTGGTGAAACAATCCTCCCCGGCTATTATTTCCTTGGTGAAATAATACCCGTCGTACTGCGTAGATCCGACCGGATCTAGATCTCGCGGTGGTCCACGGCAAACAACCCCGGCGCAGGCAAAGAACCCACCAAGCGAGCGACCGCAAAACAGGAGCTCGCGATTCGTTCGACACAAAAGGAGAAAAGTTGTAATCTTTGTTTATTTTTATTTGATTTTCGTTGTAACCGGATCTTATAAAAAGACCGGATCTTTTGTAACTCAAAAAGTTGTAACTCAAGATGACAATGGAATCAATAACAAAGAAAGACACGAATTTTCCAGCGAACAATCTGGCGACCACAGTGGGAGCCACCGATCTCGCTGCCGAGATCGGAGCGTCGCAGCCGCGGATCTTGATCCCAGTCGTGGAGGAGGTCGAATACGAGTTCGATCAGACCAAGTTCGAGGAATACCTTTCATCCTCGTCTAGATCAACCTCCCCCCGCAAGTCCAAGAAGTCCAAGTTCTCTTCCAACAGAAAGGTGCGTTGGTACGAAGAAGTTGAAGCTACCAACGACGACCTCATCTCGATTGACGCCAAAGTTGCGTCAGATGAGGCTCCACCAATCTCCAACCAGATCAAGCTGGTTCCAACCAATTCCTCCGTCACCAAAGGAGCGGTGACTCTCTCAAAGAGAGCCCGCCAAAGGCAACGCCAACGCTTGGCCAAACAATTCGCCAAAGCGATGGAGTCCACCGACGGAGTCCGCTACAACGCGGATCTGAAGAACAAGAGAGGCAAACAGCCTCAACAACAGATGAACGACGCAAAGTTTGGAGGCCAAAGTCTGAAGCGGCAATTCAGGCTAAGGAGCAACCTTTGCAGCCTCCAACCAAAGTTCAACCTCCGGCGAACCAAGCTAAGCCGCCGAGAATTCCCATAGCTACTCCGGGAGATCATGCAGAATCCTCCCGAATTCAGGCTAAGGAGCAACCTTTGCAGCCTCCAACCAAAGTTCAACCTCCGGCGAACCAAGCTAAGCCGTCGAGAATTCCCATAGCTACTCCGGGAGATCATGCAGAATCCTCCCGAAGGAGAAAGTCAGTCTTAGAGCGCCTCGGTCCACTTCCCGAGGAGCGAAACAAAGCCCCGATCCAAGAACGTTTGGGCCCACTAAGAAAGCCCCGAACGAATCAACACGCTGGGGGTCGCCGCAACCCTCAACGTGACAGAGAAATCATGGCACCCAAGCGCACTACTTTGCGCATTGAAGTTCAGGAGCCCGCTGAGAATGCACGCCCAAAAAGGCATGTCTCAAGGCGCGTGACTCTTGAAAGTCCAAGGAAGGCAATTCTCCCTCAGAAGGAAACGTTATCATCTGATGATGATTACGTTATACCTGAGAAATCGTGCCAACACACGATAGGTTGCTCTGACTTTCAAACGGACGAGCTGTACTATCGTGCTGGGGGTACGAACAAAGCCAGAAAGAGAAGTTCTCGAAGGCTAGAAACTCAGTGCCCTTGTTCAAAGCTCATTCGGGCGGTACTGTCTGAGTGCAACTGCATCAAGGTAGTCCCAGAGAGAATCTCAGTGTTCGAAAGGCTTAATACCGAAACGCCAAAACCAAGGCATAGGCGTTTCCGACAAAGAAGAACGGCGGTTAAAGACGGAGAATTTCCGAGGGTCACCGCCAACATGACCAGCAAAGAGACATCGACACAGGTTAATCTCAAGTCGTTTCTGGAAGCATCCCGGCGTGTAACCCGACTATGAGAGAGATGCATGAGCAGCAAATCCAGGCATTCAGGAACCAACAAGGTGAACCAAGTCACTGTAATCATGTTGTTCAGGAAGAAGAGCACACGGATAGGGATGGAGCTCACAATGCCAATAACCCTCCCGTCAATGCAGAAGGTGATAACGAGGATGCCAACGAGGATACAAGTGAAGACTTGAAGATCAAAGATCTCGAAAGCAAAATCAACACATTGATCTCCGCTCAAGAGACGAAGAAAACAGGCATTCCCTGTCCATACCCAAGAGAGTGGGAATCGATCCCCTATCCGGCGAAGTTCAGTTTAATCAACTTCACGCCGTTCGATGGGAAGGGTTCCCCCACTCAGCATTTGATTTATTTCAAATCGCACCTGGGTATTATTTCCGGCAATGAGCCTCTGATGGTGCGGTCATTCGTCGGCACTCTTCGCGGAGCCGCCTTCGATTGGTATCGCCGCCTCAAGCCAAGTAGCGTGAACAGCTGGGACGATATGGAGACCATGTTCCTCGCCAACTTCTTCGACGACGACACCGAGATATCTATCGGAGCATTGCTCGATGAGAAGCAGAAAGACGGAGAGTTAGTCGACACCTTCGTCAAAAGGTTCCGGAATAAGGCGATGAATTGCCGGGACCCGATCACAGAGGAATTCATCCTCCAAACTTGCCACAACAACCTTGCGTTGGACGTGTTGGAAGCAATGGGAACAGCACCGTCTGACACTTGGAAGGATCTGAAGGTGCGCGGTGAACAAGCCGAACGTTTCCTCCGAAGGAAGAAGGCCGAGAGGAACCTACCGACGGCTAATCCTCTGGACTCAAACTTCGCCTCTCGTGGTAAGGGCAAAACACCTGCAGCTACTGGTGGTGCTAATCAAGCGTCACAACAGCAATCCCGAAGGCAGCAAAAGACTTCGGGTCCGAGACTCCAAAGAGAGTATTCCTTCAAGGACGAAGACGTTCCAGCCATCTTCGAATCCCTCCTTGAAGGTAACAAGATCAAGCTACCACCTATCACAAATCAGGAGGAAGCTGACAACACTACGGACCCAAAGTACTGTGCATACCACAGGAGGGTCGTTCATCCCACCAAGGATTGCTTTGCTCTCAAGAATAGCATTCAGACCTTGGTTGAAGCCGGCGTCATAACGCTGAGGTAAGCCAATTGAGAATGGCACGACTCCGATAAGTATAAGAGTATAAACTACTTCTCAAAACTCCAAAGAGTATACGAGTATAAACTGTTTCTCAATCCTCCGACCGGTATAAGAGGTTAAACTACTCCCTGATACTCCAATAGGTATATGAGTCTAAACTGTTTCCCACTTTTGACGGGAAGTTCCTGGAGAATATTACGCTAATATTCTTAAGGATAACCCGGTTAGGTAACTGATAATAATGTCCGAACCAGTTCCGCAGAGGAAACTGGGGGTGGACGATTTATGTAACGGGAAGTTCCCAAAACCACAGCAATGTAATAAATGAGAACTCCCATTCAAATTCCCACCGTGTCTGTGTACTCAACACTCTCTTTGTTAGAGTCTGGACGTAAGGTTCCCCATTGGTCAAACCTTCTTACAGTTAGGGCCACAGTCAAAATCCCCTCTCGATTCCCCCAATGAACGAGAGGTCCACAAATTGAGCGATCAAACCTTCCTACAGTTAGGATTGTCTCAAAACACCCACTTGGTCAAACCTTCTTACAGTTAGGACCACAGTCAAAATCCCCTCTCGATTCCCCCAATGAACGAGAGGTCCACAAATTGAGCGATCAAACCTTCCTACAGTTAGGATTGTCTCAAAACACCCACTTGGTCAAACCTTCTTACAGTTAGGACCACAGTCAAAATCCCCTCTCGATTCCCCCAATGAACGAGAGGTCCACAAATTGAGCGATCAAACCTTCCTACAGTTAGGATTGTCTCAAAACACCCACTTGGTCAAACCTTCTTACAGTTAGGACCACAGTCAAAATCCCCTCTCGATTCCCCCAATGAACGAGAGGTCCACAAATTGAGCGATCAAACCTTCCTACAGTTAGGATTGTCTCAAAACACCCACTTGGTCAAACCTTCTTACAGTTAGGACCACAGTCAAAATCCCCTCTCGATTCCCCCAATGAACGAGAGGTCCACAAATTGAGCGATCAAACCTTCCTACAGTTAGGATTGTCTCAAAACACCCACTTGGTCAAACCTTCTTACAGTTAGGACCACAGTCAAAATCCCCTCTCGATTCCCCCAATGAACGAGAGGTCCACAAATTGAGCGATCAAACCTTCCTACAGTTAGGATTGTCTCAAAACACCCACTTGGTCAAACCTTCTTACAGTTAGGACCACAGTCAAAATCCCCTCTCGATTCCCCCAATGAACGAGAGGTCCACAAATTGAGCGATCAAACCTTCCTACAGTTAGGATTGTCTCAAAACACCCACTTGGTCAAACCTTCTTACAGTTAGGACCACAGTCAAAATCCCCTCTCGATTCCCCCAATGAACGAGAGGTCCACAAATTGAGCGATCAAACCTTCCTACAGTTAGGATTGTCTCAAAACACCCACTTGGTCAAACCTTCTTACAGTTAGGACCACAGTCAAAATCCCCTCTCGATTCCCCCAATGAACGAGAGGTCCACAAATTGACCTCTTGGTGGCTCGGCATGAGCCGAGCCACCTTGAGGTGGCCAGCCACCTTGAGCTGGCCACACGTGCACACGGGCCCGGGCACAGTAACGAGAGCCTATAAATAGGCCAAGGGGGTCTTCATTTCAAAACGTTGGAAATTTTGGAGAGAGGCGAAGCCCTGCTGTATTGGAGACTCGGAACTTAAAAAAGATTGAAACTTTGGGACTTTGGGGACTCACTCCTTCAGATCTGGTGCTCGGCGATCATCAACGTCAAATAAGGCAGGGGTTCGAGAGGATCAGATCTCAGATCTACGCGGGCATACTCCGGATCTAAGCTTGGTCTTAGATCCCGAGACTTGGACGATTGTTCCCTTGGTGAAACAATCCTCCCCGGCTATTATTTCCTTAGTGAAATAATACCCGTCGTACTGCGTAGATCCGACCGGATCTAGATCTCGCGGTGGTCCACGGCAAACAACCCCGGCGCAGGCAAACAACCCACCAAAGCGAGCGACCGCAAAACAGGAGCTCGCGATTCGTTCGACACAAAAGGAGAAAAGTTGTAATCTTTGTTTACTTTTATTTGATTTTCGTTGTAACCGGATCTTATAAAAAGACCGGATCTTTTGTAACTCAAAAAGTTGTAACTCAAGATGACAATGGAATCAATAACAAAGAAAGCTACCATTTTCCACGCGAACAGTTGGAAGGTAGGATTTGGACGACCCGCAGCCTGGAAGGTCGGATTAGAGTGACCCGCGTTTTAGCGGGTCGGATCTGGGTGACCTGCGAATTGGCAGGTCGGATTGGAGTGACCTGCGTTTCGGCGGGTCGGATTGAAGTGACCTGCGATTCGGTGGGTCGGATTAAAGTAACCTGCGATTCGGCGGGTCGGATTGGAGTGACCTGCGTTTCGGTGGGTCGGATTGAAGTGACCTACATTTCGGTGGGTCGGATTGAAGTGACCTACAAATTGGCGGGTCGGATTGAAGTGACCCTATACTTCAGATCCGCCTCATAGCGGATTCCATCCACTGGTTCTAAGGCTTTGGCCAGTTGGCGTGCGAGGCATTGGCGTCGCCTCTGACGTGCTCTCTTTGATAGAGTGGGCACATCATCAACAATCGACCCCTTGCTCAAGGGGTTCAGATCTGTAGTTTTAGCCTCGTCGGATGCCAGCGGGGCATTGTGAGCCACGGGTGCAGCGGTGGCGGGAAGATCTTCTTCTTGGGCTTCTGCAACTGAAGTCCAACGGGTGTTCCTGGAGTAGGCCTTCCTGCATCTGCGAGGAGAGGCCGATCTGGAGGAAGAGGACAAGTATTCCTCGTACTTCTACTGGTCAAACTCATATTCTTCCTCCGTTTTAATCGGGATCGGGATCCGAGGTTGCGACACGTCAGCCTTCGCAAAAAGGCTGTCGGCTCCTACTGTGGTCGCCAGTTTGTTTCCGTCAAAAGTTACCTTAGTCATTGATTTCATTAAACTTTAAGCGTTACAAATGAATTCAAATAAGATTTCATTAAACTTTAAGCGTTACAAATGAATTCAAATAACAAAAGAATAAAAGATTACAACTTTCTTGAAAATAAACACAAAAGAATAAAAGATTACAACTTTCTTGAAAATAAACACAAGATCCGTTTATCGGCTCTTGCTTGCGTAGGTTCTTTGCCGGTGCCGGGTTAATCCGTGGACGATCGCGGATCAGATCCGGTTGATAAAAAATTCGGCAGAGCTTCTACCTCACAGAAGGGGCTTTTTGCTTGAAGCGCTGAGATCGACAAAGTGAAATCAAGGCTCTTCTCGAGATTAAGACCAAGCATAATCTAAAGGAACGGACGTACGAGCTTCGGATCCTTCAAACGGCGTCTCCTTTGCACCGAAGTTCGCCGGGATCTCGTTAACCTTCACTGAAATTTCGTGCTCCTTCACTCTCCAATCCAGCATAACCTCGTCCTCTTGATAAAATTCCAGATCTCGAAAATGGAGGCCTTTGGCTCATATTTATAGGCCTCGGATGCGGTTATTTGGATGAGAACAAGTGATTTGGCCCTATCTTCAGTTAACAATAGCCTAACCACGTTTGGGGATGATATCAAGTCAGTTGGGAACCCCTAGAACAGATAAATCCTATGAAAACAACTTTAAAACCGTTAAAATACGTTTCAGGTTCCGGACTGCGCGGCGCGGGTCGGATCAGTCCGACCTGCGCTTGCGCGGGTCAGACCAATCCGACCCGTGCTTGCGCGGGTCTGTTTGCGGTGAAAGTTGCTGTTTCCATTGTTATCGAATCTATTACAACTTTAGTCGTTACAATAAACTCGAATGAAATAAAAAGTTGATCTTTTTATAAGATCTCCTTACACAATGAAAATAAAAAAGTTTATAACTTTATCAAACAAAAGATCTCCTTACACAATGAAAATAAAAAAGTTTATAACTTTATCAAACAAACGCAGAGATCGTTTATCGGCCTTCTGCTTGCGTGGGATCTTTGCCTGCGTCGGGGTTTATCCGTGGACCACCGTCGATCAGATCTGATTGCTGAAAAATTGGGCAGAGCTTCATCTATCCGCGAAGGGATCGAGAAAACTGTAGCTCTTATCTCAGCGAAGCGAGATAATCACTCTTCTTAAGATTACCGCAACAGGATAATCCTAAGGAACGGATCCGGGAAACTGTAGATCTGACGAATCTCTCTCTCTTACGTTGAAGAACTCGATCCGATCTCTCTTCCTCCTCCTCTCTGAAATCCGTGCACCTTCAGTCTTCAATCCGGCAGGGCTTCGCCTAATCTCCAAAATTCCAGATCTGAAAAAGTGAGGACCTGGGGTTGTATTTATAGGCTCCAGGAGGTTTCGGGCGGTTAAAACCACATAACGGGCCTTTTCTGCGTTGGAGACACCCCAGGGTGTCTTAACCTGAGCCGAGACACCCTAGGGTGTCTCGGCCTTAGCCGAGACACCTTAGGGTGTCTCGTTGGTCCGAGACACACCGTTGTGCCTATTTGTCCGCTTCCATTGTAAATTCTTCGTCCGAACTCGGATTTGAGTGGTTCGAAGTGTGTTGGAAAGCCGACGAGGAGTTCTATAAGCTCCAATGATTATATCATCAGTTGAACAAATGAGACACGAAGGGTATTTCGCCGTTTGTGAACGATACGAGGTTCCCGATCAGTTCGTATCTTCATCATTCCGAAGTTCCGTTGTTTCACGTAGTTCGTCGGTTTACTTCAAGCGTTAACCGACATCAATCAAGCTTCTGTGAACTAGATGGTGACGTTCATCGTTATTTCTTAACACTGAGCTGTTCGTGGAGATCTATAGGCAATTTTCGATGCCTATAGATACCCACTTCAAAACATTCCAGACTCATTTCTTTTGTAGAAGAGGCTGGAATACTTTAGATGTGATTGGTCTAGCCTTTGATCGGTGTAATGGACCTGTGATTAGCTTCAATTCTCGACTCCTTCGATTTTCAATCCATTCGATGCTTTGACGAATAGCTGAAGTTCTTCCGGTGATGCGTTTATCGTCTGGCCATCGTCAAAGTCTCAAATCTACAACTGATGAGTTGAGTTTGGCTCGTGTTATTGAGTTGACTTTTTGATCGCAATGCGTTGACTGGCGTTGACCTAGGGTTACGCGTTGACCGGCGTTGGCCCTAGGGTTTCGAACATCGTACGTTGACTTTTTGATCGCAACGCGTTGACTGGCGTTGACCTAGGGTTACGCATTGATCGGCGTTGGCTCTAGGGTTTTGAACGTCGTACGTTGACTTTTTTTTGTCGCAACGCGTTGACTGGCATTGACCTAGGGTTACGCGTTGACCGGTGTTGACCTTAGGGTTACGGATTGCTCGGTGTTGACTTTGGGTTTCAGACCGCCCAACGTTGACACAGTTTATACTCGTACGTTTACTGGAGTATACACAGTTTAAGCTCTTAAGGTATTGGAGCACGGTGATCCCAAATGTCGGAGCTGCAGGACCAACTGTTAAAGCTGATTCATCTGCATTTGTGGATCTTATCCCTAAGTGATTGGATGTTCGGGTTACGAGACCAACTGATGGAGCTGATGCGTCAATGACTCGTATTTATAGAATTTTTGGCAAATTCTCAGCCATCAACGGGTTTGATGAGCCTTTACCGACTACCGTTTGAGTCGGGCTAGCATGCAGATTGTTTAGATCCGTTCTGCACATAACGTTGTGCTAAAAGAGTTAACTCTTTTAGTGCTACGACATTGAATACGTAGACTTCGTCTTTCTCACAGGAATAGACTACCCGGCAACGTGTGTTAGACGTAGGCTTAGGATTTTTAGCAAATCCTCAGCCCTCAACAGATTTGATGTGCCTTTACCGACTACCGTTCAAGTCGGGCTAGCAAGCGGATTATTTACATCCGTTCCGAATGTGACGTTGTGCTAAAGGAATGAACTCCCTTAGACTTGATGCTACGACTTCGAATACGTAGACTTCGCCATTGTTACGGGAACAGGCTACCCGATAACGCGTGTTAGGCGCTGACTTATCCTTACTTAGGATTCAGGATAAAAGTCCCCAGTCTCGGATTCTGGTGTCTTCTTCGATCGGTAAAAGACTAAACCAGCAACGCGTGTTAGGCGTTGGCTTATCCCTGCTTAGGCTTCGGGATAAAATTCCCCATACGTGTGAGGCATGGATTTTTGTTGCTACGATGTTGAATACGTAGAGTCGGTCGTTTTTACGGGAACGAACCACCCAGCAACACGGGTTAATAGGTGTTGACTCGTCCCTACTTAGGCTTCGGGATAAAATTCCCCCAGACTGGATTCTGGTGTCTTTTTCAATCGGTGAAAGACTAAACCGGTAACGCGTGTTAGGCATTGGCTTATCCCTGTTTAGGCTTCGGGATAAAATTCCTCATGCATAAAAGACATGGATTTTTGTTGCTACGATGTTGAATACGTAGACTCGGTCGTTTTTACGGGAACAAACCACCCAGCAACGCGGGTTAAGCGTTAACTTATCCCTACTTAGGCTTCGGGATAAAATACTCCAGACTGGATTCTGGTGTCTTTTTCAATCGGTGAAAGACTAAACCGGCAACGTGTATTAGACGTAGGCTTATCTCTATTTAGGAGTCGAGATAAAGTTCCCCGTGCATAGGATGTACGGATTTGAAGTTGAGAATTGTGTCTTTTCTCAGGGTAAAGACGAACCCAAAATGGAAGAGGAAGAATTTTATATTCTATCTCCCTCCCGGCACCGAAGAGGAAAAATTTTATATTCTATCTTCAGTTGGAAAGGAAACTCGAAGTGGGATCTCTACCCCCAGAATCCGGAAAGATAAAACTAGGAGTGGGATCTCCACTCCGAGAATTGGAAAGATTCAAGTAACCCTAACTTTTATTGATCCAAGAAAAGAGTTCCTCATTTATTGAGGGGAAATTCCGATTTCGACCCTAACTTTTATAGGTTTGGCTGAAAAAGGAAAAGATGAAAGTTTTTCGTTTATCGGAAGGGATAACTCAATCTTAATCCTAACTATCTGCATGTTTGACTAAGTGAAGTTGGAGACAATCCTAACTTTTATAGGTTTGATTGCTCAATTGAAAGTGGACCTCTCGTTCATGAAAGGAATCGAGAGGAGAATCTGGTTGTGGCCCTAACTTTTATAGGTTTGACCAAGGAAGCAGTGGAAGTGGGAGGTTTGAGACGATCTTACCTTTTATAGGCTTGATCGTTCAATTTGAAAGCCGACCGCTCGTTCATGGAAGGAATCGAGATGGGACTTTGGTTGTGGTCCTAACTATAGGAAGGTTTGACCAGGTAGACAGTGAGAGCGGGAGTATAAATCATAGTGGGGGTTTAGTGTTTATCACTTTGTTCGTAATTATCGGGTTATCCCTAAGGAAATTACATATAGCGTTCTTCTGGGAACTTCCCATTACATGAATCATCCACCCCCAGCTTCTTTCTTGGAACTGGGTCCGACTTTGTACTCTTTTACATGTCCGGGTTATCCTTAAGAATATTAGCGTAACATTCTCCTGGAACTTCCCATCAACGGTAGGAAACAGTTTAGACTCATATACCTTTTGGAGTATAAGGGAGCAGTTTAACCTCATATACCGATTGGAGGATTGAGAATCAGTTTATACTCGTATACTCTTTGGAGTATTGCCGTTCTTATTTGGCTTATCCTAGCGTTATGACGCCGGCTTCAACCAAGGTTAGGATGCTATTCTTTAAAGTAAAAAACGCCTTGGTGGGATGAAGGATCCTCCTGTGGTACGCGCAGTACTTCGGATCCGTAGTATTGTTAGCTTCCTCCTGATTCGTGATGGGTGGCAGCTTGATCTTGTTGTTTTCAAGAAGGGTTTCAAAGATGGCTGGAACGTCTTCGTCTTTGAATGAGTACTCTTTTTGGAGCATTGGATCCGAATTCTTCTGTTGTCTTCGGAGCTGTTGTTGTGACGTTTGATTAATGTCAACAACTGTTGTAGGTGTCTTCCCTTCATCATGGGACACGAGACTCGAATTCAAAGGGTTAACCATCGGTTGGTTTCTTTCGACCTTCCTCCTTCTGAGGAAGCGTTCGGCCTGTTCTCCGCGCGACCTTCCTCCTTCTGAGGAAGCGTTCGGCCTGTTCTCCGCGCACCTTCAACTCTTTCCAGGTATTGAGTGGCTCTACTCCCATAACGTCCAAGATGTTAATGGACAAGTTGTTATGACAGGTTTGCAAGACAAACTCCTTCGTGACGGGATCCTTGCAGTTCATTTCCTGATTGCGAAAGCGTTTGATGAAGGTATCCACCGACTCTCCGTCTTTTTGTTTCTCATTGAAGAGTGTCCTGATCGACACTTCGGTGTCATCATCGAAGAAATGAGCGAGGAACATGCTCTCCAGGTCCTCCCAGCTGTTAATGTTTCCGGGCTTGAGATGGCGGTACTAATCAAAGGCGGGTCCACGAAGGGTGCCAACAAATGACCGGACCATCAGAGGCTCATTGCCAGAGATCACTCCCAAATGGGACTTGAAATAGATCATGTGCTGAGTGGGGGAACCCTTCCTGTCGAACGGCGTGAAGTTGATCAGGTTGAACTTCGCCGGATACGGAATCGATTCCCATTCTCTTGGGTAAGGACATGGAATCCCGGTCTTCTTTACCTCTTGAGCAGACATCAGAGCGTTGATTTTTCTCTCGAGGTCTTTCATCTTTTCGTCCTCATCTATATCAGATCTTGGGCGATTCCTAAGAGGAATAACGGGGCCACCCCCAGCATTATCATCTTTGGTGGGACCACCCCCAGTACTGTTGTCCTTAGTGGGATCACCCCTAGTGTTATTATCTTTGGTGGAACCACCCCGAATGTTGTTATCTAAAGGGGGTGCATTTGAACTACACCTAGTATTTTTGGGAGGTGCGTCGGCCATGATGATTTCGTCCACTTCTGGATCGCTATCAACTGCGGCGTTCTGGGTACGACGGCTGGATTTAACTAGCTGATTCGACAAAGCTCGGATTTGTTGGTCGTGCATTTGTCTCATCTCCTGCATAGCCATTTCCATTTCGATTTTGAACGTTTCTTTCTGCTTGGCTAGAGCATCCTCAATGATTTTGGTTATTTGCTCGGTGTTGATCATGAACACTTCCCGAGCTTGTCCTATACTAGACGTTGTATCGTCAGAGGCGATTGCGGAATAAGAATCCGAGAGTTCGTCATCGGAATGGATTCCTTCACGAACGACCTGGTAATCATTATGTCCAACGGCTTCTAGCTAAAGCTGAGATATTCGTTGGGTTATTCCCGAACCGACTCTTCTTCCTGGAGAGAAATTAGGGTTGGAGCCACTTGAAACAATCGAAGATTTTCCCTTATTGACCATGTTGATGGTAACTTCTGGGAATTCATCATCTCGAGCAACCGATCCTCTTTGGTGGAAACGCCTTGATTTGGGCTTCGTCGTTCCATCGGAGATCATCTCGAATACCGAGACCCTCTGTAGAGCGGTCTTGGGGCAGCTACACGCTGATAATACTGCCCTGATAATTTTGATACGCGAACAGTGAGAGTCCGCTTCCCAGGTACTTCTCTTTTGAGATTTATTCGTACCCCCAGCCCGATAGTACAACTCATCGACGTTGTGGTCAGAGCAACCTATCGGCTGTTTACATAAATTCTTAGGTATAATGCATTCTTCTGTTTGACGCGTTTTCCTCTGAGTAAACATCACCTTGTTGGCGTCTACAGGAGTCACACGCTTGGAATCACACCTTTGTGAGGATGAAACCTTAACGGGCTCCTGATTTTCTACGCGCACCGACAAGCGGGTCGTTGCAGAAATTAATTTGTTAGGAGGTCGCGTACGACCCCCAATCCGGATGTTTGCTCAAAGCTCCTTTAACGGTCTCAAGCTTTCCTTAACAAGTGCTTTTCCTCGATTCTTGGGTAAGGTACCGACACAATCCTTCAATGGGATTCTAGATTTGGAGAGACCCACACTGTCATAGGGTTTCACCGGAAATGCGGGAGCAGGGTCTGGAGTTAACGAAGGCCGGAGAGCAACGTCGCCTGCTTTTGCCTTAGACGCTGATTTGGCTTTTGGAACCCAAACTTGTTTGGATCTCGACGATCTCTTAACTGCCTCTTCCTTTTGCATTTCCTATGCTTTTCGCACAAGGGTCCGGGCATGCGCAAGCAAGGTGCGGCACTTCTGGATCCGCTCTTCGATAGTAGAGCGTGTTCTTTTAACACGAACTCATTCGTTAATTGGAGATCGAGAGGAGGATTTCGATGCTGGTCGTGGCAACAGATTAGCCACTTAGCACTTTCTGAACTCCAGATCTGCTTGGTAATGGAGTCCATCCACCTGATCCAAAGCCTTGGCGAATTGGCATTTCTGAACTCCAGATCTGCTTGGTAATGGAGTCCATCCACCTGATCCAAAGCCTTGGCGAATTGGCACGCGAGGCGTTGGCGTTTCCTTTGACGTGCAAGCCTTGGCGAATTGGCACGCGAGGCGTTGGCGTTTCCTTTGACGTGCTCTCTTTGATAGAGTTAGTGCGCCTTCAGCAGTCGACTCCTTGATCGTGAAGGAGTTCAGATCTGCAGATCTGGTCTGGATGCCGACGGACCGTTGCGAGGTATGACTATAGCATCGGCTATGGAGAGATCGATTTCTTGGGTCTTCAGATCTGGAGACCGACGGATCTTTTGGGAGGAGAAGGCCTTCCTGCACCTGCAAGGAGAGGCAGATCTGGAGGAGGAGGAGGAGACATACTCCTCGAACTTCTGCTGGTCGAACTCGTATTTGACCTCTTCAGCCACGGGGATCTTGATCGTTGGCTGCGGCACGACAACCTCAGCAGCGAGGCTGTTGGCTCCCACTGTGGTCGCCTTTCATTATTATCGAATCTATTACAACTTTAGTCGTTACAATAAACTCGAATGAAATAAAAAGTTGATCTTTTTATAAGATCTCCTTACACAATGAAAATAAAAAAGTTTACAACTTTATCAAACAAATGCAGAGATCGTTTATCAGCCTTCTGCTTACGTGGGATCTTTGCCTGTGCTGGGGTTTATCCGTGGACCACCGTCGATCAGATCTGATTGCTAAAAAATTGGGCAGAGCTTCGTCTATCCGCGAAGGGATCGAGAAAACTGTAGCTCTTATCTCGGCGAAGCGAGATAATCACACTTATTAAGATTATCGCAACGGGATAATTCTAAGGAACGGATCCGGAAAACTGTAGATCTGACGAATCTCTCTCTCTTACGTTGAAGAACTCGATCCGGTCTCTCCTCCTCCTCTCTGAAATCCGTGCACCTTCAGTCTTCAATCCGCCAGGGCTTCACCTAATCTACAAAATTCCAGATCTGAAAAAAGTGAGGACCCGGGGCTGTATTTATAGGCTCCAGGAGGTTTCGGGCAGTTAAAACTGCATAACGGGCCTTTTCTGCGTTGGAGACACCCCAGGGTGTCTCAACCTGAGCCGAGACACCCTAGGGTGTCTCGTTGGTCCGAGACACACCGTTGTGCCTATTTGTCCGCTTTCGTTGTAAATTCTTCGTCCGAACTCGGATTTGAGTGGTTCGAAGTGCGTTGGAAAGCCAACGAGGAGTTCTATAAGCTCCAATGATTGTATCATCAGTTGAACAAATGAGACACGAAGGGTATTTCGCCGTTTGTGAACGATACGAGGTTCCCGATCAGTTCGTATCTTCATCATTCCAAAGTTCCGTTGTTTCACGTAGTTCGTCGGTTTACTTCAAGCATTCACCGACATTAATCAAGCTTCTGTGAACCAGATGGTGATGTTTATCATCATTTCTTAACACTGAGCTGTTCGTGGAGACCTATAGGTAATTTTCGATGCCTACAGGGTCGGACCAATCCGACCCGCACAATCGCGGGTCGGACCAATCCGACTCGTGCTTGTGCGGGTCGGACCAATCCGACCTGCACAATTGCGGGTCGGATTGACCCGACCCGCACAATTGCGGGTCGGATTGAACCGACCCGCGCTTGCGCGGGTCGGTTCGTTCCGTCCTGCGCTCGCGCAGTTTTGCAGACTTTTCCTTTTTTCTGTTCTCTTTCTTCCGAGACTTGTTCTTTTCGCGTGTTTGGCCGATTTGTTGACTTGTATGCTTCGCCATGAGACCGACTGTCGAACGCGTGTTGGTTAATATATGCATGTTAATCGATGCACGCGGACTGATTGGCGTGCGCGTGTTGACCGACGCGTACGAGCTGACCGACGCGCACGAGATGATTTGACGTGCGCTTGACTGATTGGCGAATTTTCTTAACTCTCCCGTTCATTGCTTTGAGTTTCGTGCAGGCTCTCATAAACAATTTTAGACGTCTACAATTGTTAGTTGTTTTAACTTATTTTTTATGGTTACGGCTTCCAATGGCTATAAATACCCCTTGGCACACTTGTGCACGAGGTACTAACGAACTGACGAAGCATTGGCAAGAGAGACGCTGGTGTTTGGCGAACTTTGAGCATAAGAGAGAGTGTTATTCACCATTTTCAAGCATCTTCAAGAGTTCTTTGGTGTTTCCTCGAATTCAATCATTAACTTATTCTTGAGAAGAGTAAATATCTTACATCGCTAAGATATTTACTTCAGTTCTTGTTTCCACGTCGAACTCTCAACTTTCAACCTTCTTCATTTTCGGCTTGGAACGTTGATTCGGTAGTCCACGGATTACGCATCTCCGGCACAGGCAAAGATCTCACGCAAGCAAAAGCTACTATGTTGGAGTTTCTATGTGTATTTCTAGGGAGCACCACTATTTTATTTTTATTGTAAAGAAAAGTTTTACACGTGTAAGGCTCATTCTTTTATTTCTATTAAACGATTTAATAGAAGCTACAATAAAAGTTGTTCTTGACGCAAACATACCCAGACAATCTTCAAGATTCAATTGCGATCACTCAAGCATGTGACTCAACTTTGGATACTACCATTGCTTCAGTACCTGATGAGCCTGCACCTATGCAATAATTCCCTCTGATTCCTATTCCTGTAATGCCTATTGAGCCTATATCGGATCTAACCCTTGATTCTACATCGCTTGAGCCCCTGAACCTTCATGTCCCTATTGTGCTACACAAAGGGGCTCATTCTATTGTGAACCCACTTCATTGTTCTGCCTCCTACACTCATCTGTGTTCTACACACGATGCAGTCCTTTCCTTAATGGACAATTATACTATTCCTAAGATTGTATCTGAGGCATTGGCACATCCTAGCTAGAAGCATTCTATGATTGTGGAGATGTCCTCTATTCAACAGAAAGATACTTGGGATCTGATTCCCCTCCCATCTGAGGAAGCGTGTTGGTTGTAAATGGTGGTTCTCTGTTAAGCTGAATCCAGATAGCTCTCTTGCTAGTCTGAAGTCTCGATTGGTGGCCAAAGGATATTCTCAGGCCTATAGACAAGACTATACTAATACTTTCTCTCTATTCACCAATAGGGCTGAGCACGGTTCGGTTCGGGTCGGTTTTTTCCAAATTTTGAACAACCGAACCGAACCGCTTGTTAGTCAGAACCGAACCGAACTGCTCCATGTCAGTTCAGTGTGGTTCGATTTGGTTTGTTTAGTTCTTACTTTCAAATATTATAAAAATTTAAACACACTTAATTATTCACTATAGAGCACAGAAATGATCACAGCGAATACTGTCACAAGCTTATCAAACTTAGATTCAGTTATCTTGCTTACAAGAAAATGGATTATTTTGCATCATTAGAGCTTGGAGGTGATTAATTTGTTATAAAATGGAATCATGATAGGGTAACAAACTGTGACTAATCTGATGAGCGGTCTCATCAGCTTCTTCGATCCATGATCCTTTCTCTCTCCCAACATCCTCCATCGTCGTCGCCTCCGGCTTGCATCCGGTTCTCTGCCTCCCAGCAACAAAGAGGTGACGGGATCCTCCTCCGCTAGCCTCAGCGTTATCTAAAGAAACAAACTTTGATAGCAAGAACACACTCAAATCCAGCGAATCTGGAGGGTAAAACAATTTTGAAACCAAAGAGGGAAAGAACAAAAGCTAGCTTACATCTGATCCCATCACAAGAGGAGGTTAATATACTGAAAGATTTGAGAAAGTTTAAGGACATGGGCATGAGACATCTCGCTGTCAGAGAATCGTCGGAGTTGGAGGCTTGGAGCGGCGGCGGCTGAAGGCTGAGGTTGGAGATAGGTTTAGGTTGGAGAGGAGTTGGGATTTTGTAGAAATGAAGAACGGGTCGGGTAAATGAAGAATGGGCATGACGGTATGGGTTAGTAAGGGATATAAGTAGTCGGTTCGGGTGGTTGGGGTTGAAAATTTTTCAACCCGACCCGAACCGACTTATAACTAAAACCGAACCGAACCGTTAAATTTCGATCAGTTCGGTCAGTTTTTTCGGTTTGGACCGAACCGTGCTCACCCCTAGTCACCAAGATGAGCTTTGTTCGTCTTGGTTTCTCATTTCATTGTCCATTGCATCAGCTCATTATCAAAAATGTATTTTTACATGGCATTCTTGAGAAGGACATTGTCATCTCTGGTGATGATGAGGTGGGTATTTGTGATCTCAAGGTATATGTTCAGAATCAGTTTCAAACAAAAGATCTTGGGTGATTAAAATATTTCTAAGTGATTGAGGTCGCTCGATCTAAGGAGGGAATCCATTTGTCATAGAGAAAATATGCATTAGAAATACTCTCTGAAAATAAACTGTTGGATTGCAAACTCTATCATACCCATGAATCCAGATTTCATGCTATTACCAGATCAAGAAGAATTACTAGATGATCTTGCTAAATACATGAGATTGGTTGGTCAGCTGAATTACCTAACTGTCATTTGACTAGATATTTCATATTATGTTAGTATTGTGAGTCACTTTCTAAAGCCATCTCACATAAGTCACTGGGATGCAGCTATCAAGATTCTCCAATACCTGAGGAACTCTCCAAGAAGAGGACTATTGTATACTGATAGAATGCTAAGTAGAGTTGCAGGTTTCTATGATGCGGACTGGGCAGGGTGCCCAACAACGAGAAGATCTGCTACATGGTATTGTTTGTTTTTAGGTAGAAATCTAATCTTGGAAGAGCAAGAAGTAGCGTGTGGTATCTCACTCTAGTGCAGAGTTTGAGTATCATGCTATGGCAGACATTACTTGTGAAATGATATGGGTCAAACGATTTCTTGTGGAATTAGGTGTGACACAACATAACTTAATATGGTTATATTGTGATAATCAAGTTGCTATCCATATTGCTTCAGACCCAGTATTTCACGAGCGAACCAAGTGTATTGAAGCAGATTGTCATGTGGTTCGTAACAAAGTTGTTGGAACTGAGAAAGAGCCCCCAGATACTGAGACAAGACAAACGTGCACATGTCATCTGTTAGCAAATATGCTTACTAAATCTCTTGCTCATGATAGGATACAAGTCATTTGTGACAAGTTGGGTATGGATGATATATATACTCCAACTTGATTCATACCCAACTTGAGGAGGAGTGTTAGAATTTAGGGAATTATGTTTTAGTCCCGCATCAGAAGTTTGTGAGGAAGGGTAATCATGTATCCTCTAGAGGCACTATCTATCTTAGAATAAAGAAGATAGATTACAAAAAATATTTCGTGTTATCAACAAAGTCTAAGACATGTAAGCAATGACGATAATTAGCATGTGTTAATTGTGGGTTTACAAAAATGACTAAGGTGCATAGTTTATTTAGTGGTACTTGAGGAGTCTGAACTGAGACTTTGTCTGCTATGGAAACAAAGGGAACAAGCTAATGTCAAGAAAAACAATAATAGTAAAATAATATGAGGTGGATTTGAAGATAAAGAAACATTAAATCCTTATCAAGAACAAAAATTACTAGATAAATCTCATAATTGTTGTCATAAAAAATTGAATTAATGTGATCCTCCTATCTCCTCTAAAAACTAAGCACCTGTATTTTTTATACTATTATTTTTTTCCCTTGTCTTTTGCAGTTTGCTTATAATGTAAAATAAATGCACAAATGAAGTATATAATGCGAATAATTTGTTCCGTTTAATGGATTATATACGAGGAATCTAGCAACACATGATACACAACTCTCACAAAGATTCTCCAAAGGGAAACTTTGAGATCTTATCAGGTCTAAATGGACCTTGGTGATCTGATTGTTGGTGAAGTTATAATTGAAGAAACCGTGAAGAAGTTTGGTGAAGAACAGGTGTTGGGATCCACAGGAGTTAGTTTGGGAGCTGCGCGATCGATCGCGACGCAAGGCCGGTTGACCACGAACGTGCACAGACTCTGGGAGGAGTATGGATTTGGTGCGGTCAACAGGACATTTTTGGGCTCTGTCGTTTGTCGCGGTCGCCCGCCAGACCCTGTAGGAGTTTCCAGGTTCTGTTTGTTGGTAGCGGTCCAGTTTGAGTTTCCTGTTCTGATTTGGATTTTGGTGTTTGTATAAATACCAATATACGTTCTAGGGTTTCTGAAGGCTAGAGTTTGGGATATTTGGAGTACAGAAAAGATGTATTTTCTAAGCTATTTGTTTAGGGTTTATTTGGAGAGATTAAGAGCTTTGTGGTAAGATTAGTTTGTTCCTTCGAGTGATTTGTAATCTCAATTTGTACTCTTATTCTCTATTAGTGAAAAAACCACATCCCCTTCTTGCCCCATGGACGTAGGCAATTGCCAAACCACGTTAAAATTGGTTTTTTGAGTTTGTGCATTGATTTTGATTGGATTTTACCTTCTTTGATCGGCGGTTGGTTTGGTTCCTCGACACGAGTTTTTCCCAACAATTGATATCAGAGCTCGGGCTATGCTTGGGCTATTTGAAGGAGTAGATCGATTTGGAAGCTAGTCTAGGATTTCAGTTGGTGATAAAGGTGGGTTCTTTTTGGTAAAGACTCTATCTTTTTCAAGTTTGGATCTATTTCTTGTTCGTTTCCGCAACTGTTTGTTGGTGTGCTGAGGATTATGGTCGGGAAAGAAGGTGTTGAGAGTGATTCTTTAGGTATGAAGACTGTCCAAAGTTTGAATATCCACTCGATGAAGATTGACGTGGAGAAGTTCATTAGCACTAACAATTTTAGACTTTGGCGATGCGAAGTCTTGGATGCGCTCAATGCACAGAATTTGGAAGATACGTTAGAGTTGGACGGGAAACCAGACGACATTGATGAGAATGTTTGGAAGAAAATAAATAGAACGACGTGTGGTGTGATTAGGTCTTGTCTCACTCAAGATCTAAAATATGATGTGATGAATGAGACTTCGGCGAAGAAGATTTGGGAGGTCCTAGAGAGTAAGTACTTGACGAAGAGCATCAAAAATCACTTGTATTTGAAGAGGAGGCTTTATCGCTTCCAATTGAAGAAGGGGACATCCATTGGTGATCACATGAACCACTACACGAAGATTCTTACAGATTTGGTGAATGTAGATGTTATTATTAAAGATGAGGACAAGACGTTGCTATTGTTGAGTTCCTTGCCCGATGAGAAATATGAGACCTTCGTCCTTACTCTTATTAATGGGAAGGCATCTCTTTCATATAGTGAGGTCATCACTGCACTTGTAAATTACCAACTTAGAAAGAAGGATAAAGAGACTTCTATTGAGCCGTTAGCGAGGGCATTGGTTGCAAAAGCAAAGAGTCCAAACCGAGGTAGAAGGTCGTAGTCTAGAGGGGCACATCTTGAAACTCGTAGGAATTAGTGTGCTTTTTGTAAAGAAGATGGACATTGGAAAGTCGAATGCCTAAAATTGAATGATCGAGCCAGGAAGAATAAGGGGAAAGCGATTGAAGCTTCAGAGGTGAATATTGCTAAGGCTAGTAGCGATATTTCAGATTCAGATTCTTCGGGCTATTCGTGCCCAGCACTTCCGTCAGTTTGTGTTGCTGACTCCACTAAGTGGATGTTGGATTCGGGTACCTCATACCATATTTGCCCTAGGAGTGATTGTTCTCCAGCTTTCAGGAGTTAGAAAGAGGGGATGTTGTGCTCATAGGTAATGATCACAAATGCCCTTTTGGTGGTATCAGTACCGTTCGTATTCAGATGAGTGACGGGGTGATTCGGGAGTTGGTTGAAGTAATGTTCGTTCCTCAATTGAAGAAGAACATTATTTCACTTGGAGTTTTGGAGGCAGTAGGCTATAGGGTGACCTTGGCGGATGTATGTTTGAAGGTTACATTTGGGTCTATGATTGTGATGAAGGGCGTCAGAAGGAGTAACTTATACTATTTGCTTGGGAGCACAGTGATTGATAGAGCGCTGACGACTTTATTGGATTTGGCTAGACTATGGTGTTGTTTGACGTTAGGGTATTTGATTGGCGATGTCGTGCATAGGTTGTTGAGGAGTGCGTTGACCTGCAAATGGAAGTCCTTTGAGCACATTGGGGTGAGTGAGAAGACCGTGGTGGAGTTTGGCACTTCTATCCATCGATCGAGGGGTCTTTTAGGAGGTGTTCAGTCAGGCATTTGGGGGCCTTCCAAGGAGACATCATTGGGAGATAACCGTTTTTTGGTTGCTGTAGTTGGGGATTGTACTAGGCATTTATGGATCGTAACCAAGCCCCGTTGGTTTGAAGTCCTAGTAGTCCATAACAGTTGGGAGAAGTGTGTTGGCAAAAATGTTAAATCCGTCGTACTAGCTCGAGTAAGGATTTCTTCTTGCATTTGTGCCGAGCTCATGGCAGTTGGAGATACTTTATTGAAGAGGAGACATTGAGGTGACGATATGAGATGACAGATTTGATAAGTTGTTCCTTTCTAGAGGAGGATCGCCATTAGTTATCGAGCATTGGACTTGGTATTCGGGCTTCGACACGTTTGGGTCATCTTATACATAGGTTGTCGACTGCTGCATTTAGTAATTTTGGATCTGGTGGAGCTGCTTCAGATTTTGGTTGGCGTGGGATATTTGGTTACCCAGCACTTGGTCACATCAAGGATGTGAAATTTGATTCGATTGCACGCTTAGGATTCATAGGCTCGTTTGGCTATCATTTGGGAGCTTCTGATTTCTTTCTGAGCATGTATGTTACATTAAACTCTCGACAGGTGGAGAGTGTTGTTCAGATTAGTTGGATATTACAGCGGGTGGAGGGTGATGCTACTCCACATTAGGTGGATATTACTCCACATACTCCAGGTCATTCTATATTATTTGGGACTTCAGCTGAGGTGACACAACATGGGGGGTCATTTGGTTTTGGATGCAGATGACATGTTGATTGTTTTGAGTGTAGCTGATAGACATAGTTTGGACATGACTATTAGTTCACCTCAGGAAGAGGTGTTTGGATCACTTCAGTATGAGGTCATTGGAGGTGCTATCAGTCGCAGATTTGATGATGATGGAGGAGGGTTGCGTGTTCTTCTATTGGATTGAGGACCTTTGGAGGTCATTGGGTGAACTACGTGAAGGCTTAATTCCTTGGGCAAGAGGGTACGTAGGCAGTTAGTTTTGATGCAGCCGATTTGGTGAGAGACATTGATGTTTGGGTGAGTGTTCGCACTCCCGTTTGGGTCTTGACTTGTTGTGGATTGAGTCCGTTGTCGTGAATAGTTTCACTTCGTACTGGACGTAACAAGTGAGGTATTTGGTTTGGTTGGTGTCGGCTCAGTTTTAGAAGAAACTTTACCGAGGTGGAGAATTGAAGAAACCGTGAAGAAGTTTGGTGAAGAACAGGCGTTAGGATCCGTAGGAGTTAGTTTGGGAGCTACGTGGTCGACCGTGGCGTAAGGTCGGTCGACCGCGAACGTGCACAGACTTTGGGAGGAGTATGGATTTGGTGCGGTCGACCACCTCGGTCAACCGTGAGACCCTGTAGGACATTTTTTGGCTCTGTCATTTTTCGCAGTCGACCGCCAGACCCTGTAGGAGTTTCCAGGTTCTGTTTGTTGATCGCGGTCGATCGTGACGGTCGACTGCGTAATGGGTCAGGCCTAGTTTGAGTTTCCTATTCTGATTTGGATTTTGGTGTTTGTATAAATACCAATATACGTTCTAGGGTTTCTGAAGGCTAGAGTTTGGGATATTTGGAGCACAGAAAAGATGTATTTTCTAAGCTATTTGTTTAGGGTTTATTTGGAGAGATTAAGAGCTTTATGGTGAGATTAGTTTGTTCCTTCGAATGATTTGTAATCTTAATTTGTACTCTTATTCTCTATTAGTAAAAAACCGCATCCCCTTCTTGCCCTGTGGACGTAGGCAATTACCGAACCACGTTAAAATTGGTGTTTTGAGTTTGTGCGTTGATTTTGATTGGATTTTACCTTCTTTGATCGACGGTTGGTTTGGTTCCTCGACACGGGTTATCCCCAACAATAATGAGATAAAATACATTTGTGCAGACAATGATTGTTTATAAGTTTCTCGATGCATTAAGTTCAATTATCCCTTCTTATTTTTCTTCATTTACATTTTTTTGTGCGAGTAAGGAAGACCAAAGTTGTGATGAAATCAAATGTAGAACCTAGCCGCTGGTGTCCTTAATCTTCCTATCTTCAATCCACCTCTTCTCTCCAAATGGTTATGAAAGTTCTTAACCGTAACTCCATCATTAGCCGTGACTTCAACTCCTTATATTAAAAAGATCAATCCAACCCTCTCTACACACCTCCAAAGGGATCAGTGTCTAAGTTTTTTCTTGATTTGCACTTTATTCACCATGCTTTTTTAAGTCTAGTTTAGTGAAAATTAGGTGATGGAACACCTATCCGTTTCTGGGAAGATAAGTAGACTGAGCATAACTTTCTAAGTAGCGCCTATTCCCTAAAGCTTTCCACCCGACTTTCTCTGCCAATTCTAATGCCAACTATGGATATCACCACAATAGCTCCTGGATGTGGCACCCTCTGCTTAGAAGAGGATCAACCCCAGAGGAGAGGAATGAGATCACAATATTATATTCACTCCTTGAATCTGCAAATAGACTAAATAACTCCACTCAAGACAATACATAGTGGCCTCTGCTTTCATTAGGAATTTTTTCAGTAAAATCCTTTTACTCCTTGATCAACTGCGGAGGTAATATCAAGGTGAAAACCTTTTTTTGAATTCTCACAAAAAGGAGACTTCAAACCAAAGAAAACTTGTTGCAAAAAGGATGGGAGGAATTTGTTAGAACTTTTTTTTTGGTGAATGAAAAATGCTTTTATTCATTTACCAAAATATGGAAATTATGTGCATCACTCTCTCAACATTGAGATAACTAAGCTTCTAAAAGAAAGCTATCAAAATTACAAAGATATTATCCAATCCCTATATTCATCCAAGATAGAACTATTTAGGCATATAGTTAAGATATCAATTTTGATATTCTTAACCAATTGAACAGCACTTTTAACTCTTTGCTAAAAAAATCTGACATTTCTTTCTATCTACAACATGTACACAGCAGCCGCAAGAGCCATCCTCCTCACATTTGTTTTGAATCCATTCCCTCTCTGTCTAGTGTTAAACCAATTCATAAGTAAGTCTCATTCACAAGTTTTCCAGTTCATTTTCAGCCAGTCCATGATGGTTAACCACACATCCCTTGAATATGAGCAATCAAAGAACAAGTGGTTTCTGTTGTGCGCGGCGGAAGCGGTCGAATCACACACAATCCAAACAAAAGAGATCATAACCAAAATACACAAGCACAATCACCTGATAACGCAAGAGATTTATATGGTTCGACAATTGCCTACGTCCACGGGAAAGGATGGAGAGATTCTACTAAATCAAGGAGAGTACAAAGGGTTACAATCTCACAAAACTCACAAACTAACCCTCAACCAAAGCTCTTAACTTACTCATAATATCTCCCTCTCTTAATGCTCAAAAGTATTTCTAACCTCTGATTACAACTCTCTTTTTTATGATTGATTTTAATCTCCATATATATAGAAAAACTAAAACCAAAACAGACTAGGAATCCTAAAACCAAAAACAAAACAAATTAGGAATCCTAATAACCTCATGTTACCAAAATAAATTAGGAATCCTAATAACCTCATGTTACCAAAATAGATTAGGAATCCTAATAGATTAGGAATACTGCTATCCAACAATTCCCCACCTCGGCGAAGTATTCCCAAAACTGAGCCGACACCAACATGAGCACCAATGCGTCGTCTCATCAAATTTGGCTGCACCAATGTGGTTGCCTACGTACCCCCTCTCCCAAGGGATCAAGCCGTCCGTAGTTCATCCAAATGGCCTCCAAATGCCTCAATCCACTAGAAGAGTTCGCAATCCTTCTCTAACATCACGATCAAGTCTACGGCTGATAGCAACTCCAATGGCCCCAAACTGAAACAATCCAAGCCTCTCCACCTATGATGAACCAATGGCCATATCCAGACTCCATCTATCAGATGCACTCGAATCGATCAACCTATCATCTGCATCCAAATCAACATGATTCCCAATCTGTGTCACATCAGCTGGAATCCCAAATGATGTAGTATGATCTGGAGTCTTCATCTAACATGGAGTAGCATCACTCTCCACCTGCTACGATGTCCTAAAGATCTGATCACCACTCTCCACCTGCCGAGAGTCAAACGTGACATACCTGCTCAGAACAAAGTCAAAAGCCAATACATGATAATCAAACACGCATCTGACTCTCAAATGTGCTATCGGATCAAATCTCACACCCACGATATGACCAAGTACTGAGTAGTCAAATATCTGACGCAACCCAAAATCTGAAGCAGCTCCACCAGATCCAAAATCTCTACATGCAGCAATCGACAACATATACATAAGATGGCCTAAACATGTCGTAGCCCGCACACCAATGCCAATGCTCGATATCAAGCGCCAATCCTCCTCCAGAAAGGAACAGCTCCCAAAATCTGCCATTCCATCACGTCGCCTTAAAGTTTCCACACCAATGAAGTGTCTCCAATTGCCGTGAGCTCGACACAAACGTAAGAAAGAACCCCTACCATAATCAAAACGTCGAGTTACCTTTCTATCAACACACTTTTTTTGAATATCATATCTCCATGATAGTATTTTGATGATAACAATTTATACAATGTGTGCACTAACTTTTATATGTAGATTTCAATATCAGAATATGAACAAGTGCAAGTTGATTTCAAGGCATTATGAAGTGAAGAAAATGAAGAACATATGAGGTAATGTAATTTACATTTTCTTTACTTAGATTTTTTGTACAAGCCTTGATCACACACACGCACACACACAATATTAGAACACACTAACACAGGCTTAGTGTGTTGGTTAACTATAAAAATCTCCTATGTTAACCATTAGAATTATAGTTAAAACTTGAGTATAAAAATCTTTTATTTCATAATTTCTACTCTTAGTAGTCGACTAATTAGAATAGTAGTCGACTACTCGTGTATAAAACTCAAATACATGTTTCTGTTATTTTACAGTATAGTCGACTAATGTAGATTATAGTCGACTACTCAAGTGTTTGACAGAAACATAAGTTTCTGTTATTTTACAGTATAGTCGACTAATCTACATTATAGTCGACTACTGAAGGCAAATTTCATTTTATAAGTTTCTGTCAAAATACAGTGTAGTGGACTAATGAGCATTGTAGTCAACTACTGAGAAATTTTCTGAATAACACAGAATCTGTTTGAACTCAGTATAGTCGACTAATCTGTATTGTAGTCGACTACAGATACAGTTTTTCCAGTTTTTAAAGTTTGAATTTGTGACTGTTTATAGCCATTTTTAAACGTTTTTAAAGTTCAAAAAATTATCTTTTCAAGGGCTATAAATAGGTTATCAGTTCAGAAAAATGCAGAGACTTACATACTCATAAGCTTTGATCTTTGTGTATTTTTTAAGTGAAAAATATTTAGATTTTGAGAAAAAGAAAAGTTTCTGAAATTGCCTCTGAACATCATTCAAATACTTATTGTTTTAGGCAATTTACAGAAGTTAGAATCATTCCTAAGCCACTACTGCACTACACTACAAATCAAGGCTTATAGGAATTGAAATTGTTGCTTCAAAAGTTCTCTCAAGTTGTGAGAGGTGTTAATCTTTTGGTTTAGAGATTGGTGTGTAAATTGGCAAGGTGTTTGTCAATTGGTGTTGCAATTTACAGGAACTTGCAAATTGGTCAGGTTTGCTTTTTGATTTTGTAATTTTATTCAAAATTATAGTGGAAACTCTCAAGCGGGATTTGCTTGGGGACGGGATGTACACCGGATTGGTGGAACCAGTATAAATCCTTGTGTTTGTGATTGTGAATTTCTAAGATTGCCATTTTTCTTTGCAATTTATAATCTACTTTGCATAAATATTAAAAGAACACTATTCACCCCCCTCTAGTATTCTAGTGTATCTATTTCAGATCCTACATTTGGTATCAGAGCAAGTTGAAAGATGACATCGATAAATACTTCACAATTCAAAGAAGGTCACTCAACAAATCGTCCACCGATGTTCGATGGATTGAACTACAACTATTGGAAGTGCCGAATAAAGATTTACCTTCAATCAATTGGCTACAAACTTTGGAACGTTGTGAAAATGAAATATGAGAAGCCAACAACTCCTTTTACAGAATGGACTACTTCTCAAAGAAATAATGCAAATTTGGATTCAAAAGCAATGAATGCATTATTTTGTGCACTTGACAAGAATGAGTTCAATAGAGTGTCAACGGCCACATCTGCATACGATATTTGGCATACACTTGAGGTAACTCATGAAGGTACAAATAAAGTTAAAGAATCTAAAATTTCTGTTCTTGTGCACAGATTTGAATTGTTCAAGATGAAGGAAAATGAGACTATTGGAGAAATGTTCACAAGACTCACCGACATCACAAATTCTCTCATTGGTCTTGGAAAAACATATACACAAGTGGAGATGATAAGAAAGATACTTCGATCACTTACTCCACAATGGGAAAAGAAAGTTACCGCTATTGAAGAAGCCAATGATTTGTCAACTCTTACGGTTGAAAATCTTATTGGTAATCGTATGGCATATGAAGTTCAAATTGAAGATAGAAAGAATGATGAAGAAACAAAGAACAAGAAAGTTCTTGCATTCAATACTATTTCCGATAAAGAAGATTCAAATGATAATGATGAAAAAATGGGCATGTTTGCACGAAAATTTTAGAAATTTATAAAATGAGGTAATTTTAAATCTAAGAGTTCAATTTCAAATAACCCTCTTTGTTTTAAGTGTAATAAACCAGGTCATATGAAGAAAGATTGTCCAATGTTGAAGAATAAGCAAAAATCAAGTTATTTCAACAACTTCAACAACATTCAAAATAACAAGAAAATGAAAGCAATGGCAGTCACACTTGGGATGATAGTGATGAATCATCTTCAGATGAAGAAATTGAAGAAAAGAAAAGTGCTCACATGTGTTTTATGGCACAAGATGAAGTAAGTGACAATGAAGAGCTTTTAGATGCTTTCAATGAATTATATGAAACTTTTGTGAGATTAAAGATGATAATCATATTTTATTACAATTTTATACCCTCATTATCTATTTTATATGAATAAATATACCACTAATAATTATTTTTATCTTTTAATTGCAGGTTAATGAAGAATAAATCTCAAACTCTCATCTCTCAACAAAAACCCATTGATTAAATGAAGAAATGAAGCAAAGAAGCACATTGGAAAATCAATTTCCAAATTATCAAAAAGCCCAGAATGAAGTCGTGTAGCCTGTAGAAGCCGGAGAAAATAAAAAATCCAATATGAAAAGAAATCATATTCAAAATGGTTGGCCATAAAGAAACGACGATATCTCCTAATCCGGAAGGCGGAATTTAACATATAATATATGAAAATCGCCTATCTCGACGAGACGAAGCTATCCGTGAAATCAAAATTTGGATCCGCATATGATATTTGGCACACACTCGAGGTAACTCATGAAGGTACTACTAAAGTTAAAGAGTCTAAAATTTCTGTTCTTGTGCACAGATTTGAATTATTCAAGATGAAGGAAAATGAGACTATTGGAGAAATGTTCACAAGATTCACCGACATCACAAATTCTCTTATTGGTCTTGGAAAAACATATACTCAAGTGGAGATGGTAAGAAAGATACTTCGTTCACTTACTCCACAATGGGAAAAGAAAGTTACCGCTATTGAAGAAGCCAATGATTTGTCAACTCTTACGGTTGAAAATCTTATTGGTAATCTTATGGCATATGAAGTACAACTTGAAGATAGGAAGAATGATGAAGAATCTAAGAACAAGAAAGTTCTTGCATTTAATACTACTTCAGATAAAGAAGATTCAGATGATAATGATGAAGAAATGGGCATGTTTGCACGAAAATTTCGAAAATTCATCAAAAGAGGTAATTTTAAATTTAAGAATTCAAATTCAACTAACCCTCTTTGTTTTAAGTGTAATAAACCAGGGCATATGAAGAAAGATTGTCCAATGTTGAAGAATAAACAAAAATCAAGTTATTTCAACAACTTCAACAATATTCAAAATAACAAGAAGAGGAAAGCAATGGCGGTCACTTGGGATGATAGTGATGAATCATCCTCAGATGAAGAAATTGAAGAAAAGGAAAGTGCTCACATGTGTTTCATGGCACAAGATGATGTAAGTGAAAATGAAGAGCTTTTAGATGCTTTTAATGAATTATATGAAACTTTTATAAGATTAAAAATTTCACATAATTTTCTTAAAGGTGAGAATAAAAGGTTACTTGAAGAAATTTCCGATTTAAATTCCTCTACTTTTACTAATTCTCAATTAGTTGAATTAAAAGAAGAAAATTTTTCTTTACTAAAAGAAAATGATAATTTATCTAATGAAAATAAATATTTAAAATCAGAATGTAATAAGTTAAATATTCGAATTAATAGTTTAGATAAAGATATTTCTTCTTTTAAATCAAGATATGAAGATATATGTTTAAATGTAAGCAAATTTAATAAAGGAAAAGAAAATCTTAATAATATTCTTTCTTTTCAAAGAGAATCACAAAAGACAAAAGGATTAGGTTTTCAAATTAATAAAAATAAATCAAAGAAAACAATTTTTGTAAAACCTTCTTATGATTTGTATGAATATAGAACTGAAAATTTGTGTAAAAAGAAATCAAAATTCTTTTCTATTTGGGTTCCAAAAGAATTATCTTCTTTACATAAGAATTTTTATATTTCTGATTTTATTAAAAATATTTGTTTATCACCTAACTATTTAGGCAAATCAAACTCTTCATGGGTTTGGTTTCCTAAAGGCTAATTTAAAGGACCCAACATAGTATGGGTACCAAAATGTAAATGTTTATTATTTCAGGTACCCAAGAAAGATAGGTGGATTTTGGATAGTGGTTGCTCCAAACATATGACTGGAAACATACAATTGTTGTTATCTTTTCAAAACAAGGATGGTGGTACCGTTACTTTTGGAGATAACAACAAAGGAAAAGTCATCGGTATTGGATCTGTCGGTAATCCAAACAAACCTATCATTGATAATGTTTTATTAGTTGATGGTCTTAAACATAATTTACTTAGTATTAGTCAACTTTGTGATAAAGGTTTTAAAATTGTTTTTGAAAAAGAATCATGCTTAATTTATGATATTGATTTAAGAACTATTATTTTTAAAGGCCATAGAAAGAATAACATATATGTTTTATCTATGAAAAATATTTCAAATGAACATTGTCTTATTGCATCATCTAATGATTCTATTTTATGGCATAAACGTTTTGGACATGTTAACTTTAAACACATGTCTAAGATTTCTAAAAATGATTCAGTAAATGGTTTACCTAAGATGTCTTTTAAAAATAATTTTTGTGATGCATGTCAACAAGGAAAAATGCACAAATCTTCTTTCAAATCTAAAAATGTAATATCTACAAATAGACCATTAGAATTAATTCATATAGATCTTTTTGGTCCATCTAGAGTAGCATCTTTAAATGGAAGTAGATATGCATTTGTTCTTGTTGATGATTTTTCTAGATTCACTTGGGTAATTTTTCTTAAACATAAAAATGATGCTTTTAATGAGTTTTCTATATTTTGCAAAAGAATTCAAAATCAAAAATCTCTTTCTATTATTTCTATACGTAGTGATCATGGAGGTGAATTTGAAAATGAATTATTTGCAAATTTTTATGATAAACATGGTATATCACATACTTTTTTCCCCCGTGCTGCTCCACAAAATGGAGTTATAGAAAGAAAAAATAGAACTTTACAAGAATGTGTTAGAACCATGTTGTGTGATAGTAATTTATCAAAATATTTTTGGGCAGAAGCTGTATCAACAGCTTGTTATGTATTAAACAGAGTTTTATTAAGACCTATTTTAAAGAAAACTTCTTATGAATTATTTTATAACAAGATTTCTAAAGTATCTTACTTTAAAGTTTTTGGTTATAAATGTTTTATTTTAAACACAAAGGATAACTTAGATAAATTTGATTCTAAATCTGATGAAGGAATTTTTGTTGGATATTCTAATCACAGTAAAGCATATAGAATATATAATAAAAGAACACTAGTTATTGAAGAATCTTTACATGTTTCTTTTGATGAAAATTTTTCAAAATCACCTATTATATTAAATAATGATGATGATATAATTGATACTATTCATGTTACTTCTATGATAGATATTACAAAAGATGATAATTTACAAAATGATTTACCTAAAGATTTTGTAGAAGTTAAAAATCATCCATATGATTTAGTTATTGAAAATATTTCTGATAAAGTAACTACTAGATCTCATTTTAATTTGATTGCTCATACTGCTTTTATTTCAACTATTGAACCTAAAAATATAAAAGAAGCACTTCTTGATGATTCATGGATAATTGCTATGCAAGATGAACTTAATCAATTTACTAGAAATAATGTTTGGGATCTTATACCTAGACCTCAAAATAAATCCATTATTGGAACAAAATGGATTTTTAGAAACAAATTAGATGAATTTGGTCAAGTTGTTAGAAACAAAGCTAGATTAGTTGCTCAAGGTTATAATCAAGAAGAAGGAATTGATTATGATGAAACTTATGCACCAGTTGCACGATTAGAATCAATTAGGATTTTACTTGCATTTGCATGTTTTATGAATTTTAAATTATTTCAAATGGATGTTAAAAGTGCTTTTCTAAATGATTTTATAAAAAAAAGAAGTTTTTGTAGAACAACCTCCAGGTTTTGAACATGAAAGTTTTCCAAATCATGTTTTTAAACTTAAGAAAGCATTATATGGTCTTAAACAAGCACCTCGTGCATGGTATGATAGATTAAAGAAATTTCTTTTAACTTCAGGTTTTGATATTGGAAAAGTTGATTCAACATTGTTTATTAAGAAAATAAATAAAGATATTTTACTAATTCAAATATATGTAGATGATATTATTTTTGGTTCTACTAATAACAATCTTTGTCAAGAATTTGCTAAGACTATGCAGGATGAATTTGAAATGAGTCACATGGGTGAACTAAATTTCTTCCTTGGACTACAAATTAAACAATTGAAAGAAGGAATATTCATCAATCAAAGAAAGTATGCAAAAGATTTACTCAAACGTTTCGGAATGGAAAATACAACTAGCAAACCAACACCAATGAGTACTTCTACATCACTTGACAAAGATGAAAATGGTAAGAATGTTGATCAAAAGCTTTATCGAGGTATGATTGGATCACTTCTTTACATTACTGCAAGTAGATCTGATATTATGTTTAGTGTATATTTATGTGCTAGATTTTAATCTAATCCTAAAGAATCACATCTTAAAGCAGTGAAAAGAATTTTTAGATATATTAAAGATACTACAAATTATGGTTTGTTTTATTCAAAACATAGTTCATTTGATTTAATTTTATATAATGATGCTGATTTTGCCGGATGTAAATCCGATAGAAAAAGTATAAGTGGAACATGTCATTTCTTAGGACATGATAGAAAAAGTATAAGTGGAACATGTCATTTCTTAGGACATTCACTTGTATCTTGGTTTAGTAAAAAATAAAATTCAGTATCATTATCAACAACTGAAGCTGAATATATTGCTGCAAGTCTTGCATGTGCTCAAATTTTATGGATGAATCAAACATTATCTGATTATGGTATAAATTATCCCATATCATCTATTATGTGTGATAATTCTAGTGCAATTAATTTATCTAAAAATCCTATTCAACATTCACGTACAAAACATATTGATATTAGACATCATTTTTTACGTGATCATGTGCTTAAAGGTGACATTTCATTAGAATTTATACCTACAGATAAACAAACATCATATATATATATATTAACAAAACCCTTAAAAGAAGAAATTTATGTTAAATTGAGAAGGGAATTAGGTATATGTTCAATTGAAGATTTAAATTAAAATTTTAAAACAAACACATATGCATTTATACTCTTCATAGTCGACTAATTTGACTTATAGTCGACTACATGCACAAGTCTTGCATATAAGTTTTTCTGTGAATTACAGTGTAGTCGACTACTTGCTTCTATAGTCGACTACTCTATGTTAAAATCTTAAAATTAACTTTCTGTTATTTACAGTGTAGTCGACTACAATACAGATTAGTCGACTACTCCGAGTTAAAAACTTAAAATCATCTTTCTGTCGATAACAGTGTAGTCGACTACTTTTACTATTAGTCGACTACTGATTCTGAACTTTCAGTTTTACAGTTTTAAAGCTTATTAGATTTTTACTTAAATTCAAACCAAAACCCAATACCCAATACCCGTTTCAGTTAAGTAAAACGCATCTCAACCATAGATTTTTAACTCTATCAATCCTAGCCACATATCTAAGATCAAATCTTAACCCTACATTTATTTTACAATTCAATCTGGACCATACAATGCAATTCTTTTAAAAAACTAAAAACTACCACTAACCTATCTAAAAACCGACTATCTTCTTCCTCCCTTCAGATCTGTCGATTCTAGGTTAGGGCATCTTCAATCTTCTCAAATTCTTCATCAAATTCTTCAATTTTCTTTCATATCTGTCAAAGCATTCAAGATCAGTAGTCGACTAATCCAAGCTATAGTCGACTAATCTAGGGTTTCAAACAGTTTGGGGTATATTTCTAAACTTGATCTTTGAATTTTTGGTTATTTATCTGTTTCATCATGTCTAGATCTAAGAAAGCTAAGCAAACCCATACCTTTGTTAATGATGAAATCATCATTTATTTAAAAAGTCCTGATTTATTAAAAGAATTTAACAAAATATCATCTTTTGAAGTTCTTCCAGGACAATTTGTGAAATTTGATGATTTTATTCCCTGAAATTTTGGGTCATATTTTGAAAATGTGGGATTGCTTGAATTATTCTCTGCTAAAAATAAAAAATCCATATATCCATTTCTTGTGCAATTGTTCTATACTAATATAGAACGTGTGGGAACTATTGGTGGTTCTGAAAAACTTAAGACTCTTGTTAAAGGAATAGAGATTGACTTAACTATAAAGTCAATTGGAAAAATCTTCAATATTCCTTATCAAGGAGTTTCTCTTAGGTCAGTTAGGATGAATGATTCTGATCTTTTATATAATCATATATTTCTTCCTGGATATGGCAAACCTTTAAATAACTCAAACAAACTTCGTCCAATTCCTAGGTTCATTGCACGAATCCTAGATTATAACATATTTCCAAAAACTGGGAGTTTTCATTTCATTTTCCTAGATTTAGCAAAAGCTCTATATGCTATAATGGAAAATATCCAAGTTAATTGGGCTGAAGTTTACTTTGATAATCTTCTGACAATACCAAGAGGATTTCTTCCTTATGGTGCTTTTTTAACAAAAATCTTTGACAAATTTCATATGGATCTCCAATCTGAAAATTCTGTTGTCTGTTCCATTGAATTCTTTGATTCCAATGCCCTAACTAGGATGAAGTTGACAAAATTTGAAATTAAAGAACAAAATCCTCAAAATGAACCTCTTCAAGAAGAAATTCCATAAGATATTCCACAATCTTCAACTCAAGCAGGAGCCTCTTCAAGTCAACCACCACCATTTCCTACAGAACCATCTTGCTTTTCAGACGTGCAATACAACACTTTGAGTGTACGTATCCTTGAACTTGAAACTGGTCAAAGAGCTCTATATGCACAGAATTCATATATCATTAGTACTCAAGAAGAGCTAATCAAGAAGTTTGAAGACTTGGACACAAAGCTTAATGCATATTTTCAACGACAGCAACCTCCTCCAGCACCTTAGGATATTTTTATGTTAAGTTTCAAAATAATTATGTTATTTTGTTTAAGTATCAAAAACTTTGTAGTTGTGAGATGTTAGGACTTATATAATATGTTATTTATGTTGCTACTATGTCAAGTATGTTGATTGTGTGTTTAATTATCTATGATGATGTTTGGTTAGTTAATATATGTGCTACATATTTTAAACAGATCATGGTGATGAACATTGTGGAACTTTTGGTCTTTATGGCAAGTCTTTGCCTACCTATTTGGATGGGTGAAGTTATGGACTATGTTCATAACCTGGATGATTTGTTTGAAGTTTTAGCTCATGTTGAAGAAATAATGTCATGTTTAGCATAAATGTTTTTCTCTTTTTGTTGATAATAAAGGGGGAGAAATAGGTATTTTTATGTATTGTTATAGACTTAAATTTGCATATATGCAGGGGGAGTAAGTATGGTTATTTCATTATGTTTAAATCTAATTATAATATACATACTTATGCATAAATTATTTGTTATCATCAAAAAGGAGGAGAATGTTGAATATCATATCTCCATGATAGTATTTTGATGATAACAATTTATACAATGTGTGCACTAACTTTTATATGCAGATTTCAATATCAGAATATGAACAAGTGCAAGTTGATTTCAAGGCATTATGAAGTGAAGAAAATGAATGACATATGAGATAATGTAATTTACATTTTCTTTACTTAGAATTTTTGTACAAGCCTTGATCACACACACGCACACACACAATATTAGAACACACTAACACAGGCTTAGTATATTGGTTAACTATAGAAATCCCCTATGTTAACCATTAGAATTATAGTTAAAATTTGAGTATAAAAATCTTTTATTTCATAATTTCTACTCTTAGTAGTCGACTAATTAGAATAGTAGTCGACTACTCGTGTATAAAACTTAAATATATGTTTCTGTCATTTTACAGTATAGTCGACTAATGTAGATTATAGTCGACTATTGAAGGTAAATTTCATTTTATAAGTTTCTATCAAAATACAGTGTAGTCGACTAATGAGCATTGTAGTCGACTACTGAGAAATTTTCTGAATACACAGAGTCTGTTTGAACTCAGTGTAGTCGACTAATCTATATTGTAGTCGACTACAGATACAGTTTTTTCAGTTTTCAAAGTTTGAATTTGTGTTTGTTTATAGCCGTTTTTAAACGTTTTTAAAGTTCAAAAAATTGTCTTTTCAAGGGCTATAAATAGGTTATTAGTTCAGAAAAAATGCAGAGACTTACATACCCATAAGCTTTGATCTTTGTGCATTTTTTTAAGTGAAAAATATTCAGATTTTGAGAAAAAGAAAAGTTTCTGAAATTGCCTCTGAACATCATTCAAATACTTATTGTTTTAGGCAATTTACATAAATTAGAATCATTCCTAAGCCACTACTACACTACACTACAAATCAAGGGTTATAGGAATTGAAATTGTTGCTTAGAATCATTCCTAAGCCACTACTACACTACACTACAAATCAAGGGTTATAGGAATTGAAATTGTTGCTTCAAAAGTTCTCTCAAGTTGTGAGAGGTGTTAATCTCTTGGTTTAGAGATTGGTGTGCAACTTGGCAACGTGTTTATCAATTGGTGTTGCAATTTGCAGGGACTTACAAATTGGTCAGGTTTGCTTTTTGATTTTGTAAGTTTATTCAAAATTATAGTGGAAACTCTCAAGCGGGATTTACTTAGGGACTGGATGTACACCGGATTGGTGAAACCAGTATAAATCTTTGTGTTTGTGATTGTGAAGATTGCTATTTTTCTTTACAATTTATAATCTACTTTGCATAAATTTTAAAAGAACACTATTCACCCCCCCTCTAGTGTTCTAGTGTATCTATTTCAGATCCTACAACTTCCTCCATCTGTTGTGGGCTTCTAGGACTTCACACCAATCGGACTTGATTGTAACCCACCAATGCCTAGAACAATCCCCAACTACGAAAACCACATACATATTACCTCCCAATGATGCTCCCTTGGAAAGCCCCCGAATGCCTGAATGAACACCCCTCAGAAGACCTATCGAATGATGGATAGAAGTGCCAAACTCCACCTCGGTCTTCTTGCTCATACCAATTGGTTCACAAGACTTCAAACTGCAGGTCAAAGCACTCCTCAACAACCTATGCACAACATAACCAGTCAAATAACCCAGCATCAAACAACGCCACAGTCTAGCCGAATCTGATAAAGTCGTCATCTCCCTATCAATCACCGTGTTTCCAAGCAAATAATACAAATTGCTCCTTCTGACGCCCTTCATCACAATCATAGACCCCCCAATGTGACATTCAAACGTGCATCCACCAAGGTTACCTTATAGCCTGCTGCCTCCAAAGCTCCAAGTGAAATGATGTCCATCTTTAATTGTGGAATGAACCTCACTTCATCCAACTCCTGAATCACCCCGTCACTCATCCTAATCCGAACGGTACCAATACCACCAATAGAGCATGTATGTCCATTATCCATGAGCACAACATCCTCTTTTTCTAACTTTTGAAAGCTAGAGAACCAACCCCTCCTTGGGCAAACGTGGTAAGAAGCACCTGAATCCAATATCCACTCTGTAGAGTTGGCAACACAAACTGACGGTAGTGCAGATAACGAATAGCCTGAAGAATCCGAATCTGAATTGTTGCCACTAGTCTTGACAACATTCACCTCTGAAGCTTATACAGCTTTCTCCTTATTCTTCTCGGCTCGATCTAACTTTGGGTATTCAGCTTTCTAATGTCCATCCTCCTTACAAAAAGCACACTGATTCCTACGAATCCCACGATGTGCACCTCTAGACTGCGACCTCCTGCTTCGGTTTGAACCACAGCCTTGAACTACTAATGCATCTCCCGATGCCTTCTCGAAGGACTCATCAACACTCTTCCTCAACTCATAATTCACCAACGCTGAGGTCACCTCCTTGTAGCTAACAGTAGTTCTTTCATTAATCATAGTGAGAACAAAGGTACCATAATCATCCTCAGGCAACGAACACAAAAGTAACATCGCCTTGTCTTTATCCTCAACCATGATATCCACATTGGCCATGTCTGAAAGTAGCTTCATGAAGTTGTTAACATGCTCACAGATGAAAACTCCCCTCTTCATCTTGAACTGGTAAAACCTCTTATTCAAGTGAAGTCGATTCTCAATACTCTTAGTAAGATATTTTTCATTGAGTGTTTCCCACATCTTCTGTTAGACCCTAGAGGGGGGTGGGGGGGTGATTGGGATCTTATGCTAATCTAATCTGATTAAATGCCAATTAAAACTTATTAATAAGTTATCCTAGCAAATATGAAATACCACAAGATATATAAGCTAGGATAAGCAATGCAAACAAAGAGATATATCCTATATGTTGAATATGTATATGCAAGGATATATAAACTAACACAAGATGATATATCCTATCAAAGAGATATACAATATGATATATGTAAGGATATGCAAACACAAGGGTAAACAATCTAAACTAGATAGTGGGAAATATAATCAACAAGCAATATACAAATGCGATATAAGATATGAACATAAAAGTAAGTGCGCCAATGCAATCACAAACAACCAATATGATTACGGAGTTCGGTCCCCACGACCTACGTCTCCGCTCCTCACCTCGAGGAGATCTCCGCTATCACAACCGAATTTTTTACGCTCACCCGAACAACGTTTACACCTCACAATATGGTTTTCTAGCTAACCGAAAACTTTACAAT
>NC_033800.1:131842650-131872650 GCF_001876935.1 Asparagus officinalis
AGTACTTGTACATCAAACCCTTTTACTAATCAGGATGAGTAACTATTGTGCTCCAATATCTTGAACAATTTTTGTTGACAGTATTTGAAAGCTTATAAAGAAACATCAACTTATATCCTGCAGATTTCTCAAATGCTAAAGCATTCCAAGAGCCAGATATTTGGTGAAAAACAAAATTTAAACCTTAACCAACAAAATGACTATCAAATGTGAGATATCATGGCTGCATCTATTTCCCCCTCCTGTCCATGCACTGTATCTCCTGCTTGTTGCATCCCCCTTGTTTTTCACTCATGAGATTGTAGTTTTCTGGATATTTATTGTTTTGTAAATTTCCAATTTGAGCATTAAATATGCGCAATTCCCCATTTTCCTTGGTCTAAAGATCCAATATTAGTAAAATGTGAAACTGGTCATTCATAACTGGCTAAATAAGATCTGTTTATAGTTTGAAGAAGCACTAGCTGTGCTAAATTTGAAGGCTGGATGTTACTTGACATATTGTGTTGGTTTTTCGGATGTATCCAACTTTTACATAGGGATATCATTATATTAAAGCAAAAAACTTCACTATCAGCTGCCAGCTTGATTAATTCAGTACTAGAAATACATTAAATTTCTACAATCGCATAGGCCTTGGACCCTTGTCAAATTACACACCTCTGAACTACTCATCATGTGCACTTGTTGTTTAGGTTCATGCCTCTGAATTATTAAGAGCCAGGGCTTGGGGTCATTTGGTGATTCCCTTGTGTGAAGCAGGCAAATATTGCTCTTTATTTATAGTTTCAATTTTGTTTCTTCCTCTGCTTTCTGATCAATGGCTCCTGTAATTTATATGGTAAATTTACCTGGAAACTTTGGGTTTTTAGCAAATATGCAGGATCCATTTGCTGCAAATTCAAATTTATATACTATTTCTTTATTGTTTGTGCACACAAACGAGCATATTGCCGTAGGAGTGTAGTCATCATTTACAGCGCTCTAATCATTATGGCAATATGCAGAGGATGAGGAGAGAGAGCAACTTGCAAAGGAGGTCGCTAAGGATTGGAGCACTGGTAAACTTCGTTGATTTACGATCTATAGCTTGTTTCTTTTTTTCTTTTTATTTTCTGTTGCTGTGAATTTTTCTAAATTGAGGTGTATGCATATTAATTTTATAGTGTTTTCCTGCAGTTTTTGAGCGAAGTATAAACACCCTTTTCCTCACTGAAATGGTTCGAGGTCTGAGTCTGACACTGAAATATTTTTTCGAGAGGAAAGTTACAGTAAGTTTTATCCTATACTCTCTTGATACTACTCTTATTTTGCCAGGTTTTTTTAATCTATCTGTGCTTTCACAGATAAATTACCCCTTTGAGAAAGGCCCTCTAAGTCCTAGGTTCCGTGGGGAACATGCATTACGGCGTTATCCAACTGGTGAGGAGCGCTGCATTGCTTGCAAGCTATGTGAAGCGGTAGGATTTATATATATTTATGCACAGGATTACCTTGAGATATAGTTAGCATTTTCTGGTTTTATAACACAGTATAAGATGCTTGATAAATCGACCACCAATATTTCTTCACATACGACAAAGAAGAAAAAACTTTTGTTCTCATCAATGAATATTTTTTCCAACGTTAAGATATGCCCAGCACAAGCAATCACGATTGAAGCAGAAGAGCGAGAAGATGGCAGTCGTCGAACTACAAGGTACATCCGTTTCTGATACCTTTATATCGATCTAGATTCTATAGTTTGTACTGTCTGTTGAGCTATTGTTGAATGCACAGGTATGACATTGATATGACCAAGTGCATCTATTGCGGGTTCTGCCAGGAGGCATGCCCTGTAGATGCCATTGTTGAGGGTCCAAACTTCGAATTTGCCACAGAAACCCATGAGGTAATAAAAGTAATCCGTTATTATGCTCTTAATTTACCTGAACCAGTGGGCATGTTTGTTTCACTAAAATATTCCGGAGGCCATATGGAAAACCTCTGACATTGTCAGTTTTGGAATTCTCTGTTGAAACTTTCCTATTTTTGTGTTTGTTTCACAAAGCAATGACAGCAAAACTTTCCTATTCTTGAGTTTTGGGCAGAAAACAATTTTACTGTAGAAGATCGGGATTAGGGTTGGAAACGGTGGACATGTGAAATTTGTTAATTAAATATTAGGGTATTGAGGGTGGGTTTCGTTTCCTATTTTTTGTGATTGAAACAAACAATAGATTACAATTCCACTCAAATTCCACCCTTTATTTCATACCAAAACAAACACGGGAAAGCATCTCGAGGAAATGCATGGAAAACTATGGAAATTTATATCCTTTTACTATGTTTTTAGGAAATGAAACAAACAGACCCGTAACTGTTCCATCATTTGCAGGAGTTGCTGTATGACAAGGAGAAACTGCTCGAAAATGGCGACAGATGGGAGACCGAGATCGCAGAGAACCTCAGATCTGAAAGCCTGTATCGTTAATCTTTTATCCATCAGTATTGAGGATTGAGCTACATTTGCTTTGTTTTGTCTAGCCCAAGACCCAATCTCCAAATAAGGCAACCCTGCTTACAGTGCATATTTCTTTGTTCTTGTTCAAGGTTCATGTGCCTGATACATTTTCTGTAACAAAATTATCTATTTCCTTTCTATTTCTAGAAACAAAGACATAGGTTTTCCAATTCCTGTTGTTGTTGTTGGCAATTCTTGTGATTTAAGCGATCGTTAATGTTTTCCGTTCTCTAATTCTCCTGGAGGAGATCGGGTTGTGCTTATGCTGTCTTCCAACAATTGTTAGATGTTGAGGTGAGATTTTTGGTATTTATGAGGCGTGGCAGTATAATTTTTAGTTCCAAACTTATGGAGGTGAAGGGGAGGTGTTAGGGTTTTCCCGTTTGCAGTTCAGTTTAGTCGTAACCACGACTTGCTTTTGCTGCGCTTTAGTTTGCACAGTCGCCGGCCGGGACCTATTTACATCTGTTAATATCAGTTGCAGTGAAACAAAATACAAGTAACTAAAGTAATCCAAAGACGTGCAACTGTAATTTTAAGTCTTTCAATTTTAAGTCTTTCACTTGGTATGTTGTCAATCGACGCCTACAATAGGGACTAGGGCTGCATTCGGCCCGGATATGACTCGGACATGACACATATCACATCCCTATCCGTTTATCCATTTCGGGTATGGATACAGATATATCTCGGTAAGGAAAATTTATACCTATATCTGCTAAAATCGGATGCAGATACGGACATACGTGCGGATATATAAGCGGATATTGATGTAGATACAAAATGAATATGGGAAAACTAGAAGTATGGATAAAAAAAATAATTAATGTGATACAAAAGAGTTCATTAATATGTTCATTATATCTGAAAAGCTAAGATTAGACATCTTGATCATCAAAATTGACTTCAAATTCATAATCTACAGAGTAAACCTATGGTAACAATATGACTAATATGTTTTCGGATATTTTGGATACAGACCAGGATATTTCACTACAAAACCATATCCGTGACTTGTCAGTTATAGATTTGAGTAACCTAATTGTATCCTAACGGATACGGTTACGAATATTTCCTCGGATACTGATTTGGTTTAGCACCCCTAATAGGAACCCAAACAAATCCTTTGTTGAACGCGAATCCTGTACACACCATCTCTAAGAGCATCTCCAACCGAGCGTTAAATCACCAAGATGACGCAAACCTTACACTAAATCCCCCTCCAATCGAGCGCTAAATCCAGCGTTATTTTGATGAGGTGCTACAGTAGTGCACCAGATTTGGTGCAGCACTGTAGCTTTGGCGCATCAATTTTTTGGTTTTTTTTTGCTTTTTATTTTTAAAAAAACCCCCAATGTCCCGGACGAGCTCTTCTCCATCCTTCACCAGGCAAGCTTTGGCGCATCAATTTTTTGGTTTTTTTTTGCTTTTTATTTTTAAAAAAACCCCCAATGTCCCGGACGAGCTCTTCTCCATCCTTCAACAGGCAAGAAAGAATCGGTGTTGCTTCAAGCCTACGAGCAGAGGAAGGAGGCTCAGCATGTTGTGGATTTGGTCTTGAGGTTTCTTGGGTTTGAGAAAAGGAAGGTTGAAGAGGAGGAGAAGAAATTGGGGGATTTGGGTTTGAGAATTATTTTTATATTTGTATTTTATTCATAAAATATATTATTATAATTAATTATATGTAATGTATTATATAAATATATAATATATAATTTGTTAAATATTTAAAATAGGTAAAAAATTTAGAAGATAAGAATCATAAAAGAAATATTATTTTTTGGTGTAAAATTTGGTGTAATGGGTTAGAGATGGAATAGTGATTTGGTGTAAAAACTACACCATTTTGGGTTTTGTGGTTGGAGATGCTCTAAAGGGGTAGGGGTTTTGTACATATTCAGAATCGTTAAATTTTCTAAACTAATTCTTTATTCATGTGTGAACTGTATGGGGAACAGAACCTAAACCTTTTGTCCTCTACATCCCCTTTATGCACATTACCCCCAATCCAAACAACAAGTCATAAGGCTCAGAAAACATTAGAGAAGGCATGACACATAAATTTACCTCATTTTTTAACGACGCCACATACAGGAATGTTACCTTATTGGCTTGTTTCATAACAAATGCTGACAAAAAGTCACCTACTTCACTATGCAACCTCTACTTTCGATCGAGATGCTATCCTTTGCATCCTCAACACTTGAATTCATGTTCTTTCTTTCTCTACTTTTCCCCCATAGAACACAGTAAAGGCCTACAACCATGAAAGCTCCACCTAGAACACTGCGTATATATGTTCAACATCACAAACCAAAACACAATATTGATCAAACTTACAAATATAAAGAAAATAGAATTTTTTTTTTTTTTTGGTGATTACCTTCCAAGGTTTATGACTTCTCCTAAGAGGAAGGAGGAGGCCGCAGCGGCGATCAAAAGCGCCAAGGGGGAGAACATCGCCACGAAAACAGGGCCTCTTTTGTGAATGCACCAAGTTTGCAAGTATAACACAAGTGCCGACACCAACACACCCTGCAATATTGTCAAATTTGAGCTCATTGCAGTCATGATCGTTGATGCAAGTAATTAAATGACTATATATATATATATTGATTAAACTGACAAAACTTGAAGATTATGGTGAAGTCTAGATGATGGTTTGGGTGTTATGTGACATTTTTAAAAGTCTCTGTGTCTTTTCGAAATGGGCTAAAGTTTCGGGGATTATGTGAGATTTACCTGACAAAGTTATATGTATTCGTAATAATCACAACTACACTTGCACTTCGGGGGAAAAAAAGAAAAGGGGAGGAAATGGGACAGTTTTACAAAACCCTCTGTGATTTTTTGGGGGTTTCCCACAAAGTTCTCCTGGGTTTTTCCCCCTCCAAACCCCTTGAAATTTGACGGATCTTGCAAACCTACTAAACTTTCAATGTTCCCTACAGACCCCCTAACTGTGGTAATGTCGTCATCGGCCATTATTTGATTGTGTAGGAATAATTGATTCTTGACCACGTGGGAAATTTTTAAAAGTTTAGGGGAGTTTTGTGAGATAACCCAAACTTCATGGGCCCAGGTGGGGAAAAAGAGTTCACGCAGGTTTCTCAGGAAGCCTCAAAAATTCAGGGGGTTCTGTGAAATTCACACTTGCATCAAATTTCGTAGTCGTACTTAAGAGATGCATGCATATTTCACATCATAATCAATCTTGAAGGGAAAATAAATAGGTATGCGCTTGAAATCATTTACACCGTATACTACTCCAAGAAGTTCTTCATCCCAGTGTAGCTTCCACTTGTTCAAATTCCTCTCGGTTGTAATGGCAACAATAAAGCATTGAATTGTACTGAAGAGGTTCAAAAGAACAGTGGACCAAATCCATGATGGATATTCCTTCAATATTATTCCCTGTAAACAGAAATATAATCCATTCGGTATCTTAATAAGTCAAGGGAAAAATTGCGGATAGACACCCGATACTATCGCTAAATTACGAATAGTCTCCTTGTAGTTCCATTGTTGCAGTTAGACCAGTGTGCGAATTTTCTTCTACTCTTTTCCCTAAGATCTGGAGAAAACTAGTTTTCGATGACTAGACCTTCTGAGAGTAAAAGAGTCAAAAAAATTCACTCGGCGGATCTGTCTGTAACGATACAACCACATGAGGTATATCTCCAGTTAGGCAAAAGCAATGGGGTCTATTAGTAATTAATTAACCCTAAGTTAAGATCGGAGGTTGAACAATTTTATATACCAATAACACTAGCCATGAAGACCAACAAAATGCAGCCAACACCATGAGAAAAGTACCAATTATCCATTTTTTGTGAGTAATTTTAGAATCATTCTGACTACTTCCATGGAGAATTGGATGATGATGGATGAATGAGTTCAAATGAGGGCCCTTGTAAAATGCAATAACCATAGCTCCCGTTAAACAAATTACTACTCCAATTGCCTTTACAATTCCTGAGCAAGTCTTAAACGTGATAATTTCCACCCTGTAATATCCATCAAAGCGATAAATTATTTCTCTGTTTGAACATTAAATTTGAAATTTGATAAAAATCTAGAGAACTAAAAACCAATCCTAACCCTCCAATCTATCTAATCCAATGACCTACATTTCGATGACAGAATTGTAAATATAGACAAATTTAATATATATATATATATATATGTTCTAATAAAAATCTAGAGAACTAAAAACCAATCCTAACCCTCCAATCTATCTAATCCAATGACCTACATTTCGATGACAGAATTGTAAATATAGACAAATTTAATACACATCATTAATGTGAAAAGGATAAAATTGGAACAATCCACTACATTAATGGTGGCTGTCAACATTGGAAGCTGGAGATAATGATTAAAACCAAAAATACAACACGTCCTTTAATACTCTCTCTTACTATCAACGTGCTACGTCCTTTCACTTCCCCATTTCTCTCTCTAACTCACTTCCCGTTCTCTGTAACTCACTTCCATCTTCTATCAAGCTTTGATCTTCCATCTTCGCATGAAGAACACAGCAACAATTCATTAAAAATCATCCTAACCATCCAAGCTTTCACTGGAGTGAATCTGGATTCACTCCAGTGAATCTGGATTCACTCCATTGAATCTGGATTATATTGAAGCTCGATTCATTGGAGTGAATCCAGATTCACTGAATTGAATCCAGATTCAGTGAACTAAAACTCGTTATCAAACAATAGCAAATCTGCAAAAATAAAAATAAAAAAGAATAAAAAACTTATGGTAAAAAACAAGCTATAAAATTTTAAACCATGATACGATTTCACATTTTACAGCAAAAAGTTATGATTTTTATGGTAAAAAACAAACACCTCACATAACTGAATCTGGATTCACTGCAGTGAATCTAGATTCACTCATACGTTTATTTCTTCGAAATTACGGCACATGCATTTATTTCTTCAACAATTCATTAAAAACCATCCTAACCATCCAAGCTTTCGCTGGAGTGAATCTGGATTCACTCCAGTGAATCTGGATTCACTCCAGTGAATCTGGATTCACTCCAGTGAATCTGGATTATATTGAAGAATAAGAAACTTATGGTAAAAAACAAGCTATAAAATTTTAAACAAAAAGAATAAGAAACTTATGGTAAAAAATAAGCTATAAAATTTTAAACCATGACAAGATTTTACCTTTTACAGCAAAAAAATATGATTTTTATGGTAAAAAACAAACACCTCACATACTGAATCTGGATTCACTGCTGTGAATCGAGATTCACTGCAGTGAATCTAGATTCACTCATGCGTGTCTTCGTTTTTCAACTGGTTTCTTCAAAAAACAAAAAACTTTTCAGACTAAAAGGTGAAATATTTCACCTTTTACAACAAAAAGCTACAATCTTTAAGGTTAAAACTAAAACTTTTAGACGAAAAATCAAACAAATTTTATAAACTTACCATTAAAGCGTCAAAATAATTTAACAGCCCACTGAATCATGAAGACGAAGGTTGAAGAAGACCGTGAAGACGAAGCGTCAAAATAATTTCATAAACCATGAAGACGAAGGTTGAAGAAGAGAGAGTTGCTGTGATTTTGGAGAGAGAGAGAGTTGCATGGGGAAATGGAGAACTCAACAGAGAAGCATTAATTACCTCTCTTTAGTGGGCTGTTTATTTTACCTAATTACATACAATATTTCAACCCAGGTGAAAACATGTGTCAACTTAAGTGGATAGAAAATAGTTGTCCACCAAACTTTTTATCCATGGATCTTGCCTAGGGATCCTTGCATGATATGAAGAGACTTTTTATATTAATAAATGAGTGGCTAAAAAATTTGATGGACAACTATTCCCTATCCACTTAAGTTGAGAGTCTTGCTCATATATATATATATAATGTTATTTCCGGGAAACAACCATATTTAGGATCATTTTATGCAAACCATCTTATATTCCAATTTATACCTAAATCACATAAAAGTTAGTTTTCATTCTAATTAACCACCTGAGCCCACTATGTTGTTTAAATTTCTCTGAACTTTCAACAGTGCCCTCACCTATTCTCACGTGCAATGCACGTAACCCCCTCTTAATCAGATCCTTAATCATATCAATATCTAAAAGGTAAGGGCATTGTCGGGATTTTCTATGAAATTCTAGGGTCGATGTGGGTCAATTGATTGATTGGAAAGAAAACTTTGTTGATGGTTTAGGGGCTGTTTGTTTGCTAAAAAAAAGGGAAATCAAAGAAAATAAAACCTATTTCTAAGAAAAATAGGTTTTGGGATTGTTTGGTTGGATAAAAAAAGAAGGAAATCAAAGAAATGGAGATGAGATGAGATGAGTTGTCACCTTATTATAGGATGATGTGAGTGAGTTTTTAAGAAAACTTGTTTTGATGTTGTTTGGTTGGCGGAAAAAATTAAAAAATGAATTATAAGAAACCTATTTCTTGTATTAGGTTGTTTTTTTGTTTGGTTATTTCTTAAAAATAAGAAAATAGATGAGATGAGATGAGTTGTCATGATATTATTGGATGATATGATCCACACTTAAGGAAATTGTTTTCCTAGCTTTTTGGGAGGAAAACAAAGAAATAAAATGTTAATAAGATGAGATGAGTTGTCACAATCTTATTGGATGATGTGTGTGATTTTTAAATATGAGATGAGATGAATTGAGTGATGTTGTGGATGAAAATAATATTTTATTAGATGTGGTGGATGTGATGGATGAGTTGTTGGATGAAAATAATATTTTATTAGATATGATGGATGAGTTATTGGATAAAAATAATATTTTATTAGATATTGTGGGTGAGTTTTAGGGATGGAAATGTGTGAAATTGTATTTTTTGAGATTTCTTGGTTTTCATTTCTATTTTTTGGTTTTTTAGGAAATAACCAAACAGGCACATAAAAGGTGGTTTGCCATAAAATTACCCTAAACATAAAAGTGGTTTTTAGAAATAACCCTACTTTTCCCTTCCTATAAAAATTTATAATTATTTTCACCAACAAAATTTTTTGGGAAAAATGTGTACAGGCCCCAAAAGCAGAAACTTCATGTGACGAGACCCCTCATAGTTTCCACCATGTGGATCAGCCTATTGAAGTGTGACACTTTGTACTGCAACCCCTTTTTATCAATTATTACATGCCAACTATGCTAAAATCCCCAAATTATCCTTATCCTCTCTCCTCAATCCCTCAGACCCATCATTCATACTCAATTTAGCGAATGGATATTCCTTCATAGAAGCATGTGTCTAATTTTTACGGAATATGGGTTTAAATTTTCCTTACAAAGGCCATGCATCTATATCTATTGGTAAATGAAATTCATTTGTCTCAAGCGGTTTGCATCCCTAATGAGTTAGATAATTTGAATCATAGCAGTCAGGTAAGTAAGCATACACATTAAGCGCCTGCTAGCTCAGTGGATAGAGCGTCTGTTTCCTAAGCAGAAGTCGTAGGTTCGACCCCTACCTGGCGCGTTATAATTTGAAAGGAATTCCTCAGCCTATGCTTTTCCTTGAGGCAAAAAATATACCCGACCATTTTCTTTATTTTTGTGAAAAATCTTTGCCCCATATGTCAACCTTTTACCTGCTATATATCAAGTGAATATTTGGCAATAAAGCCCCCTATTTAAATTTCTTCGCTTTCTTTCACTATCTCTTCAAAACATATCCAAAAATCCGCAATTCCTAATCTCTATCCCATCACTAAATGAGCAACAAAGTAAACTGACCGTAATTAAGTTGAAAATGGAAAAGTTCCTCAGCTAATGCTTTTCCCTTGAGCAAAAATTACCCACCATTTCTATTTTTGTGAAAATATCTTTTGCCCCATATTGTCAACACTTTACCTCTATATAAGCAAGTGAATATTATTGCAAATAAAGCCCCAATTTAGTCTCGTTTTCTTTTCACGTTATCCTTCAAACATAATCCAAAACCCCATTCCTAATTCCATATCCATCACTAAATGCGCAAAAAGTAAACATTGATAAATATGGCAATAAAGTAATAGGCGAAGCATAAAATCGAATTCTAAGAAGCTGAATCTTGCTCCTTGTAGACTTCTTTTCGCATCAATATTGGATCTATAACAATTTTCTCTTACTTCAGATGCAATCATATTGGAGATTAATTCCATATTATCACTAAGCATGCAATAAGCTTTAACAACTTACACTCAAGTTATATAGGCAATCATGATTTCATCAAACAAAAGTTATATTATAAGTAACACTACTTGATTAAATTGAAATATTTAAGGTTTGTTTCAACTTGTAACACAAACTTATGTCAAATACTATTCTCAAATGTATGTTAGTTTATACGCTATTTTGAAATGTGTTGTTAAGCTTATAATTAGAAGTAATAAAAAAACATGATTGATTATATCCTTTATAAACTATAACATACATATCAATCTATATTCTGGAAGAGAAGGTGAGGATGTGTTACTTTGACTATTAAGTTTTTGTGTGACCAAATTCAACCATTCATAGTGAGAGAATCGTGGGAAAGTGAGGTGACTGTGAGAGATATATCTCTCAAATGGGCAGGTTATTTGAGGTGGTGGAGATGATGGGTTTTAGCCTCTATAAAAAGGCTGGAGTGTTCTCTTTGAGAAAATACAACACATAAACAAAAACCTCTATCCTATTACGGGAGCCCCACTCAAAAACACCATCATTCGTTTCCCTGCTTTTCTCTGTTTCGTACACGGTATCAGAGCCAGTTAAAACCTAGTCCCTTCTTTTTTTACCTGTAAGGGAAGTCTTGACTGCATTCTCCTTTGTTGGCGAAGCTCTTTTATATATATATATATATATATATATATATATATATATATTATATATATATATATAATATATATATATATATATATATATATATATTTATATTATATATATATTATATATATATATATATATATATATATATATATATATATATATAATAATATATATATATATATATATATATATATATAGTATATTTTCCTAAGGTGACACGTAGATCTATACACTAAGAACGCGCGTCTAAAATCACATCATTCCCCTTTTTTTTACGATCCGCCTCCAATTGAACTTGAATCTAGCACGTTCTTAAACCAAACACATCAATTTTTGGGGTGAACCGAATCGTGTTTTGACCCTTCATTAAGCCGTACAAAAAGTTCTATTCATTGAACTTGTTAAAATTTGTTGTGAGTACATGGAAGCGGTCAAAACAGCGATGGTTCATTCGCGCAAATTAGTTGTTGGGTTAAGAACGTATAGATCAAGTTTCATTAGAGTGGATAACAAAAAAATAGAATGATGTCCTGATTTTTAAGACGCGCGTTCCTTAGGTGGGAAATCTAAAAGGTTCACTATAGAAACAACATTTCTCATATATATTATATATATAATAATATATATATATATATATATATATATATATATATATATATATATATATATATATAGAGAGACTGAGAGAGGAGAGACAGAGAGAGAGAAACTTGTTGTCAACTTAGTGAATAACAAAAAAGTTATCCACGCAACTTGATTCTATAGAAAGAATAGGTATGGGAGTTATGTGATCTAGCCAAAAATAAGAAAAGTCATAAGATGGCAAATGTGCGTGCTTAAAAAGAATATATGCATTATTGATGATCTATTGATAAATTCAAAGCCATGGTTGGTCGTTGCCAAGCGTACAACGCTGTGCTAAATTTGTTATCAATTAAAATTATTTTGCGTTATTGTCCCATATTCTCGATTTTGATTTATTCCCAAATTGATGTTAAAATATATTCCTTAACGGAGATGTTGATAGGAAACTATATATATGGCAACAACCTGAAGGTTTTCCAGCGTGAAAAAGGCAGGAACATAAAAGTTTACATATTAATAAACTCTCTATACGGTTTTAACTTGAAGGGTGTTTGTAATTTTAAAAATTAAGGGTTGTTGTAAGTTTTTTAAGAGATTGTACTATTTTGAAATTTTTAGCATGGTGTTTAGCTAACTTTTAGCAAATTTAAGGTGACTTGTAAAATTTTGAAATAGCTAATTTGCTAAAATTTTTAAGGGGATGTTTGCAATTAGTTGAAGCTTTTTAAAGACTGGTTTGTAAAACTTTTAGGGTTTTTTAATAAAACTCAAGGGTGTATTTGTTAATTTATTAACTTATAGCGATTATTCATTAATTTTTTTAGTGATTTTTTAAGACTTGTTTTGTGATTTATGAATTCTAAAAGATGTAATTTATCATTTCGCAAAATTACATGAGCGCTCTATATAAATTCTCAAATTTCTTATAGGGTTTAATTTATAATTTTCAAATCTTAAAGGGTTATTTTGAACTTTCAATGAGCTATTTTGTTAACTATTGCAAATTTTCGCATGGTGGTAATATGTAATTTTAATCTTTCAAAGGTTGTTTGTAAATTCTTTAGGAAGTCCTTTTCAACGTTTCATGTGGCTAGTTATAAATTTTCAAGGGTTCTTTGTAAATTTTTAAGAGGCATATTTGTAATTTTTTAAACTTCAAAGGTGGTTTTAAATATTTTTAAGGGTTGTTTATAAATTTAAGCGTGGATGTATGTAATTTTGAGCTTTCATTAGGAATCTGTTTAATGGCTTGGATGTTTCGTAGGTATTCTTTGTAATTTTATGTATTTTAAAGGACAGATTATAATTTTCTGAATATTTTATGTGCTATTTTTAAATTTTTTGCGGTTTTGTAGGAGTTTAATTTTTAATTTTTTACTCTAATTGTGTGTTTAAAAATTTAAATTTTATAGTCCTATTTCGAATTTAGATTTACTAGTGGTTTTTTCTAATTTTTAGAATCTCATAGAGAAAGTTGGTGATTTTTAAAATCTTAGAGGGTTGTGTGTAATTTTTATGATTTTTTGATTTTGGAACAATTGAATAATCTTCTAATCAGAAAATCTCTTTTATATAGCAGGAGAGATGATGATTAATTAAATTTTAAAATTATGCGAAGTTTAATTTTATAAGGATCTTAGTATAAAGAGGATTAGAAAAGCGAGATTTTAACTATTAAAATTTTCTAACTTGAACTGGTTTTAAATTATCATTAGGACTTCTTAGGTGAGATAAATTAAGGAAAAAATTTTAGCAGCAGCCTATTTTTAGGCGATATGATTATGAATTTTTAATAATGTAATTATTTTTAGGGATATGAATTATGAACATTCGATTTTTAATAGGATAGATGGATATGTATTTTTTTTTTACACATGGCATACGATTGAGTCATTTAGGAATAGTTCACCAATTTAATTATAAATTAGGCGATATGATTATGAAATTTTTTTAATTTACAGGTAGTATAATTTGATTAGGCATTACCGCATTATATTTAGAACTTTCTAATTACGGATGGTCTTAAATTGATAACGATTCTTATTAGATGAAGCGCAAAAAATATGTAATCCACACTCAATCTTCTGGATAGGATCAAAGATACCTGGCCTATTTTTGATGTGATACATGTCATCATTTAATGACACATATCAATTTTTAATGTGCTTTAGAAGAATCACATACTTTCTCATTTATATATAAAAACGGAGAGTAACATTAGAGAAGAGAGGAGAATTAAGCTACAAGTTGTTCTTAAAAAAACGCAATAATTGTTAATACTGATAAAATAAGCTGCGAGGTGATAGTGTGACGAGTGCTCCTGAAGGGTCATAAATAAATGGATTATATGCCAATCTTATCCGAATATTAGCATGTTAACTGTCAAAAAAACTATCATGAACTATTTAAGCGTTATAAGCAAAAATAATAAAAAAAATTGGGGCAAAATGTGTACAGCTGGCCCCAAAGCAGGAAACTTCATGTGACGATTGCCCCTCATAGTTTTCTCGCATGTGGGATCAGCCCCTTAAGTGTGACATTTTATACTGCAGCCCCTTTTTATCAATTATTAACATACCAGCTAAGCTAAAATGCCCTCAATTATCATATATCCCTATCTCCTCAATCCCTCAGACCCAGCACTCATAATCCTCTCTCTCTCTCTCTCTCTCTCTCTCATTCTCTCTCATCTCTCTCTCTACCTCTCTAAAAAGTAAGGCTTTCTCAAGCTCGTCACCCGTGACCTGAACACTCGCCCTCCTCGTCGTTCGTCGGCCTCCGCCTTCAGGCCCCCATGCTCCCCTCGAGTTCGCTGTCGCCTCCCTCCCCTCCTCCGCCTGTCCTCGTCGTCGCTCCCCTGCCGTAGATCACTGTCGCAGAGCTTGAGGAAAACGCTCGAAAAGGGCTCGGGCAATTGAGACTGTTGAGGAGTGCAGTCGGAGATGATCGAAGGTATGATGTTAAATAGAGATATGTGTTTTAATGCTTTGATTGAATTTAAATAAAAAGATGCTACGAGGAGTAGGTTGGCTTTTTGAGATGATCTTTACCGTAAATGATGAGATGTGTGGCCACGTTGAGATGTTGGACATTACTTTTTCTTTTTTTTCTTTTTTATTTGAGATGACTTTGATGCAATTGAGGTTCATGTTGACAATATATCTACGTTTTTAATTTCTCAGCATGACTGGTGGCATTTATCCTTATGACCTTCTGATATTTACAAATTGTGACTGATGTCCTGTTGTGGATGTTTTTTTATGTCAACCAGGCCGAGACGCGGCATAGCATTAATCCATTAGCTAGAAAGTCAAGAAAAGAAAAAAGAAGAAAAAAAAAAAAAAAAAAGAATGTAAGGAGAAGTAGAGTAGAAGGGAATGAAGAGAAAATGCAGTAATTAAGAAGAAGAAAATGTGTATTAATGTAACTCTATCTCTCTCGGTTTTCCATCTACTCTAATCTTCGTTTCATTGATTTTTCTTTGTGCGACTAGCTGTGTGATTGCCACAGGTTCACATAAAGGTGTAGTCGCCAGGTGAAACCCGGATTGTCAAAACTGCCAAGCACCAACGCACCATGGCTATGACCAAGTTTCACCATCACAATCACATCTCTCTAAGTGGAAACAATAAATAGGTAAGTAGCAGACAGAGTAAATAATATAAATTAGGACAACACTGGAACTAGAAGCTCTAGATACCAACTAAACTAAAACAAATATATCTGTCGTTGCATACGCGGGTGTAAGCAAATTCTCAAAGAAAATACCCGTACTCGCGCGGGCCATCTATCTGGAAGTAAACTTACACTGATCAAATATTTATGTGTTATAAATTCGTATTGTAGTATTGATAGATTTGATTGCGAATATCTCATTACCACAGATCATCTTCTTATTGGGGAACCCAACTCTATAGAAACTCCAAAAAGTTAAGCGTGTTTGGCCTGGAGAAATTCTAGGATGGGTGACCCCCTGGGGAAGTTTCTTCAGAGCGCGGTGTGACCGGAAGTGATGGACAAAACGTGCTTGAAAAGAACATGTTGGTGGTTGTGAGGCCATGTCCGTCAGATCTAGTAGCGTACCTGACAACAGAATTCCGGGGCGGGCGTATTACACACTAGCCCTACATGTTGCCTATCACCTTACATTTGCTATCACGTTCTAACTTAGTTTCCTATCTCTCTCGGTAACGTCCGAAACATCGCGTCAACGGCATGTATCGAGCCAGAAATATAGCAGCAGCCGTGCGCGACTTCGCGTGCATTTTTGGCACCTCCGTCTCCATTTTCACCATAAGTCTTCGGTCGGTGTGTATCCTTTATATTTTCTTATCACACGATATCTTACTTTGCAGCTTGGCTCATTTTTTACCGCTCGTCTATATCGCCTTCGAATATTTATTTAGTTCTAGCTAGCTTGCTAACTCTAATTCATCTTAGTCTAGGCTCTTGGACTCTCAAGTTATTCTAACTTATCCATGTTAGTTTATACCCACCCCATGTTTAGTTGCTAGCTCACCCCATTATTAGTTCTAGTTAGTTTTTATCTCTAAACTCATCCTTAGTTCTAGCTCTAGGTCTCATAGTTAGTTTCTAACTTATCTCATGTTAGTTTCTAACAACACCACATGTTATAGTTTTAGCACCACCTCAATATTAGTTCTTAGGCTCTAATTCATGCTTAAGTTCTAGACTCTTAGGCTCTTAAGTTAGTTTTAACTTTACACCCATGATTAGTTCTAACTTGTCTCGTGTTAGAATAACCTTGAGAGCCAAGAGCCTAGAATTGAGATGAATTAGAGCTAGAACTAATAATATTCGAAGCGATATAACAAGAGTAGAAAATGCAGCCAGTGAAGGAAGATATCTGTGATAGACAATAAATAGGCTACACACCAGCCAAAAGACGGTGGTGAACAGATGAAACCGGATGCGTGGCCGAAAAATACGCGCGAAGTCGCACGCGTTGTTATTTTCTGCCGCTGTTGCCGTCAGCGTGTTCGCGACGTTTACGAGAGAGATAGAGAATGAGTTTAGAGCATGATACAAAATTAAGAGTGATAGGCAAATGTAGGGCTACAGTCAACCAAAAAGAAATCGGTGGAAACGGAGGATTAGAGGTGATCGAGAAGTGCGTGCTGAAGTCGTGCTAGCAATAAACTGCAGTTTTCTGCAGTGCAATATTCTCGCCGTTCGCCGGTTTGTTCTTCGCTGCTCGGAGTTTTTTCAACACGCTGTCCGGGCTGCCGAAGGTTGGGAGGAGGTTGTCGGGTCGTTGGGGTCTCTCCCTCGTGGGCTTTCACCGGAGGTGATGAGAGCTTCTCTCCGCATTCGCTAAGAGCCCTAGAACTAAGATGAATTAAAGTTAGAACTAGGCTTAGAATAACATGGGGCGGGCTCAGAACTAACATGGGGCGCGATTAGCGACTAATGTGGAGCAAGTTAGAACTAAGCTTGAGAGCCAAGAGAATTCCTTAATCTAGATTAAATTAGAGATAGAATTAAACATGCGGACAGTGCTAGAACTAACATGGGCAGCGTTAGAACTAACATGTGGTAAAGTTAGAAGCTAACTTGAGAGCCAATAACGCTAGAACTAAGATGAAATTAGAGTTAGAAACTAGCTAAAACTAATAATATTCAAAGCAATATAACGAGAGGTAAAATAAGCCCTAAGTGAAAAGAAAGATATCGTGTGATAGATAATATAAAAGGGCTACATACCGGGCGAAAACGGTGGTGAAAACGGAGATCGGAGGTGGCCTGAAAACACTGCGCGTAAGTCGCACGACGGGCTGCTGTTTTCTTGCTCGCTGCTGCCGCTCACGATGTTTTCGAACGTTACCGAGAGCAGATAGAAGAATGAGTCTAGATGCGTGATACAAATTAGAGGTGATAGGGCATATGTAGGGCTAGTCACCAAAGAAAGAAATCTGACAGCTGGAAAAGCGAAGATTAGTAGGGTGATCGAAAAGTCGCGTGTGAAGTCTGGGCAAAAAACTAGCAGTTTTTGCAGTATAATTGTCTCAGTGCGTTCAGGTTTGTTTCTTCGCTGTTCGGAGCTTTTTCGCCGCTGTCCAGACTTGCGAGGTGGGAGGAGGTTTTTCGGGGTCCCACCCCCCCGCCCCCCCGCCCCCCCCCCCCCCCCCCCCCCCCCCCCGCCCCCCCCCCGCCCCCCCGCCCCCCCCCCCCCCCCACCCCCCCCCCCCTCCCCCCCCCCACCCCCCCCGCCCCCCCCCCCCCCCCCCCCCCCCCCCCCCCCCCCGACCCACCCCCCGCCCCCCCCCCCCCCCCCGCCGCCCCCCCCCCCCCCCCCCCCCCACCCCCCCCCCCCCCCCGCCCGCCCCCCCCCGCCCCCCCCCCCCCGACCCCCCCCCCCCCCTGCAGCCACACCCCCGCCGCCGCCCCCCCCCCCCCCTCTGTCGGGGTGTCTCGGTTGGGCTCCGTCGAATGGATGGCGAGGAGCTTTTCTCCGTCCTAAGAGCTTGAATTAAAGATGAAATTAGAGTTAGAATTAGCAGAACTATATGCAGGCGCGACTAGAACCTAAGCATGAGACGGGTTAGGACTAACATGCCGGGCAAGTTAGAACTAAACTTGAGAGCCCAAGAACGCTTAACTAAGGATGATTAGAGCTAGAAAACGCACCTAGTAACTAACATGGCACGGGACGCTAGCAACTTAACATGGCGACCGACTTAGAACTAAACATGAGGGCAAGTTAGAACTAATTTGAGAGGAGCACCAAGAGTCCTAAGAACTAAGATGAATTAAGAGTGTAGAAGGTAGCTAGGAACTAACATGGGGCGGGCTAGAAGTAACATGGGGCGCGATTAGGACTAACATGGAGGCAAAGTTTAAGAACTAACTTGAGAGCCGCAAGAGGCCTTAACTAAGATGAATTAGAGGCTAGAACTAACATAAGAACGGGCTAGAACACTAACATGAGCATGGGTTGAGAACTAACCATGGAGCAATGTTAGAACTAACTTGAGAGCCCAATAGCCATAGAACTAAGATGAATTAGAGTTTAGACGTAGCTAGAACTAATAATATTTGAAGTGATATAAGCGAGAGGTAGAAATGAGCCCAAGTGAAAAGAAGATATCATGTGATAGATAATATAAAGGGCTACAGCTATCGGCCGAAAGACGGTGGTGAAACGGAGACGAGTGTGGCCAGAAAACAGCTGCAGTGAAGTCGGCAGCGGCGCTGCTGCTTTTCTGCTCGCTGCTGCCGCTCATAGCGATGTTTCGGACGTTACCGAGAGAGATAGACGAATGAGTTAGAACATAGATACAAATTTGAATTGTGATTAGGCCAACACATGTAGAGGCTAGTCACCAAGAAGAAATCGGCAGAAACGGAGATTAGAGTGATCGGAAAGTGCGTGCGAAGTTCGGCACATAACTATAAGTTTTCTGCGCAGTACAATTTCTCGCCGTCGGGTTGTTCTTCGCGTTCGTAGCTTTTCGCCACTAGTCCGGCTTGCCGAGGTCGAGAGGAGATTGTCGGGGTCATCGAGGTGTCTCGGTGGCTCCATCGGAGGTGGGAGGAGTTTTTTTCTGTTCCAAGAGAGCCTAGAACTAAGATGAATTAGAAGCTAGAACTAGCTAAGAACTAACATGGGGCGGGCTAAGAACTACACAATGGAGCTGGATTAGAACTAACATGGGGTAAGTTAGAACATAAGCTTGAGAAGCCTAAAAACCTAAGAACTATAAGATTGTAATTAGAGCTAGAAGCTAACATGCGGGCATTATTATTCATAGAGATACATTAATACACATTTTCGTTCTTTCTTTAATTACGACATTTCTCTTCAATTCCCATCTACTCTACTGGCTCCTTACCTTTCTTTTTTTTCTTTTTTTCTTTTCTTCTTTTAGCCCTAATGGGATTAAATGCCTATGTTGTCTCGGCCTGTGACTAAAAAACATCGCACAAACAGAACCAGTCATAACTTTTTACAAATATAGAAGGCTCTAAGGATAAATCCACAGTCATGTGAGAAATTAAAACGTAGATATATTATCAAACAATGAACCGCTCAATTGATCAAATCATCTCAAATAAAAAAAAGTAATGTCCAAATCTTCAACGGGGCAGCAACAACATCATCATTTACGCGTAAAGATCAATCTCAAAAAACAACCTACTCTCGTAGTCATCATCTTTTTAAATTCATCAAAGCCAATAAAACACCATCTCCATTAACATCATACCTTCGGATCATCTTCCCTGCACTCCTCAAATAGTCTTCATATGCTCGAGCTCTTTCGAGCGTTCCTCAAGCTCTGCGACGACGATCTGAGCGAAGGGAGCTGCGCGACCGAGGAGCGTGCCAGAGGAGGGGAGGGGAGGCGAGCGGCGGAGCGGTGATGGCCGAGGAAGGCAGGGTCAGGAGTGAAGCGAGGCTTTCTGCGGCGGTGATATGGCGAGGAGGGCGAGCGGTCAGACCGGTGCACGAGCTTGAGAAGCTCTTAGTTTTAGAGAGAGGAGAAGAGAAGAGAGCAGAGAGAGAGAGAGACGAAGAGATGAGAGAAGAGAGAGAGAGATAGCAGGAGAGGAGCAGAGAATGGAGATGATTGGTTTAGTTTTTAGTATAGTGAGGTTTTTATTTGAACCTCTCCCTATATATATTATATATATATTTATATATAATAATATAATATATATATATATTATTTATATTATATATATTATTTATAATATATATATATATAAGGATGAAATACAGGTTGTGTCTAACTTTAAGTGCTGTATAGAAAGATAGTTCTTCCACTCAACTTTTTATCATTCGGATCTTGCCTAGGGATCCTTGCATGATATGAAGAGACTTTTTATTTAATAAATGAGTTGGCTAAAAAATTTGATGGACAACTAATTCCCTATCCACTATAAGTGATGAGTCTGCTCTATATATAATAAATAAATGTTATTTCGGGGAAACAACCATATTATAGGATCATTTTATGCAAGCCATCTTTAATATTCCAATTTACCTAATATCACATAAAGTTAGTTTCATCTAATTAACCACCTGAGCCCATATGTTGTTTAATTTCTCTGAACTTTCAACAGTGCGCCTCACCTATTTCTCACGTGGCAATGCAGTAACCCCCTTTAATTCAGATCCTATAGATCATATCAATATTAAGTAAGGGCATTGTCAGGATTTTCGTATGCAAATTCTAGGCTGTCGATTGTGGCGTCAGATTGATTGATTGGAAAGAAAACTTTGTGTGAATGGTTTTAGGGGCTGTTGCTCTTAATATAAAAAAAGGGAATTCAAAGAAAAATAAAACCTATTTCTAAGAAAAATAAGGTTTTGGATTTGTTTTGGTTGGATAAAAAAAGAAGAAATGAAAGAATATTGGAGATGAGATGAGATGAGTTGTCACCTTAGTTATAGGATGATGTGATGTTGAGTTATTTTAATAAAACTTGTTTTGATGTATGTTTTGGTTGCGGGAAAAAATAAAAAATGAATTATAAGAAACCTATTTCTTGTATTAGCGTTTGTTTTTTTGTTTGGTTATTCTTAAAATAAGAAAATAGGATGAGATGAGATGAGTTGCATGATATTATTGGATGATATGATCCCACTTGAAGGAAATTGTTTTCCTAGCTTTTTGGGAGGAAAAACAAAAGAAATAAAATGTTTAATAAGTGAGATGAGTTGTCAAAATTTATTGGATGATGTGTGTGATATTTAAATATGAGATAGATTAATTTGAGTGATGTTGTGGATGAAAATAATTTTTATTAGAGTGTGGTGGATGTGATGGATGAGTTGTTGGACTGAAAATAATATTTTATTAGATATGATGGATGAGTTATTGGATAATAAATGAATTATTTTATTTCAGATTATTGCTGGTGAGTTTTAGGATGGGAAATGTGCTGAAATTGTATTTTTGAGATTTCTTGGCTTTTCATTTTATTTTTTGGTTTTTAGGAAATATTACCAAACAGGCACATAAAAGCTGGTTGTGCCTAGTAAAATTACCTAAACATAAAAGTGGTTTTTAGAAATAAGCCTACTTTTCCCTTCCTATAATAAATTTATAATTATTTTCACCAACAAAATTTTTTTGGGAATATTGTACAGGCCCCAAATAAGCAGAAACTTCATGTTCGACAGACCCCTCATCAGTTTCCACGCATGTGCGTCAGGTCCATTGTGAAAGTTGTGAACACTAGTTGTACTGCAACCCCTTTTTATTCATTATTACATGCCAAACCTATGCTAAATCTCCCAAATTATCCTTATCTGATGGGTCTGAGGATTGAGGAGAGAGGATAAGGATAATTTGGGATATTTAGCATAGTTGGCATGTAATAATGCATAAAAAGGGTTGCAGTACAAAGTGCTCACACTTCAATAGGCTGATCCACATGGTGGAAACTATGAGGGGTCTCGTCACATGAAGTTTCTGCTTTTGGGGCCTGTACACATTTTTCCCAATAAAATTTTGTTGGTGAAATAATTATAAATTTTTATAGGAAGGGAAAGTAGGTTATTTCTAAAAACCACTTTATAGTTTAGGTAATTTTATGGCAAACCACCTTTATGTGCCTGTTTGGTATATTATCTAAAAAACCAAAAAATAGAAATGGAAACCAAGAAATCTCAAAAATACAATTTCACACATTTCCATGCCTAAAACTCACCCACAATATCTAATAAAATATTATTATATTATCCAATAACTCATCCATCATATCTAATAAATAATTATTTTCATCCAACAACTCATCCATCACATCCACCACATCTAATAAAATATTATTTTCATCCACAACATCACTCAAATTATCTCATCTCATATTTAAAATCACACACATACTCCAATAAATTGTTGACAACTCATCTCAGCTTATTAACATTTTATTTCTTTGTTTTTCCTCCCAAAAAGCTAGGAAAACAATTTCCTTAAGTGTGGATCATATCATCCAATAATATCATGACAACTCATCTCATCTCATCTATTTTCTTATTTTTAAGAAATAACCAAACAAAAAAACAAACCTAATACAAGAAATAGGTTTCTTATAATTCATTTTTTAATTTTTTCCGCAACCAAACAACATCAAACAAGTTTTTTAAAAACTCACTCACATCATCCTATAATAAGGTGACAAACTCATCTCATCCTCATCTCCAATTTCTTTTATTTCTTCTTTTTTTATCCAACCAAAACAATCCCAAAACCTATTTTTCTTAGAAATAGGTTTTATTTTCTCTTGATTTCCCTTTTTTTTACACAAACAACAGCCCCTAACCATCAACAAAGTTTTCTTTCCAATCAATCAATTGACCCACATATCGACCCTAGAATTTCATAGAAAATCCGACAATGCCCTTACTATTTAGATATTGATATGATTAAGGATCTGATTAAGAGGGGTTACGTGCATTGCACGTGAGAATAGGTGAGGCGCACTGTTGAAAGTTCAGAGAAATTAAACAACATGATGGGCTCAGGTGGTAATTAGAATGAAACTAACTTTTATGTGATATTAGGTATAAATTGGAATATAAAGATGGTTGCATAAAATGATCCTAAATATGGTTGTTTCCCCGAAATAACATTTTATTATTATATATACGAGCCAAGACTCTCACTTAAGTGGATAGGGAATAGTTGTCCATCAAATTTTTTAGCCACTCATTTTATTAATATAAAAAGCTCTTCATATCATGCAAGGATCCCTAGGCAAGATCCAATGATAAAAAGTTTGCGTGGACAAACTATTTTCTACTACATTAAGTTGACACATGTTTTCACCTTATATATATATATATATATATATATATATATAATATATATATATAATATATATATATATTATATATATATATATATATATATATAGGCGAGGGTTCAAATAAAAACTCACATATACTTCTCTCTCTCTCTCTCTCTCTCTCTCTCTCTCTCTCTCTCCTCTCTCTAAAACAAAGGGTTCGAGAAAGCTCGTCACCCTGACCCTCGCCCTCCTCGCCATCACCGCCTCCGCCGTCGCCTCCCCTCCCCTCCTCTGCCCGTCCTCGTCGCCGCTCCCCCTTCGTAGATCGTCGTCGCAGAGCTTGAGGAAAACGCTCGAAAAGCTCGAGCAATTGAAGACTATTGAGGAGTGCAGGGAGATGATCCGAAGGTATGATGTTAATGGAGATGGTGTTTTATGCTTTGATGAATTTAAAAAGATGATGCTACGAGAGTAGGTTGGTTTTTGAGATTGATCTTTACCGTAAATGATGATGTTGTTGTGCCCCGTTGAGATTTGGACATTACTTTTTTTTTATTTGAGATGACTTTGATCAATTGAGGGTTCATGTTGATAATATATCTACGTTTTTAATTTCTCACATGACTGTGGATTTATCCTTATGAGCTTCTATATTTGTAAATTATGACTGGTTCTGTTGTGGATGTTTTTTAGTCACCAGGCCGAGACACACAGAGCATTAATCCATTAGCTAAAAGAAGAAAAGAAAAAAAGAAAAAAAAGAAAGGTAAGGAGCAGTAGAGTAGAGGGGAATGAAGAGAAATGTCGTAATTAAGAAAGAACGAAAATGTGTATTAATGTATCTCTATGAATAAAATGCCCCATGTTAGTTCTAGCTCTAATTCATCTTAGTTCTAGGTTTTTAGGTTCTCAAGTTAGTTCTAACTTACCCCATGTTAGTTCTAACCAGCTCCATGTTAGTTCTAGCCCGCCCCATGTTAGTTCTAGCTAGTTCTAGCTCTAATTCATCTTAGTTCTAGGCTCTTGGGAACAGAAAAAAACTCCTCCCACCTCCGATGGAGCCCACCGAGACACCTCGATGACCCCGACAATCTCCTCTCACCTCCGGCAAGCCCGGACAGTGGCGAAAAGCTCCGAACAGCGAAGAACAAACCCGAACGGCGAGAAATTGTACTGCAGAAAACTATAGTTATGTGCCGACTTCGCACGCACTTTCCGATCACCTCTAATCTCCGTTTCTGCCGATTTCTTCTTTGGTGACTAGCTCTACATGTTGCCTATCACATTCAATTTGTATCATGTTCTAACTCATTCTCTATCTCTCTCGGTAACGTCCGAAACATCGCTTGACGGCAGCAGCGAGCAGAAAACAGCAGCGCCGTGCCGACTTCACGCGCGTTTTCTGGCCACCTCCGGTCTCCGTTTTCACCACCGTCTTCGCCGATGTGTAGCCCTTTATATTATCTATCACATGATATCTTCTTTTCACTTGGGCTCATTTTCTACCTCTCGTTATATCACTTCAAATATTATTAGTTCTAGCTAGTTCTAACTCTAATTCATCTTAGTTCTATGCTATTGGGCTCTCAAGTTAGTTCTAACTTGTCCCATGTTAGTTCTAACCCATCTCATGTTAGTTCTAGCCCGTCTTATGTTAGTTCTAGCTCTAATTCATCTTAGTTAAGGCTCTTGGGCTCTCAAGTTAGTTCTAACTTGCTCCATGTTAGTCCTAACCCGCCCCATGTTACTTCTAGCCCGCCCCATGTTAGTTCTAGCTACTTCTAACTCTAATTCATCTTAGTTCTAGGCTCTTGGGCTCTCAAATTAGTTCTAACTTGCCTCATGTTAGTTCTAGCTCGTCCCATGTTAGTTCTAGCTCGTCCCATGTTAGTTCTAGCTCGTTCTAGCTCTAATTCATCTTAGTTAAGGTTCTTGGGCTCTCAAGTTAGTTCTAACTTGCCCCATGTTAGTCCTAACCCGTCTCATGTTAGTTCTAGTCCGCCTCATATTAGTTCTAGCTAATTCTAACTCTAATTCATCTTAATTCTAAGCTCTTAGGAGCGGAGAAAAGCTCCTCCCACCTTCGACGGAGCCCACCGAGACACCCCGATGACCCCGAAAACCTCCTCCCACCTCCGGCAAGTCTGGACAGCGGCGAAAAGCTCCGAACAGCGAAGAACAAACCTGAACGACGAGAAATTATACTGCAAAAAACTGTAGTTTTTTGCCGACTTCACACGCACTTTTCGATCACCTCTAATCTTCGTTTTCACCGATTTCTTCTTTGGTGACTAGCCCTACATATTGCCTATCACCTCTAATTTGTATCACGCTCTAACTCATTCTCTATCTCTCTCGGTAACGTTCGAAACATCGCTTGACGGCAGCAGCGAGCAGAAAACAGCAGCGTCGTGCCGACTTCGCGCGTGTTTTCCGGCCACCTCCGATCTCCGTTTTCACCACCGTTTTCGCCGGTATGTAGCCCTTTATATTATCTATCACACGATATCTTCTTTTCACTTGGGCTTATTTTCTACCTCTCGTTATATTGCTTTGAATATTATTAGTTTTAGCTAGTTCTAACTCTAATTCATCTTAGTTCTAGGTTATTGGGCTCTCAAGTTAGTTCTAACTTACCACATGTTAGTTCTAACCTGCCCCATGTTAGTTCTAGCCTGTCCCATGTTAATTCTATCTCTAATTCATCTTAGATAAGACTCTTGGGCTCTCAAGTTAGTTCTAACTTGCTCCACATTAGTCCTAATCCGCCCCATGTTAGTTCTAGCCCGCCCCATGTTAGTTCTAGCTAGTTCTAACTTTAATTCATCTTAGTTCTAGGCTCTTAGGAACGGAGAGAAGCTCCTCTCACCTCCGGTGAAGCCCACCGAGACACCCCAACGACCCCGACAACCTCCTCCCACCTTCGGCAAGCCCGGACAGCGGTGAAAAACTCCGAGCAGCGAAGAACAAACCCGAACGGCGAGAAATTGCACTGCAGAAAACTGCAGTTTTGTACCGACTTCGCACGCACTTTCTGATCACCTCTAATCTCCGTTTCCACCGATTTCTTCTTTGGTGACTAGCCCTACATGTTGCCTATCACCTCTAATTTGTATCATGCTCTAACTCATTCTCTATCTCTCTCGGTAACGTCCGAAACATCGCTTGACGGCAACAGCGAGCAGAAAATAACAACGCCGTGCCGACTTCGCGCGTATTTTTCGGCCACCTCCGGTCTCTGTTTTCACCACCGTCTTTGCTGGTGTGTAGCCTATTATATTGTCTATCACACGATATCTTCCTTTCACTTGAGCTCATTTTCTACCTCTTGTTATATCGCTTCGAATATTATTAGTTCTAGCTCTAATTCATCTCAATTCTAGGCTCTTGGGCTCTCAAGTTAGTTCTAACACGAGACAAGTTAGAACTAACATGGGGTAAGTTAAAACTAACTTAAGAGCCTAAGAGTCTAGAACTAAGATGAATTAGAGCTAGAACTAATATGAGGTGGGCTAAAACTAACATGTGGTGTGTTAGAACTAACATGAGATAAGTTAGAACTAACTTGAGAGCCTAAGAGCCTAGAACTAAGATGAGTTAGAGATAAAACTAACTAGAACTAATATGGGGTGAGCTAGAACTAACATGGGGTGGGTTAGAACTAACATGGGATAAGTTAGAACTAACTTGAGAGTCCAAGAGCCTAGAACTAAGATGAATTAGAGTTAGAACTAGCTAGAACTAACAATATTCGAAGCGATATAACGAGCGGTAAAAAATGAGCCCAAGTGAAAGTAAGATATCGTGTGATAGAAAATATAAAGGGATACACACCGACGAAGACTATGGTGAAAATGGAGACCGGAGGTGGCCAAAAATGCACGCGAAGTCGGCACGGCGCTGCTATTTTCTGCTCGATACTGCCGTTGAGCGATGTTTCGGACGTTACCGAGAGAGATAGGAAATAAGTTAGAACGTGATACAAATTGAAGGTGATAGGCAACATGTAGGGCTAGTGTAACGCCCTGCCCCGGAATTCTGGGGTCGGTACGCTACTAGATCTGACGGACTGGCCTCACAAACCACCACATGTCTTTTCAGCACGTTTTGTCCTCACTCACGCGCTCCCTGAAAAACTTCCCAGGGGGTCACCCATCCTAGAATTTCTCCAGGCCAAACACGCTTAACTTTGGAGTTTCTAAGAGTTGGGTTCCCAAAAAGAAGATGCATCTTGGTGGTATGAGTATTCCAATCAAATCTATCAATACTACAATACGAATTTATAACACATAAATATTTGATCAGTTGTAAGTTTTACTTCCCAGATAGATTGCCCGCGAGTAGGGTATTTTCCTTTGAGAATTTGTTACACCCGTTATGAACGACAGATATATTTGTTTTAGCTTAGTTGGTATCAGAGCTCTAGTTCCAGTGTTGTCCTATTTCTATTTTTACCTGTCTGTACCTTCACCTATTTATTGTTTCCACTAGAGAGATAGTGATTGTGATGGTGAAACTTGTCATAGCATGGTGGTTGGTGCTTGGCAGGTTTGACAATCCGGGTTTCACCTGGGACTACAGCCTTGTGTGAACCCTGTGGCATCACAGCTAGTCACCAAAGAAGAAATCAATGGAAACGAAGATTAGAGGTGATGGAAAACCGAGAGAGATAGAGTTACATTAATACACATTTTCGTTCTTTCTTAATTACTGCATTTCTCTTCATTCCCCTTCTACTCTACTTCTCCTTACATTTCTTTTTTCTTTTTTTTTTCCTTTTTTTTCTTTTCTTCTTCTAGCTAATGGATTAATGCTATGCGCGTCTCGGCCTGGTGACTAAAAAAACATCCACAACAGAATCAGTCACAATTTGTAAATACAGAAGGTCATAAGGATAAATCCACAGTCATGTGAGAAATTAAAAACGTAGATATATTGTCAACATGAACCCTCAATAGAAATTAAAAACGTAGATATATTGTCAACATGAACCCTCAATTGATCAAAGTCATCTCAAATAAAAAAGAAAAAAGAAAAAGTAATGTCCAAATCTAACCCTCAATTGATCAAAGTCATCTCAAATAAAAAAGAAAAAAGAAAAAGTAATGTCCAAATCTCAACGTGGCACAACATCATCATCATTTACGGTAAAGATCAATCTCAAAAACCAACCTACTCTCGTAGCATCTTTTATTTAAATTCATCAAAGCATAAAACACTATCTCTATTAACATCATACCTTCGGATCATCTCCCTGCACTCCTCAACAGTCTTCAATTGCCCGAGCTTTTCGAGCGTTTTCCTCAAGCTCTGCGACAGTGATCTACGGCAGGGGAGCGACGACGAGGACAGGCGGAGGAGGGGAGGGGAGGCGACAGCGAACTCGAGGGGAGCATTGGGGGCCTGAGCGGAGGCGACGACGACGAGGAGGGCGAGGGTCAGGGTGACGAGCTTGAGAAAGCTCTTACTTTTAGAGAGGAGAGAGAGAGAGAGAGGAGATGAGAGAGAGAGAGAGAGAGAGAGAGAGGATATGAGTGCTGGGTCTGAGGGATTGAGGAGAGAGGATAATGATAATTTAGGGATTTTAGCTTAGCTGGTATGTAATAATTGATAAAAAGGGGCTGCAGTATAAAATGTCACACTTAAAGGGGCTGATCCACATGGAGAAAACTATGAGGGGGCTCGTCACATGAAGTTTCTGCTTTTGGGGCCTGTACACATTTTCCCCAAATTTTTTTTATATTTTCTTATAAAGCCTTAATAGTTCATGATAGTTTTTTGAAGTTAACATGCTAATATTCGGATAGATTGCATATAATCCCATTTATTTATGCCTTCAGGAGCACTCGTCAACTATCACCTCGCAGCTATTTTATCAGTACTTAACAATATTGGTTTTTTTAAAAGAACAACTTGTAGTAATCTCCTCTCTCTCTAATGTTACTCTCCGTTTTTTATATATAATGAGAAAGTAGTGATTCTTCTAAAGACATAAAAAATTGATATGTGTCATTTAAATGCATGACATGTATCACATCTAAAAATAGCCATGTATCCTTTGATCCTATCAGAAGATGACGTGTGGATACATATTTTTTTCCTTCATCTAATTAAGAATCTTATCAATTTAAGACCATCCCTAATTAGAAAGTTCTAATATAATGGGTAATCCTAATCAAATTATACTACCTGTAAATAAAAAAAATTCATAATCATATCCCTAATTTATATATAAATTGGTGAACTATTCCTAAAGACTCAATCGTATGCCATGTGTCAAAAAAAAAATACATATCCATCTATCCTATTAGAAATCGACATGTTCATAATCATATCCCTAAAAATATT
>NC_033800.1:131877650-131892504 GCF_001876935.1 Asparagus officinalis
AACACTATGGGGACTAGAGCAATGACGACTTTGTCAGAGCAGTTAATGTGAGGATAGTTGGTTGGTGGCCAGGGGTTCAAGGACACACCGCCTCTCTAGTCGTTCGACTGAAGGCCAACAAGCACTGCTTTCTAGTTGGCTATGCAAGTTGTTGACTGAAATAATAGGCTGAGTGGGAGTGCTTATAGGATCGATTTAGTGATAGACCAACAAGTATCGCCTTTTTAGTTATCTATGCAAGTTGTCGGCTCACGGAATCGGTCGTAGGAGCAACTCGAGTTGCCAGTTTCTAGAATGATTAAGCGTGAGGTGGACACACGTCGGGTTCTTAGTAGAGATTAATACTTGGTTAACTTGCAGCCTAAAACATTGGCCCCCTTCCACTTGAACTTGTCTAGCTGAGTACGGGTGGAAGTTCGAACGGTTGTCGGTCGGTGAGTTCTGAAGCATATTTATGAAGAAAGCGACGGGCTGCTGTTGAAGTGACCTTTTGACGTCAGCAGATATGATGCGCTGTTGTTGCTTTGATTTACGAGATGGATGGCGTATCAATCAACGGGCAGCGCTTCGATACTCTTATGTGTGCTTCGATTTCCAAGGTTGATATTGGTCGTCTGTTCCTATCTGAGTCGTCCGTCAAGATCTTGACACATGTCTTCTATCAAGCCTATATGTATAGACCATTCTGAGAAGAGCTTAGTTTACAAAGCTATCTTCCATCTGATCTAAATAACCCTAGCGCTCTACGTTGAACGATTTCCAATAAAAACTCCGATGAACTACAATGGCTTCCTCCACCTCCACTTTTGACAGCAACGAGATAAGGATCAACCTCCTCCGCCTATTCTGCTCGAAAGTTTGTGTACTGGAACTCGAAGCTTATTATGATCGCTTTGACCTTCCTAAAGCTTTTACAGTATTGGCACCGGAGAGGTAAGAGGCTATATATCACCATCGCGGTGATAGGGCTTTGATTTACTTGAAGCATTTGGAGTACGAACTTTGTCTAATGTTGCACCCTTTCATCCACCAGGTTTGTGAAGATTTAGGGGTATTCCCTTCTCAGATCAAGCTGAACTCGATCGCTACTTTGGTGGCGTATGTGGTGATCTGCCACCGAGTCAGTGCCGTGCTGAGTCTACGCGTGCTGGGCCATCTGGTCAGTGTCAAGACAACCAAAAAGGAAGGGTAGTACCATCTCTAGGAATTGGGCGGCTCCAAACTCATCTCTAATGCTCCTGACTCGAACAAAGATTGGAAGGAGAAGTTCATGTGGATTTTTAGGGCCGACCTCATCCTGCTTTGTCCAACTTGGCCCGAGGTCAATAAGGATATGCTAAAGCTAGGCTTGCTTAAGAATGAGGATAAGCGGGGTGTCGAGAAGGTCTGAGCCTATGTCAAATCGAGGGAGATTAACAACCTCTTCGAGCCGGCTGTCCTCCAAGTGGTCGGCCCATCTCGTGTGCTGCCGACCGAGTAAGATAAAATCTGAGAGGCACTCTTGGTGCTCCCCTTAAAGAGTTAGATGAGGCACAACTAGGGTAGGCAATTAGACCCCAAAAGTGCCTGAGGGGTGAGTTTGCTCCTGAGGAGGCTGAAACGGTGGTGGGGAATGCTGCCGAAATGACAGCTCGACTAGCAAGGCAGAGTGCTACCGCTTAGGCCGAGAGATAGGAGAAGGAGAAGAGAAGAATGATGGGGAAAGTGAGTGGCCGAGGTCCTCACAGAGGTACCGAGCTAGCTCGGATTGGGTCATAAGGAGGAGTGGAAGCAAGCGCTCCTGCCTCAGCCCCGAAAGTCGGGCAACATCCTCCAGCTCTAGCGCTCCCCACCCTAACCCGATCAAGATTATCGTATTTGATGAAGCATCCTTTGCTCCACTTGCAGGGGAGGAGGAAGTGGTCAAGCCTAGGGAGGCTGAGGTTTGAGCTGAAGAGGAGACAACTCAAGCTCCCCTACATGAGCCGGTCCAAAGGCCAGGCAAGGCACTGGCTGAGGGAGATATTGGCCCTACCTCCGCCAGGTGAGGAGTCAACTGGGGCAGCTCTAACTCTAGGGACCAACTTCCAGTGGTTGTTCCACCATTGTATTGACAAGCTTTACCCGAACATGTGGGGGCCACTAAAGGATATGCTAATTGGCTCGTCCAGAGATGGCCTGCGATATGACAGAAAGCCATCCTCAGACAACCGAATACGTGGCCAAGTGATCTCTCGATAAGAGGAGCTCAGTCTTGGAGTCCCGGATGGTCCAGGCTTGAGTCTTAGAGCAATTCTATCTCCCTAGGGATGACGAAATCCTCAAGGGGATGCCCCTTGTCGGCCTTCACCAAGCCCTCAAGGATTATCATTTGCAGGAGGCTCCGATAAAGCAGGAGCTGTTCTCTCGACTGGAGCTCATATGAGACCTCACTGTTAAGTTTCAAGAGGTGCAGGAGGCTAACATGGTGGCTCTAGAGGAGGCTGAGAAGAAAGCTGTTGCCATGGTGGTCGAGCTGGATACCTAGAAACAAAGTGACGACAAATGGCACCGAGAGCTGGAGACTCGGGACAAGATGATCGAGGGACTCAAGGTCCATAGCTATAAGAAGTCGTCCACCATCGAGAAGCTTAAAGAAGACGCTGGTCATCTTTAGCATAAGATTCTCAAGCGAGATGGTCGAGTGGATTACCTGAAGAGTGAGCTCAAACTTGAGAGGAGAGAGAGCTAGATTTCCTTTGAACGTGCTCAGTCTGCTCGCAGAGAAGTCAATAACCTCCAGGTACAGCTTAAAGAGGAGGTGACCACCCATGAGTTGCTGAAGAAGGAGGTGACTTGAGCGGCATTGGAGGCCGAGTAGCAACGAGAGTTGCTTCTTACTAAAGTTCAAGTACTGCAGGGTTGCCTCGACTATCTCAAGTCTGAGGCCTTTAGGGTAGAAGTAGTGGATAAATATCGTGACAACCCTCTAGGCAAGGTAGAGGTAGCTCTAGCTTGTAAAGCTGGCTTCAACTTCCTCTTGGGCCAGATCCCTCATGAATCTCAACTCAGCCCAAATCGTCTGTATTATCCCTCCTAAGTTGTCATGTGTCTCGATATCTTAAAGGAGATGGAGATGAAAGGAGGCAGGCTAGTACTGGATGTTGACAATAGGGACGAAGGAGGTGAGGAGTCGGAAGGAGGTTTTGATCAAGCTGAAGAGGATATCTCTGCTTCTCCTTAGCCGACTTCAACTCTAGAGTCGGGTGTCGTTTGCCCAGTCCTACTCTTGATCCGAGCCGAGCTCCTTAAAAATTCATGTATCCTGCTTCCTTTTTTTATTGATGAACGTAAATGTTGATGTAAATATTAGTGTGAACATTATTTGACATGTGAATAAAAAAGTCACATTTTTTCCTTCTCAATTTATGAATCTTTCTTGCATTTGTTTAATGCGTTGTTTGAGTCCATTGAGAGTCGCGACGACTTAGTCGTTACAGAGAATATGGCGACTCAACCTCATACTTTGTCTCATTAAATATGACCATAATGTTTTAAAAATGCATGCCTTGATCTTACAAATGTGCCAAGGTCTTGCTATGAATATGCTAATCACAAATGTTTATCTTTGTGAATTTAGACCGCGTACCTTTGAGTATCAATCAACTTTTTTTTGCTTTTGTTAGGATGACTCGAATGCATGCCTTGGATTTACTCGTAAGGACACCAATATCTTAAGATATATGCCTTGGGCTTAGGAAGATGCCAAAGTTTTCTAGCCGATGTAAGTTGAATCGATGTGCATTGGCTTTATCCTGAGTAGGTATCGAGTTCTTATGTGTCAAAGTCAACCGAGTCGAGGCGTGCGCCTTGGTTTTACCCTGAGTAAGTACCAAAGTCTTTTTGTCGATGGAGTGCCTTGGTTTTTTTCATAAATGATACCAAGGTCTTTTGAGTCGGTCGCGTCATTGTGTGTCTTGGTTTTATCCCGAAGGGGTACCAAGGTCTTTTTGTCGATGGAGTGTCTAGGTTTTATTCAAAAAATGATACCAAGGTCTTTCGAGTTGGTTGCGTCATTGTGTGCCTTAGTTTTATCCTGAGGGGGGTACCAAGAACTTTTGTTGATGGCGCGTATTGGTCTTACCCTGAGTAGGTACCAAGGTCTTTTGAGTCGATGCTGACTAAGTCGAGGATGAAGGACCAATGAAAGCTGTGGATAGATAGAAAAATTATCTTGTTTGGAGATAGTGCAATTAATGCGATTATCTTGGGGAATTTTATGTGCCTTGGGCTTAGACATGGAAAAATTCCAAGGTCTTTAGCTGAGGCAGACTAGCTTCTTAGCAACCTCCTTCCTCTGATCCCTATTTTTGGATTTGTTTGGTATGGGGTTAATTTTGGAGGGTCCTTTGCCACTTTCTTCCTTGACGGGGTCGGCCCCTACCGCTAACTCGATCACCATTGATGTCATTGCTGCTGTCGTTGCTGTCGTTGCTGTTGCTTTAGCTGTCCTGGCTGCCTTCTTATAGGCTCGGTATCAACCAGGAAGTGGTGCACAAACTTCTCGCTAAGCTACACAAAGCTATTGATGGACTTCTTGGGAAATGAGTTCCACCATAGCTTGTTCGCTTCCCGAAAGGTGATAGGAAAATACCTACAAATGATTGGCTCCGGCGCCTGTAGCATGATCATCATATCATAATAATTCTGAGCATGCTCGACTGGATCTCATTCACCTTTGTACTTCTCCACGTAAGACATCTTGAATTTGTCATAAGTAGCATTCATGATGCTGGCGGCAAGGAGAGTGTTCCCCCCCAATAGCTTCAGTGGTTGGCTAAAAGGTCCGGTTGTAGTCAGATACAAGGTTAGCGATAGAGGAGCCAAGAGCGGCATGAGGATGCCGAGGGCCGCGTGATGCCATCCTTGTGGGATGCTCTCGGTCGTCATATGTCCATAGCTTGGGTTCTCCCTTATCGCTTACATGTACTGCTAGTGCTGTCGAGGAGGGGCTACAAAGCGAGTTTGCTGGCAAGGCAGGGGAGAAGTGTGCTCAGCTTGGTCTCCTTGCTGTCCAGTCAACGTGACATGTCCAAGGGAGGAGGAACGAATGGCTAGCCCATGGGAGGTGGAGGAACAATTGAGGCGGCGGGCTATTAGGGAGGAATTTAGCTGAGAAGCTCATTTGTGAAAGTGGCAAACTGCTGCTAAAAAGACCGAGTAATCCTCTGAGTGGATTCTTCCAACTGGGCCTGAGTGACATAGCCCGCTTGTGATTCTTTAGGAAGTGGGTTGAAAGCTCGACTAGGGCGTTCAGAACCAGACATCTTGCTAGAACAATGATGAAGGGTCCCACGGTAGGCTCCAAACTGTTGATGCTAGTTATCAAGCAGGGGGTTTGCGGATGGATTAATTATGGTGGTGTTTGGATCCTCAAGCTCCTTCAGATGCCTGGCTCTAGGGCCCTTGAAGAACTCGTAAGAGGTCGGAGTTGGATTCTCTGGTGGTACTTTTAACGATCAAGTTAGTATCTAAGCTTGAGTGGAGAGATACAAAAAAGTGATGAAGTTAATCCAAAGTTTCAGAGTTCCATGGAGCCGAAGCCATTACCTCATGCAGTGCAGCTTACTTTTATAGCAGATCGGGAAGGGAAAAAAGATAACTTGGGCCGATTCTAGGCAAGTAGCTGACTCGGCAGGTGTCTTATAGGTGTTGGCTGCGGACGAGGATAAGTCATTCAAGTAGTTGTACAAAGGCGACAACACCTGCTTGGTGCTTATTGGGTCTGATAAGTGATAAAGACTATGGGGACTAGAGCAATGATGACTTTGTTAGTGACCAGGGGTTCAAGGACACACCGCCTCTCTAGTCGTTCGGTTGAAGGCCGACAAACACCGCTTTTCTAATTGGCTATGCAAGTTGTCGGCTGGAACAATAGTCCGAGTGCGAGTGCTTATAGGATCGATCTGGTTGGTAGGCCGATAAGTTCCGCCTTTTTAGTTGGCTACGCAAGTTATCGGCTTATGGAATCGGCTACAGGAACAACTCGAGTTGTCAGTTTCTGGAATGATTAAGCGTGGGGTGGACAAGCATCGGCTTCCCAGCATAGATTAGTACTTGGTTAGCTTGCAAAAAATGGGAATTCCCACTTAAATGGAAATAAAAGAATAATACATAACTTTTAAATATACTCATTTACACTTCATTCTCTAATTGTAAGTAATCATGAGAATGGAAAGGAGTATTTCCCTTCCTTGTTTTATTCAATTCCCATTTCACTCTTTAAATAAGTCATCCCAATGGATTCGTAGCAGATTCATGGTTTGATGGGCATTTGTTGGATATTCTATTTGCTTCGAGATTCTATTGCATGAGTTAGAAATCAAGCTAGAGTGCACGCGATGTTAAATTTGTAATTTCGTCCAGTACAGATTCGAACTCCCTTGAGCGCGCATGCGTGACTTTGTGTGACTTTGTTCAAATGTGGAGATTTGTAGTGTGGGTCTGGCATCTATTCGGTTTAAATGTGATTTAATTTAAAAAGACGGTGGAATTTTGTTTTACATCAAATAAAGAGCAAAATGGATGGATGATTAAATGTGCTTGGACTTGTTAGTAATTTGGGTGGAGTTCATCACACAATCCAGTGGGCGGATCAAACAGGGCCCAACTGCGTCCTTTAAGTGGGGCAGGCCTCCTAATTCTAAGGCGTTAGAATTTTGTCCACTTCTATATATATATATATATTATATATATATATATATATATATATATATATAGATTAATGGGTATCCTTATCATAGGAGGGGATTTTTCTCCTTAACGTCTCTAAAATCACATGATTGAGCGACATTGTGGATGATCCGCTCCGTTGAACTTGATATACATATTCTAAAACCCCAACACACCAAGTTTGGGGTGAACCCGTAGTCGTTTTACTCTTCATCCACTCGTATCAATTTAACGGTTTGAATGAATAGAACTTTTCACATGGCTCGATGGAGGTCAAACGAAGACGGATTCACCCCAAACTTGGCTGTGTTGGGGTTTTAGAATATGTATATCAAGTTTCAACGCGAGCGGATTATCCATAATGTCGCTCAATCATGTGATTTTAGAGGCATCAAGGAGGGAAATCCCCTCCTATGACAAGGATACCCATTAATCTCATATATATATATATATATATATTATATATATATATATATATATATATATATATATTATATATATATATAATATATATATATATATATATATATATCTAAAACCCCAACACACCAAGTTTGGGTGAATCCGTTCGTCGTTTGACCCTCCATCGAGCCATGTGAAAAGTTCTATTCATTTCAAAACCGTTTAAATTGATACGAGTGGATGAAGGGTCAAACGACGACGGGTTCACCCCAAACTTGGTGTGTTGGGTTTTAGAATATGTAGATCAAGTGTTCAACGGAGCGGATCATTCACAATGTCGCTCAACATGTGATTTTAGAGGCTCAAGGAGCGAATTCCTCCCTATGACAAGGATACCCATTAATAATATATATATATATATATATATATATATATATATATATATATATATATGTATGTATTTGGGTCCTCTAGTGGGCAGGCTCCTAATTCTAAGGGCGTTAGAATTTTGTCCACTTCTATATATATATATATATATATATATATTATATATATATATATATATATATATGCACCTGCAGAGCATAAAAATATAGAAAAATACTACCGTCATCTCATTTCTCTTCTAAATTATGTGATTTAGTAATGGTACAGTACATGTAAGCTCTTCACCGTCTCTTAGTGTAATTGCTTGCCAAACATTGGTTGAAGATCAAGACTAGGTGTGTGACGATTCCGTCAAAAGACCCAAACAAGTAAAATCTAAACAAGAGATCTTATATTTATATATGATCATGTTCAGTCTACGGAACTCACATCCCAAAAGGTGACGATTCCGTCTAAAGACCCAAACAAGTAAAATCTAAACAAGAGATCTTATATTTATATATGATCATGTTCAGTCTACGGAACTCACATCCCAAAAGGATTAATCATTTTGAGTCAATTGAATCCAAATAGATTAACTAGTCCATCTTCTTCACGAGCCTTTCCAACTGTACAATCCAGATGAGTTTTGAGAATTACACGAGCGCCCTCATTAAAGTTTAACCATTTTTTATCCTATGTTCAGATATCACCCATCACAAATGTCGCAGAAGAAGTCAAACATAGCAATAACATCTCAATTATATTTATTGGAAACTACTCTCATTATGAAGTCCAATATCCCACATGGTCAAATAAACAACCGTCTTGACTTATTAAAAATCTGCCTCCAATGGAATTGTACAGATAAATATTAAGTTCCTGCAATTAGACAAGCAACCCACAGCTTCTCAGTTTCAAACTAATGAAAGCTCCCCTGCAGGAATAGATCTCTTGACCAATTTAGCCCATGCTTCATTTGTCTCCATGATGACCTTCATAGCATAATCCTGCTCAACAAGAGAGACAAATTATAACTAAATCAGAAAGCACTTTGTACAAAATTTTATAGACACAAGCTTTAATGTTAGCTTGAAAATGCCCAAGCAAGCATCAATACCATTCACTCGCTTTTTAATATATGAATACTATACAATCATAAAAAAAACAATGGTTAATTGCGGAAGATCCCTTGTACTATCGCCAAATTGGACCTACTGCCCTCGTAGTTCTGTTGTTGCGGATAGTCCCCTTTGAAAGAGTTTGCTGCAGATAAATCCCACGAGTAAAATCCACTGTTGCTGATAGACTCCCTAAAAAGGGTCAAAAAATTTTACTCAAGGGGTCTATCTGCAACAATAGAATACAGGGGTAGTGATACTACATGGGGTCTATCCACAATTAGCCCTAAAAACAATTCCCAAGGTTTACATGAATCGTGAAACATGACATGAATACAAACAATAAAATCCTGCAGATTTACCTTGTTTGCTGCCTTGTCGCCAAGACCAAATTTATTGGCAGGCTTTCCATCTGGAATCTTGTAATCTCTGAACCAGTCCCTTATTGCAGTAAGAGTGCCCTGAAGTAAAAATAAACAATCAAATTTAAACACAAAATGAGAACAGATCACAGTTAAAACAACATAAGCATCTCAAACTCACAATAACAAAAAGATAAAAAATAAAAATATAAGATAAAAAAATAAAATAATTATCTATTAAAATCTAACCATCTAAGGTGCTTCTATAATCAGCTTGTAATGTAAAACTAAATTTATGAAGGTAAAATAGAAGAGAAATCAGTTGACAAAATTAGGGTTTGAAATGGACACAGATCTACAGAGAAGAAATAGGCAGGTCTCAAAAATCAACACTCATGAGTCAATGGAACTCTTTTTTTTTTCCATTCATCAGTTCTGATCATTCTGATGATAATAACCATATTTGTAAGTAACTCAAACTTTTAAACAAAGTCAACTTAAAATCTTAATATGAATTTATGAGATAGACTTCTAAAAAAATGAAACTACCAACTAGGTAAATCCTAAAACATAACTTAATTGTGCAAGGTGGAGTGGGGTTCAGCATCACCACATTGTTTAATGCATAGATGATGAGGTATTTTGATATTCAAATGGAAGGAAACCGATGTTTGGGTTCATGAAATTACAGGAAAATGCTTCTCAACATCATTCACATCATTTACAAGGGAAGCTCTAGGATCATCCAATGAAATTGCAACGATCTTCCAGTCCAGCTCCCCTTCATCAATCATGGCTAGAGCACCCAAAGGCTTGACCTTGAGAACATCACCAATCTTAGCCCGAGCATCACCTATCTCAACAACATCAACTGAAAAAAGAAGCAAAAACAACAAGAGTAAACATCAAACCTGTTTTACAAGTTAAAATGGATTCTTCATACTGCAGAATATTAAGCATGATCAGCATCAGAGGTTAAAAATGTTCTGCATCTTGTAGTATACTTCTCCGACATCTGGATATATCACCAAATGTGAAAACACGAGTTTCAAACTCTCCTTCGACTGCAATCTTCATCCAGCGGAAATGTAATTTTGTATTTTCTTTTTCCCCCTTTTTTAGATTTTAGATTGCTCTTAGGTATATCAGGCATTGTTTTAATTATCCGCCGACATATATACTGATATCATTTTTTTATCTTTTGATTTTAACATTTTCTTTGTTTTTTCTTTTTTAGATTGCTCTGAAGTATATCAGGCATTGTTTTAAATATCTACTTACGTACTGATATTTCCTTTTAAAAGACTTCCCTCAAAATGATATGATTTTAATTTATCTTTTGTGGTAATTTTCGGTGATATATCAGAAGATTCCCGAACATGCGATGACATTTTAGCCTCAAACAATCGACTAAATGTTGCAATTTTGATTTGTACTTTTCATTCATTTAAATGATCAGGTTTGGAGTTATGCTCAATTGAGATCTAAACCCAAATCGATACCTGTTTATGTAAATAAGCAAAAAGAATAAATAGGGCAACAATTGAATACAAACTCTTTCGCGAGGAGTTTGCATCTCTTTTCAGTATTGGGAAAATGCAGCTGATGATTGACTATTTCTCTTTCCCTGTAAATTAAAGACAGCATTCAATTCCCAACCATTTACATCAAGGTGTATTGTATGCTGCAGCAACCTCCCAACTGTACCTCCATCATGACCGCTTTCATCAATAAGCCTCCGTTGTCTAGACTGCTTGTTGTCAGTAAGTTTCTCTCGCCCTAAATCTCCCACCATTTAAATCTCTTTCCCCATTTTCATTATAGATGGTGGATTAAGTTTTGGCTTAGAAGTGTCAAAAAAAGAACAATTTCATGCGAAATAGGTTTAGTCATAATAGTGTCATACACTTGGAAATATTACTAATTTCTTTTAATAATTTTGTTAGTTCCTTTCTTCACAACTTCATTCCCTGATGCAACAAGCGCATACATCTATGACATGTATACGTGTTAGCCTACAAGACACCCCAATATTTACTAAATACCCTTCATATCAGCCATCTGATATGGAAATTTTCCGTCCAATATGCCCTCAACATCCGACATTTAGAACACTAATATCAGGTAATTGCTCTCATAGTTCCTCTCTATTAATAAAATTCAGATAACCTGTTTATTTTCTTCCACTACGGAAAAGAATGGGTTCAAATTTACCTGGGTCATTGTCCCCAAATGCCCCATCAACTTCAGCATTGGCAAATGTTGGATCTTCCCAAGTTTGTGGAAGCAACCCATAATTCCAATTTATGTTATACCTGAGATTGACACAGTGCAAGTTAAACAATAAATTAGTAATTAATAAACCAGCAGAACTGTTGCAAAAGCTTTTATGTTATATTTGATAGTGATACATTGCAAGTGAAACAATAACTTAGTAACTAAATTAATGCAAAAGCTTCTAACAGCTGAATGAATAACCAAGTTCATTCCCTAAAAAAATATATAAAGAAACCTAGGTAATGTTGTTTGAGGAACCACGGACAAAAAGCCATCAGAGGATGTTATTGCACCTCAAACAATCTTGAACTAGCACAAAGAATACCCAAGGATACATAGAAATAAAGGGAGAGGGTGCAAATAACTAGGGGACAGGAAATAGCTGAAGGTTAACCAAGGGAAAAAAACCGAAGTAGGATAACAACCTCGAAAGATGTCTCTTTGGCTTTGAAAAACGTAGCATTTCTTTCAGCCTAAATGCACCATAGCAGATTCATTATCAAAAAGAGCAAACCACATGAGAAATTCGACTTTCAAAAATGGTGTTGCATTCCAGATATTGATGGCATCTATGATCTCCAGAAGGTTAGGATGAATATAAAAATAGAGATATTTAGCATTCAAGAACCAAAGGAATGAAGGGACCAGGAGATGGACGTTGTTTGTTTACAATAGAGCGGGTGTTCATTCGAACTTGAGTCACTTTGAGGCATCCGTGAACTTGACTTGAGCAAATGTAGGAAGGCATAAAGGGCACATTAATATAGGAGAAGGAAGCCACAGAAGATAGGCACCCATCCATGGAGACAGTATTGGAAGATGGTGCAAGCCAATAGGTCAAAAATTAGTAGGTAAAAAGAACTAAAAGGTAAGGAAGGTAAAAATTAAGATGTTTTCTGACGAAAAATGTAGAGACAGATGTTCAACTCATAGAAACAAACAGGGAAATTTCTTCCCATCAAATTACTGATCGAAACGCAACAAGAGAATTTCAAAACATAAAAAGAACACTAGAAAACATAAAAATCATACACTAATTGTAATGCTTGAGATAAGCCACAAGATCAGATGCCAGATTCCCATATAAGTAGATAGGTTCATGTATTTGCACACAAGCATTATCATTATCAAAACAATTCCCATAAGTCGTGGTCCATTATGCACCTGAAAGTTCCATGAAGCATTTGACAAAAATTCACAGTTGGACGCCAACTAGATGCCAGCCCCTAAATTGATACCAGATTTCTTGCCAAGAAAATACAGAAGTAGCAAAACAACAAAAAGGCTTGCCATGAACTCTAGAATTCAAGTTGCACAGTAGGAAAGTGACCTTATTAGTTATCACATAAAACCACACTAACTATAAGGCCCATAAAGCCAGTGAACTTATAAAGCATTTCCATATATTTCTATATATCAATAGTACCAAAGATATAAAGCATGACAAAAAATCCCTCCCACGCTGTGAGCACCAATAAGAAGATTAACATGCAATGAGGTGCTATATAAACACATGAACATAACTAAGAAGATTTTCACCATTTAAATTATTATAGGAAATATTGCTAGATCACTGCATCCTTTTTATTTCTATACAATATTCCTCTTCCTTTATTTTTCTCTCAAATATATCTGAACCCTTCAGATAGATTTAATACGATTATCGTCATATAACTAATGTGTCAGAAAGCACAAACGCAGTAGGTTTAGATAGGTAGACTCCGCTTTTCCTATTAAGAATTCTAAGATATAAGCCAAAATACAAGACTTTTGACCATGGAATACTTTTTCGTATCAGTTTGACACTTACAAGTTACGAAAATATAAAAGCCAAATTATGTGAGTTGTTGACTATGTAATCCTTTCATTTTTTATTCTGAAACTTACAAGAACAATGTCAGCATTAAGAAATATTAAATTTCAGTTGCTGACAAGCCGCATATACAGTAAATAAATCACAGCAATTGTCAGACCCTTACGACAGCAAATTTAGCAGCCAGAAGCCAATTCCAAAAAATTGAATAAATGCTTCAGTGCTGTCATTAATGTTGTCAATGTTCTACTAAATGAACCACAAAATCAAAAGTTAAAGGCTAAATTACCAGATTGGTATTTTTGGTAAGGCACACTTTCCAATATGATATTTTTATATGCTCCAGCAACATTAAGGTATTAATACTGAATGGCTGCTTACAATAAGGCATGAGTTCTCCCAGCGAAGCATCTGGCATGGAAGCGTCACGTGACCCTTTCTGGACCATTAACGCATATGTGGCACTGACTTAATGATATGACAAGGATAAACAATAAGTAATCGTCTAAAATGTGTAAGACCGTGAAACTTGTATGTTTTGCATTTTTGTTTTAGATTAACCAAGCAAAAATATTGATGAACACTTCTCAAGAAAGTCATTTGATCTCATAATGCTTTCGTGCCAGATTCTTTGCTGACGGCAAGCATTCATGTCTTATCCAAAAGTTAAAAAGGGACCAAAGCGTAATTTTCAGAAGAACTCCTGAATTTTTGGGTGATTTTCCAAAACCCTCCTAAACTTTGGGGAGTTTTTCAAAACCCCTTAAAACTTTGAGAAGTTCCGCAAACTGAAATACACATTTTGAAAAAATAACTTCCTCTTAGTAAAACCATAAAAAAAGTTGCCGCCAAAACTTTCCTGTTTCCCTCTATCCTATGTTTCTCGAAAAACCAGGCGCACAATTTATCCCAAAGTTCAGATGAAACTTTCGGAAAGGTCACCTGTGTTGGGTGAACTACCAAATGTTAGGGCGGTTTTCTCTAATTAATAAAGTTAATAGAAGTTTCCTGGTGTTTTGTGAAATTTGCTGTGAAAATATCTTACTTGTAACAGTATATAATATTTCCATAATTAAATCCATGAAAAAGATGAAATGTTAATCTATGAATCAAAGGGTAAAACATCTTACGGATAATATCTCAGCTTCCCCTTCTTCGTATCCTGCTTAATCGGAGTATAGGGCTCATCTGTTGCCACCTCCATCTTCGCACTGCTCTCCTTCGGAATCTCGACCACAAAATTGAAAACCCCATCCCCCAATTTCAACGGGATATCATGCCAGGGGGAAACCTAAACACGAATGACTCAATTTTCAACACCAATCCACTAAATGGACAGGTTATTTACGCTTTAATACCCCAAAGTTTCACCTTTTTCACTCTGTACCCTGAACTTAACAAGTGCAAAAAGTTGACGTAAATTCCGTTCAAGAATATCAACACAGAAAAGTGAACCAGAAACAACATTTCTTACCAAGCTTAGGGAGAGTGAGGAACAAGTTAGGGCATTGAGGTTATCAATTTGTCAAAATAAAACTTAGGGTATAAAACTAAAAAAAAAAGGTTAAACCTTTGGGGCATTAAAGTGTGAATAATCCCTAAATAAACATCAAAATCGAAAAGAAAGGCGACCTTTTTGCCAGAGGAATCGAGGAAAAACACTCTGTAATCTAGGGTTTCGGGCTGCCCCTTCTCTTCGACGCTGATCTCGGGCTTGTGAAGGGCAGTGCAAGTGAGGATCTGGCGCTTTGAGAAGGACAAGGGTTTTTGCTTCGGAGCGAATGGTTGAAGATTGAAGAGGGATTTCGAACTGAGTCTTTGGA
>NC_033800.1:131892514-131902407 GCF_001876935.1 Asparagus officinalis
ACTTCTCCATGTTATTTGTGTGATTTGGCATCTATTTACGATCTTATGATCGTAGATTCTCTATAGCTACTACAATTTTTGGGATACTTCACATCTAACTATGAGCCCAAATGTTCTTAGAGTTGATGGAGGAGAAATTGCAACTATCAGGAGGGCATTAGGATCGAATAGAATTAAGTTCCAGAAGGATTGCAAATATGTTGTTCTATATCATGAGTTAATAAATGGACATGTCTGGATTCAATAGAGAAGGTTCATACCGGTGATGACACGGAAATGTCAATTGTATGGGCATCAGGTTTAATATTAGGTGGTTTGGGAGACAAGAAGTGAATACAGTACTGTAAGTATTAGATTATTTTTCTCCATAGTTAAAGGTTTCTTGCGGACTCTAGAGCATGAATTGGATAAATAAAGCAAGTCAGATACAAAATGCTGAGGCCTTTCCAGAAGCAACACACCGGTGCGCCTTTCATAACTTTTTATTGCCGCTGTCATAAATTAAAGGGAATGGGAATGGTTAAGGATTATGGGCTGATCCATGCAATACCCTTTTGGCTTTGTGTAGAGTAAAATCTTTAGTTTCTGCCGACTGGGGCAACTTTCGAAAACTGGATATACGAATAGAAGTTTTCTTTCTGTATATTAAACTTCTGCACTTATTTGAAGTGATATATGTGCCTATCTGAAAGGTTTTTCTTCTTAACTGTTGACTCTCAGTCTTGTTCTTTTGTGCCAAAATGGTTAAACCAGAGTAAGAGGGATCTGATTCCTGATAGTAACTGCTAGAAGGAAAAAAAGATGGTTCTAGACCTTTAGAAAGAGAGCAATGGTAAGATTAATAATCATTATTCACAATTTCACAGAATCAGAAATTATTAATAGAAGTAAAGAAGAAACAAGCAAGATATGCCAAGATCAAACACTAGTTCCCTTTGGTATATTATGATTCATGAAGTATGCATAAATAAGTTCATCTGGGATTGAAAGTAATCAAGTGTATTCTGATGTTGGAAACTGAATTTAGTGTGAGTTAAATTGGTTTATTGTGTCGTAAAGCTAATACACTAAGAAAAATGGTCATGAAATCAAATGTAAATCACTGCAGAATATTTCCAAGCTTTCAAGCACATCATAAAGTTATACTATTGAGGTAAAACCTTTTAATAGCTTTCTATTACGGATTTCACGGTATGGGAGTCAATGGAAAATTGTTAAATGTTACTACTAGTAAGACTTTGGCATTCTTAATCATATTTATTATCCATTCTATGAAAACAGTGGATTGTGTAGATCAGTCCATGTAATAACATTTAGATAGTTCTCCACAGCTTCTTAAGTCCCTCCATACACCAGCTTTCTGCACAAATAGCTTCTTGCTTTTTCCTTGCTTATCCATCTTTCCGGAAACAATTATTGAACGTACATGTGCATAGCATATTGTGATATCTTGCACTCATGTGGAGAAATCCTTGATGGAACTTTTTCCCTTTTGTTGTGTTTGTTGTGAATCTTGCTTCCCTCTGTCAAAACCTTTTGTTAGTTGCATCAAAGCGGCTCTCCATCCTCAGAATAAGCCTTTGATTTTTCTAATAGAACCTAAAGTCTTACGTTAACCATAACAACTTGGTATGCATTCTTTATGCTGATATCTAGCGAAATGGTTTAATCAGATTCATTATACACTGTTCTGTTTCACAGTTATTCGAGTGAGAATTTCAATTGTCAATTTTGAGCTGATTTTTCTCTTCTCGGTTCTCTCTTCAGACCAGTAGAGGTACTCTTTTTCACACCTTAATGATAAAACTTAGTGAGAGGCATTTTAACACTGACAGTAACTGCTGGAAGGAGAAAATAAACTGAAAATTAATTAGTTTGGATGAGGCAAAGTGAGGAAATATTGATGCTATCATGAATAAGAAAAATGAAGAGAAAAAAGGTTCAGGAAGAAAACAACATCAGTAGTTGAATAGTAAATAGATATCATATCCCACAAAGATCACAAACTAGTTTCTTTATTTGTACTCTTAAATTTATATTATATGTAGAAAGATTTAAGATTTGTGCACTTTTAATTTTATGAAGTATAGTTTGTCTAAGCAACTAGTGGGTACATCATGTGTTATCTTACACATTTGCGCATAGACTATCTAGCACTCGCCAAAGTCTTGGAATTTCAAATTTTTTCACAGCAGGTTAACATACTAGAAATTAGACTGGGCTGATATCCTTAGGTTTATGAATTATTATATCCTTCCTATTCCATACCAGGATCCAATAAGTATTACTGTACTACAGATTGTGGTCTCTTAATTGCTGGAGGCTACCGAGTTGACCTTGCTTATAATAGCTGAGTTTAGGGGCGTAGCTAGGTTCACGGATGGAGGGCCTCCCCCCCCACCCCACGAGGAAAAAGAAAGAAAGAAAAGGAGCTCCCATGGACTTCATATGATGAGGATTGTTAGCTTTGATTAGCTTCTTAAAAAATCTCTTAAGATGGCCTTCTCACAAATTAGTTGAGCTGACAAATCAAAGCCTGATGTGTATAAATAAAGGTCCAACATGTATAATTGCTAGTTTGCTATCAATTAGGCCCCCATCTATCACCGAAGGCCCAACTACTCTTAAACCCAAAAAAAAAGTTTGGAGAATGGGGTAGTTCGACACATAAAAGTAAAGAGAGGGGTTTCTTAATTGGTCAATAGACCTTATCTCTGAATTTTTTTTGACTCCTTTAGTTGTTTTTTAATTTAACAAATAGACCTCCTGAAGGTAAAAGAGTCAAAGAATTCACTCACAGGGGAAAATAGTAGAATAGGGGTCTATCCGCAATTTAGTGATAAACTGATAATATAAGAGGTCTATCCACAACTAAGCTAATTTTAGTTCTTAGACATCATCACCATCTTGAAATTTTAGGAGAGCATAGGAGAATTTGAGATACTAGTTTACTTCAGTTTGATCTCATTAATGAAATAAAATAAAAAAGAAGGCACTTATTTATCTTAGATTCTTGGCCCTCTAAGATAAAATTCTGGTCCGCCAATGCCTGAATTTAAATTTGTCCTCCTTTTATATAGGATGTACAAAATCATATAGATTCTCACAGATTAGCTACAGACTCACTTATTGCTGGATCTTGGACACTATTTAGTGTTCTCACATATGATAGTACGTGAAAATGCTCAAGTTAGTGAACCCTATGTTACATAGACACGGGTACAGTGTGGGAATGAGTAGGGAGCACAATATGTTTGCAAAAGGTATGGTATAGAGACACGACTTTATGTATGTGCGAGCGTATTGAAGTGATTTACATCAGATCCGTATTGTTTTTTCATTTGCATGTTATAATAAATTAAAAATTTCCATAAAATTTTATGTTTCTTTTATTATGTAGATTATAAATAGAAAAGTGCTCACTTTTACCTATACCCAAAAGACCCTTTAAAGTAATAGTTCCAAATTGTGTACGGGCTGAAATGACCCCGATCAGTATCCAACGAATTCTAAGAAGTGTATGTGAAGTGTAAAATATACCTTCAAGGCATGTATGATGAGCGCTTTTAAATAAAAGATGCGTTATAGAAATACACGTCTTGATACATGTATCCATATATCTAAGGAGCATCTAAGACGGTGTTTGGTAGGGGTTTCAGAGCGTCAGACATGTGTATACTTTAGAATAGAAGTACCCATGCTAAACATATTGAAACTTATCTAAATTTCATGAATTATCAAACTAAGGATCTCACAGCTTTGTTAAGTAGTTTTATTTTCAAATATTTGTTTTTGTTAAAATTAAAGCTTCAGGCAAATGAATTTTGATAATATCAATCTAAGAGAACCAAAACTACAAACATCAATTTTAAATAGGGAATCAATACCAACATGGATTCCAATATTTAAAACCTTACCTGTATTTCTTTTAAAGGATGTCTGGTTGACCCTTTATTTATTTTTTGGGTTGGGTGTGTGTGTGTGTGTGTGTGTGACATCCATTTAACGCCCGCTAGTTATTCACGTAATACTTTAATGAAGGGATAAGATGTCTGGAGATTGTTAGGAACTTACTTTTTAGGGCTATCTTTGTTAGGAACTTAGGGCTATCTTGTATCAACTATCAAGGATTGTGGATTGTATTTTATATCATCTTATAATCCTGTTGGCTTGATGTCAGCCTTATAGGAATCTCTTCATTTGTAAGAAGGAGAAAGAGTATTTGCTTGTCTTGTACCAACAGTTTATCAAAAAGACCACCCTTGTGATTGCTTTTGTCATTATCCTAGTGTCGATGATGATGGTTATTATCTTGTTTCAGGTACAAGCTGGACCATCTGCTGCACGAGCTGTAACTGGTCATGCACAAGAATTCAGCTCACAGCCTTCCTACTCAAGAATTAAGGGTTTAAAAGGTATGTGTAATGTTTCCTAATATTTCAAGGTTGCACACATTTTGCATTGTCATGTTTATCTATTCTGATTGACACTCATAAAGGATTGCACTTCAACTAAGGGAAACATTTAACTGCTCCTTTGCACACTGGAAATAAGTTAGATGGGATCATACCGATCATAGACATGGTAAAAAATAAGCGTTATTATTCATAGTGTGAATGATGTTGATAGTTGAATGTGTAGACGTGTGCTCATTCATGTAAAGACAGACATTTCTTGCATTTTTTGTTCAGATGTGTGTGCCTGCACAACCACTTACATGTTTTATAGGTCCGTTTTTTCTGTGGTTTTGGAGTTTTTGGTGTGTGTGTGTGTGTGTTTACTCGTGCACATGGGTTTGTGTTTTGGTATCTCTGTGTGAGCATGTTGTCTGCTTGCGATTGCGTACAAATACATGCTTGTGTTTAATTGATGAATGAAAGCAGGCCTAGCCCATCAATGTTATGGATACTGTATCATACTGGCTCTTGATTGTTGTTTATGCATCCATTAATTTAACAAAAGATTTCACTTCCATCTTAAGTTTGCTTATGCCTTTGTTCTTCAGATGCTTTTCTGAGAATAATTCCAACACCGTAAGAAAAAGATGGCATGGCCGAAATTGTTGGATTATCATTTGTTGTCATACATTGTATGAATTTTTATAATTTGGTGAGAATGACTCTTCACCATCACCTTCAGGTTTTTCTTTATGCTTGGTGATGTCCAAATAAATTATCTGCTGCCACATGCCTGTTAAGGTTGATGCACCTTGAAAACCGTATGGACAAAAAGTTTAATGGTAGAGAATTTCCTGGTGTGCACATAATGATCGCAGATTGAATGTCTTTTATTGTCCTAAAGCTATTTGATTTGTAACCTAAATGCCTAAATTTTAGGTTTCTTGACTCTCGAACTTCAGTCCACTATATGTTAAAAGGGTTGAGGCGTATAGAACAGTGACCATAGTAGACTACAGTAAATATCTAAGTTGCATGGAAACGGGTGTGGGTACCCATATGCGTACGAAACATGACGAATTCATAAAAGTGGGGTACAGGGATGTGGCTACATTTATGTATATTTATATATTTATATGTATCAAACTTTATTTTTTTCATTTTGTTTTAATCAATTGCTTGAGAAGAATCTTTACTGTAAGTTTCTAATCATAGAAGCATGTTAGTAGAGAAGGCAAAGTTTTTGTTGAGCATACTTGTACATCAAACCCTTTTACTAATCAGGATGAGTAACTATTGTGCTCCAATATCTTGAACAATTTTTGTTGACAGTATTTGAAAGCTTATAAAGAAACATCAACTTATATCCTGCAGATTTCTCAAATGCTAAAGCATTCCAAGAGCCAGATATTTGGTGAAAAACAAAATTTAAACCTTAACCAACAAAATGACTATCAAATGTGAGATATCATGGCTGCATCTATTTCCCCCTCCTGTCCATGCACTGTATCTCCTGCTTGTTGCATCCCCCTTGTTTTTCACTCATGAGATTGTAGTTTTCTGGATATTTATTGTTTTGTAAATTTCCAATTTGAGCATTAAATATGCGCAATTCCCCATTTTCCTTGGTCTAAAGATCCAATATTAGTAAAATGTGAAACTGGTCATTCATAACTGGCTAAATAAGATCTGTTTATAGTTTGAAGAAGCACTAGCTGTGCTAAATTTGAAGGCTGGATGTTACTTGACATATTGTGTTGGTTTTTCGGATGTATCCAACTTTTACATAGGGATATCATTATATTAAAGCAAAAAACTTCACTATCAGCTGCCAGCTTGATTAATTCAGTACTAGAAATACATTAAATTTCTACAATCGCATAGGCCTTGGACCCTTGTCAAATTACACACCTCTGAACTACTCATCATGTGCACTTGTTGTTTAGGTTCATGCCTCTGAATTATTAAGAGCCAGGGCTTGGGGTCATTTGGTGATTCCCTTGTGTGAAGCAGGCAAATATTGCTCTTTATTTATAGTTTCAATTTTGTTTCTTCCTCTGCTTTCTGATCAATGGCTCCTGTAATTTATATGGTAAATTTACCTGGAAACTTTGGGTTTTTAGCAAATATGCAGGATCCATTTGCTGCAAATTCAAATTTATATACTATTTCTTTATTGTTTGTGCACACAAACGAGCATATTGCCGTAGGAGTGTAGTCATCATTTACAGCGCTCTAATCATTATGGCAATATGCAGAGGATGAGGAGAGAGAGCAACTTGCAAAGGAGGTCGCTAAGGATTGGAGCACTGGTAAACTTCGTTGATTTACGATCTATAGCTTGTTTCTTTTTTTCTTTTTATTTTCTGTTGCTGTGAATTTTTCTAAATTGAGGTGTATGCATATTAATTTTATAGTGTTTTCCTGCAGTTTTTGAGCGAAGTATAAACACCCTTTTCCTCACTGAAATGGTTCGAGGTCTGAGTCTGACACTGAAATATTTTTTCGAGAGGAAAGTTACAGTAAGTTTTATCCTATACTCTCTTGATACTACTCTTATTTTGCCAGGTTTTTTTAATCTATCTGTGCTTTCACAGATAAATTACCCCTTTGAGAAAGGCCCTCTAAGTCCTAGGTTCCGTGGGGAACATGCATTACGGCGTTATCCAACTGGTGAGGAGCGCTGCATTGCTTGCAAGCTATGTGAAGCGGTAGGATTTATATATATTTATGCACAGGATTACCTTGAGATATAGTTAGCATTTTCTGGTTTTATAACACAGTATAAGATGCTTGATAAATCGACCACCAATATTTCTTCACATACGACAAAGAAGAAAAAACTTTTGTTCTCATCAATGAATATTTTTTCCAACGTTAAGATATGCCCAGCACAAGCAATCACGATTGAAGCAGAAGAGCGAGAAGATGGCAGTCGTCGAACTACAAGGTACATCCGTTTCTGATACCTTTATATCGATCTAGATTCTATAGTTTGTACTGTCTGTTGAGCTATTGTTGAATGCACAGGTATGACATTGATATGACCAAGTGCATCTATTGCGGGTTCTGCCAGGAGGCATGCCCTGTAGATGCCATTGTTGAGGGTCCAAACTTCGAATTTGCCACAGAAACCCATGAGGTAATAAAAGTAATCCGTTATTATGCTCTTAATTTACCTGAACCAGTGGGCATGTTTGTTTCACTAAAATATTCCGGAGGCCATATGGAAAACCTCTGACATTGTCAGTTTTGGAATTCTCTGTTGAAACTTTCCTATTTTTGTGTTTGTTTCACAAAGCAATGACAGCAAAACTTTCCTATTCTTGAGTTTTGGGCAGAAAACAATTTTACTGTAGAAGATCGGGATTAGGGTTGGAAACGGTGGACATGTGAAATTTGTTAATTAAATATTAGGGTATTGAGGGTGGGTTTCGTTTCCTATTTTTTGTGATTGAAACAAACAATAGATTACAATTCCACTCAAATTCCACCCTTTATTTCATACCAAAACAAACACGGGAAAGCATCTCGAGGAAATGCATGGAAAACTATGGAAATTTATATCCTTTTACTATGTTTTTAGGAAATGAAACAAACAGACCCGTAACTGTTCCATCATTTGCAGGAGTTGCTGTATGACAAGGAGAAACTGCTCGAAAATGGCGACAGATGGGAGACCGAGATCGCAGAGAACCTCAGATCTGAAAGCCTGTATCGTTAATCTTTTATCCATCAGTATTGAGGATTGAGCTACATTTGCTTTGTTTTGTCTAGCCCAAGACCCAATCTCCAAATAAGGCAACCCTGCTTACAGTGCATATTTCTTTGTTCTTGTTCAAGGTTCATGTGCCTGATACATTTTCTGTAACAAAATTATCTATTTCCTTTCTATTTCTAGAAACAAAGACATAGGTTTTCCAATTCCTGTTGTTGTTGTTGGCAATTCTTGTGATTTAAGCGATCGTTAATGTTTTCCGTTCTCTAATTCTCCTGGAGGAGATCGGGTTGTGCTTATGCTGTCTTCCAACAATTGTTAGATGTTGAGGTGAGATTTTTGGTATTTATGAGGCGTGGCAGTATAATTTTTAGTTCCAAACTTATGGAGGTGAAGGGGAGGTGTTAGGGTTTTCCCGTTTGCAGTTCAGTTTAGTCGTAACCACGACTTGCTTTTGCTGCGCTTTAGTTTGCACAGTCGCCGGCCGGGACCTATTTACATCTGTTAATATCAGTTGCAGTGAAACAAAATACAAGTAACTAAAGTAATCCAAAGACGTGCAACTGTAATTTTAAGTCTTTCAATTTTAAGTCTTTCACTTGGTATGTTGTCAATCGACGCCTACAATAGGGACTAGGGCTGCATTCGGCCCGGATATGACTCGGACATGACACATATCACATCCCTATCCGTTTATCCATTTCGGGTATGGATACAGATATATCTCGGTAAGGAAAATTTATACCTATATCTGCTAAAATCGGATGCAGATACGGACATACGTGCGGATATATAAGCGGATATTGATGTAGATACAAAATGAATATGGGAAAACTAGAAGTATGGATAAAAAAAATAATTAATGTGATACAAAAGAGTTCATTAATATGTTCATTATATCTGAAAAGCTAAGATTAGACATCTTGATCATCAAAATTGACTTCAAATTCATAATCTACAGAGTAAACCTATGGTAACAATATGACTAATATGTTTTCGGATATTTTGGATACAGACCAGGATATTTCACTACAAAACCATATCCGTGACTTGTCAGTTATAGATTTGAGTAACCTAATTGTATCCTAACGGATACGGTTACGAATATTTCCTCGGATACTGATTTGGTTTAGCACCCCTAATAGGAACCCAAACAAATCCTTTGTTGAACGCGAATCCTGTACACACCATCTCTAAGAGCATCTCCAACCGAGCGTTAAATCACCAAGATGACGCAAACCTTACACTAAATCCCCCTCCAATCGAGCGCTAAATCCAGCGTTATTTTGATGAGGTGCTACAGTAGTGCACCAGATTTGGTGCAGCACTGTAGCTTTGGCGCATCAATTTTTTGGTTTTTTTTTGCTTTTTATTTTTAAAAAAACCCCCAATGTCCCGGACGAGCTCTTCTCCATCCTTCAACAGGCAAGAAAGAATCGGTGTTGCTTCAAGCCTACGAGCAGAGGAAGGAGGCTCAGCATGTTGTGGATTTGGTCTTGAGGTTTCTTGGGTTTGAGAAAAGGAAGGTTGAAGAGGAGGAGAAGAAATTGGGGGATTTGGGTTTGAGAATTATTTTTATATTTGTATTTTATTCATAAAATATATTATTATAATTAATTATATGTAATGTATTATATAAATATATAATATATAATTTGTTAAATATTTAAAATAGGTAAAAAATTTAGAAGATAAGAATCATAAAAGAAATATTATTTTTTGGTGTAAAATTTGGTGTAATGGGTTAGAGATGGAATAGTGATTTGGTGTAAAAACTA
>NC_033800.1:131903505-131903919 GCF_001876935.1 Asparagus officinalis
AGGGAAATGGGGACAAAATCAGTTGGGAATCTGTATCCGTTGGTGAATGAAACGGACGGCTAAGATCCTAAGGCACCATATAATACCGACGCTCTGTCAACTTACCGGCACTGAGCTCTTCCTTTCCCGTCTCCGCATCGATCTCCTCCGTCCGAGAGTCAATCGGAGGCCTCGGCGATTCTTTGCTAAATCGAGAAAAAAAGACGATTTTGGCCATGGCGGGGATCTTAGCTCGGCAAAGTCTTCAAGCGCTCCGCACTCGTCAAGCTCTCGTAAGCTTTCTCATCTCTTCGTAAACCCTAAAATCGGCAGAGAGCCTTTTTTTTTCCTTTCCTTTTCTGATTCTCTGCGGATGTATATGATTCGATTGGATCTCCGCTGGAAAAATTGGTCCCCGCCATCAAACCCTAGGTT
>NC_033800.1:131904919-131916485 GCF_001876935.1 Asparagus officinalis
AATAATATAATATATATATATATACTATATATATACATATTATAAATATTTATACTTATATATATATATATAACTATATATATATATATATATATATACATATATATATATATATATACTTATAATTTCAATATATATATACTATATTATATTACTACTAATAATTATATACTATATTATATATGTGTCTGTCTTTATAATCATTTTATAAAGTTTCAAAATATGGTTTAGTCAAAATGACAAAACAAGTGTTGTTGTATTTTCATGTTTTGGATTTTTTTGCAAAATGAAGAGATATATCATTTGTGAAGTACTATTACAAAAATTCTTTTTATAACATGTTCATTTTCATGTTTACAATCATTTTCTAAAGTTTTACATTTTTCTAAATTTATTTGATATTTTTTAACAAGGTTTGAAGTTGAGTTTTACTGTACATTTCGGGTTTGTGCACGTTTATAAGTCGACTTATGTCAAGAGCAAGTCGACTTATGAATTGCTCTAGAATCAGCAGAAAGTTTCTACTGAGTCGACTTATAAATCTATAAGTCAACTTATGCTATAGCAAGTCGACTTGTGTTTCCCGTAAGTCGACTTATGTGTGTTGTAGAGCCTGTAACGGCTAGTTTATAAGTCGACTTTTAAAAGTGACAAGTCGACTTATTACAGCATAACGGCTAGTTTTCCAGCCTTGTACTGTTTTGGGGTTTTGGTCTTTTGCTTTGATTTTCTTGTGTTTTGGGGTCTCTATAAATAACCCTCATACCTCAGACCTAAAACTAACCAAGAGAAAAGTTTTAAACAAGTTTTAAAAGGGTGTTTAAGTTTTGTTTAGTTTGTTTAAAGCTTAGTTTGTGAAGATATTTTTACAAGAGGAAGTGGAGATCAATTATTGGTGTTTGAGCTTTAATTCATCTCTCCTACTCTTGTCATTTTAGAGATATTTTTCTAAACTCAATTTCTAGCTTTGTATTTACATTGTTTATTGATTATCATCTCTATAAGCTAGATTTTCATAATTGAGTTTAGTTTATTTTTACTCTTTGTTTACACACATAACCTTTAAGCTTATTGTATTTGCATGCATTGTATAATTGGGTTGTGGGTTTTGTGTGACTTAGAGAGTGAGCCTACATTGTGTTCTCATCCATTGTAGAGAACAAATTTGTTGTATTTGAGCTTTAATTGTGAGATCACTTTGTAATACACTTGTGCACCGAGAGAAGTGTGTGGTGAGAGACGTGGTCGTCCCAAGAGGAGTAGGGTAGGTGGTAATTAATGCCTAGAGGTAGATTGTAATTCCTAACACTTGAGTGAGACATGAGCTAGAGACCAACACTTAGAGGGTGTAGAGCGTAATTGCAAGAGTGTGGATTGTAAAGTTTTCAGTAAACTAGAAAACCCAGTGTGAGGTGTAAGCGTTATTCGGGTGAGCGTAGAAAACCAGGTTGTGATGGTGGAGATCTCCTCGAGGTGAGGAGCGGAGACGTAGGTCGTGGGGACTGAACTCCGTGATCATATCGTTTGTTTGCGCTTGTCACTGACGTTCCTTTATATTCGTGCTTATCATTTATATCGCCTTTGTCAATTACTTGTTTATATTGCCCTATCCTTTAGTAGTTTGTTTACCTTTGTGTTACTTGTATATCCTTGCACATATATTTATAATATATCATTCTTGTTAGGATATATTTGTTAATAAGTTTTTAATTGGCATAAATCAGATTAGATTAGCATAAACCCTATTCACCCCCTCTAGGATTCTTTCCTAGTGGCATTAGGGTACTAACATTACTATCCCTGTGTAAATGTTTACACTCTCAGGTAACCTAAGGTTCATTTCTTCCCAAATTTTGCCTGCGCTATAAAAGGGAAATAGAGTTAAATTTGTGTTTGAGAAATTCTTGACCATTGGAGGAGTTGGTGGGTCTAGTCATTGGTGTAATTTGAGAGTAATCGGGATATTTTTTGAGAATTTAACTTTTGATATTATTTATTGGGTCAAAGAAATTGGAGCTTAACTTTTCGATATTATTGATTTTTTAAAACATTAGCCAGACAATCATCCTCCTCTAGATGAATTTATTCCACCCATACGATAAAAGTTTGGCCTCTGAACAAAATTAGTCCTAGCCCTTGCATTAGGACAATTTCGGACATGTGAGATAAAACCTGAAGCATTCACATATTTACTAGTTAATATATATACTAATATGTTAAATTAATTAAATATAAACATTAATTAAGTAATATAAACCAAATATTAATGAATTAAGTAATTTATATTATTAAACACAACTTTCCATGGATTAGTAAAGTTATGTAGTGGAATATTTGTGCTAGTGAGTTGTTTTAATAGAATCTTAAGTTAAAGGGGGTTTTCTGATAACCTCTAGTGTAAGGGGTTTTTTTGAAATTTTTGAAAGTTATGGGCTCTTTTTGATACTTTGGAAGTTATAGGGCATTATCTGATAAGACCATCTCCAACTCATCGCACCAAAATGGTGCAAATTTTACATCAAAATGGTGCAAAAGTCACATCAAACAGTAATTCATCTCCAATCCACTACACCATTTTTCACCAAAAAAGAATATTCTCAGGATATTCTTTTTTATCTACTTTTATATTATTATTTTTTATTCCCTATATTTTTAACTATTTCAACAATTAAACCCCACATATCAAATTTTATTTTTTCACATATTTTCAAACAAAATGATTTATTACTTAAAAATAACTTAAACTAATAAAACAATAAAATATTATTTTATTAATTAAAATAACTTGATTGCTAAAATAATCTATATTTATTATTGATATTGCCAAAATATTATATTTAAGAACACAATAGAAAATAAAATACAAGAAAATAATTAAACATTAACAATAATGTAAAAATTACAAATTTAATATGCACTTAACTACCTGAATTAGTGTATTCCTCCCATAGATGATCTATCAATGCATTACGAAGCGCGATATGAGTATTTTTATCCTTGATTTGTCTGTAACATGCAATAAATTGATTAAATCTTGTAGTTTCATCTGCTACAATATTAACTTCTGGTGTTGGTGCTTCCATCACTTCTTGAGTTGGTGCATAAAGATCACATTCATCATCGATTATCATATTATGCATAATAATGCATGCAGACATTATGTCATGTAATACATGTTTTTTTTCCAAAAACACGCTGATCCTGCGACAATTGCAAATCGTGATTGGAGAACACTGAACGCACGTTCTACATCTTTTCTACATGCTTCCTGTTTCATGGCAAAATATTTTTTCTTCCTACCTTGTGGTTGTTGGATTGTTTATATAATAATAGACCATTTTGGATATATACCATCAGTTAAAGAATAACCCATATTATGCTCTTTTCCTTGAATAACATAGTGAGCGGGGGAGCAATACCTTGAGCTAGATTAGAGAAAAGATTAGGTGACTCCAGCACATTGATATCATTATTGGTGCCTGACATACCAAAATATGTGTGTCATATCCAAAGATCATAATCTGCTACAGCTTCAAGGATAATAGTTGGTAACCCACTACGTCCTGTGTATTGCCCAGACCATGCCGTTGGATAATTTTTCCATTTCCAATACATACAATCAAGACTTTTTAACATTCCTAGAAAACCATGTTTTTACCAATATAGAGTAGCCTAGCAATATCATTTAGCGTTAGGTGTTCGTAGATACCGCTCTGCGAATATCTCCACTATAACACGACAAACTTTTGTCATACTTTCAATTGCTGTTGACTCATCTATTTTAACATATTCGTCCGTAGTATCAGCTGGTAGACTATATGCCAACATGCAAAAAACAGTTATTACTTTCTGTAACGGTGATAATCTCATTCTACCAAGTCCATCACTTCGTTATTAGAAGTAATAGTCATGATCTTTCACTGCATCAACAATACGAAGAAACAAACTTCTTGACATCCGATATCGACGACGAAACATATCTTCTCCAAAACGTGGATTATCGGCAAAATAATCTATGACCAAATTCTGATGCGTAGTTTTTTTATCACTGTTGATCACTGCATGACCGGGAATCGAGGCACCATGGATCGGTTGGTAGTTTTGTTGATGTAAATTGTTAGCGAGGATCATGTTGTTGTTGATGTACTCACAAATTACTTCTTCGGTTTCATCAATCTCTGCAATGATATTGAACAGGAAATTATCAGCATCCGAGGATGAAGATGATGATAAATATGATGGGCCTCCAGCATAGAAATTCGTTTTTGAAGTATGCAGAAATGGAGAATAATAATTTTAACACAACAACGAATAATTGTGTGGAGGTACCTAATCTAGTATGCTATTTATAAAACTTTGCTTAGTTGTATATATTGAACAATGTGTAAAGCTGAGCTAATTTTAGAAAATGCTTTCCAGCTGTTATCAATTTGTCACAAAATTCAAATTTGCTTAGCTGTATACGTTGGAAAATGTATAAAGCTGAGCTGATTTTAAAAAATGATTCCCATTCATATAAAATTTTCACACAATTCAAGGAATGCTTAGCTGTGTATACGTTGGATAATGTGTAAATCTGAGCTGATTTCAGAAAATGATTCCCACTCATATAGATATTTCACACAATTCAATGAATGCTTAGTTGTATACGTTGGACAATGTGTAAATCTGAGCTGATTTTAGAAAATGATTCTCACTCATATAATGCTTTCACACAATTCAATGAATGCTTAGCTGTGTATACGTTGGACAATGTGTAAAACTAAGCTGATTTTAGAAAATGATTCCCACTCATATAGATCTTTCACAAAATTCAATGAATGCTTAGATGTATACGTTGGACAATGTGTAAAGTTGAGCTGATTTCAGGAAACGATTCCCACTCATATAGTGTCACGCCCCGCTTCCCAAAATACTGGGGAATCAGAACGTGAACAAGCCCGCGACGTATTAGACTGAGAAGAGATAAGTGCTAGACCCCGTCTTCTCAATCTAATACGCTAAGCGTCTGGAAATAAATACAATGTGAAGTCACAGGTCCCCGATCACAATCAGCAAGAATATAATAAACAACTCAGAATAAGAAAATATACATATCACAACTGACTATCATCCCAGGCATAATATTCGGGTCAAACGTGCCCTTATACAAATATGAACAAGAGAATGCTGGAAAGATACAAAATACATCGTTCAAGCAGGAATATCAGAAGAATCTAAGAAAACTATCCAAGTGTCAAGATCACGCAGCTAGCCAACAGGGTAATCATCCAAGTATCCAAATCACACAACTAGATGGAATTAATACTTAAATACCTATAACTTGAGACGTAGTACGTCGAGCGAAATAATCCAAACAAGGAAACCCTCATGTATATACCATATGTCTCAAATTGCAGATAATTAAATATTAATCCCGATCTATGTATGAAAAGAACAACACTGATCTACATCTCAACAAAACTAACAAGGTCCACCATAAAGCACGCAAGGATATTATTCTTGTTTTACATGTTATTTGAATTGGGGAAGAATATTTTGATGTATATAATTGGGTCCCCGTAAAGTCGTCCGGGGGCCGCCTTCAAGTCAAGTATTGGCCCTCTGGCCCATGTACATAACACTCACGATATCACGATAACAAGAAAGCGCTGTGCCCGTTTATATACATGCTATATTCTCCGTCCAATCCCCCTTTATAACCCCATGTTATCAAATTAATTAAGCAACTGTACATAAAATATTATGCACTAGCCACAGAGTTACCGTGGAACGACTTCTGTAAAACTATGAACATAACCGTGACCCACAACACGTCCGATCAAGAGTGCATCGTCTAGTCAATGCTATAATAATAATAATCAAGGAAACCTCATATCGGGATATCGATATCGAGGGAACTCGGGACTCCTCACATCGGGATATCGATGTCGAGCGAGTATAGACATGCTTTGAAGCACGCTTATAAATCATACTTTTAACAGAAGTCGTCTTCGTGTACAGTCTCTCCTATCGGATAACAACTAAGTAATAAAACAACAAGCTTCCACATAGCTATTCATGTCAAGCAATCCCACGCATGTAATCACAATATACACTATAGCTAATCATATCACAGTCTAATCTACGCAATCAATTAATAACGGATATAAAAAATGGAATAACAAGCCAAGGGAAAGCGGGATCTTGCACATAAATAATCTACGACAAATATAAAAATTGGAACGAAACTAAACAAGGATCGGGATCTTGCCTCGGGTATGTCGAACGGATCGACGCTGACGGGGATCACGACTATGCAGCGGATGGCGGTTCAGATCTGAGAGGCGACGGAACTAAGCACGAGGAGGGCAACGACGAGGTGGGTCGCGGGTGACTGGCGGTGAAGGGCGGTCGGAGGCGGCGAGTTCGGTTGCGGTGGCCAGAGGTCGTCGAAGGCTGGTCGGGAGAGGAGTCGGCGACGGGTTTTTCGGGTGAGGGAGAGGACGAAGAGATGATGATGATGATGGCGTCGGTGAGTCTAACAAGAGAGAGAGAGAGAGATATAGGAATTGATTGGAGAGAGAATGTGTGTGAGCTGGCTATAATGATGAGGAATGATTTAGGGATTAAATTAGGAGAGTGAATAAATGAGAGAGGGATAATGGGACGTGATTATGAAAGAAATAAGGGAATGAAATAAATATAGAAGAGAGAGATTTTGATTATGGAGATATGATACCATATACATAAGAATAATTATTGTAGTAATAATTAAATGAATAATAATATTAACAACATATTAACAACCAATTATTTATATATACATATTTATATATATGCTAATATACTAAATTCAGGTTTACATTAATAATAATAATAATAATAAAATATTAATTTAAAAGCTTTCTTTTTACCGTAATCAATTAAATTTATAATTAACAAAACTCTTAAAATAAATATAAAATTATTTTTTTTAAATCATAGAAATTCTAGAAAATCGAGAAAAATACAGATACTCGTTTAAAAATAATAATTAAATATTTTAAAATACCAAAAAATTATTTTAACTAGTATTAAAATTCACGGTCATTACATCCTACCCCCCTTAAAACAAATTCCGTCCTCAGAATTAAAATAAAAGTAATGCAGAAAGAATCCAAGGACAGAGATATGGAATGATATCCATAAGCAGATGAGACAAGAACAAGAAACAGTAGGAAGTTATGGGACAAGAAATAGTGGAAAGTTCAGGAGTCAAAGAGTGATAGGATAGGGACGAAATGTGAACTATCAAGAAAATAGGATACGGAGTCAAGAATAGTCTCACGGATGAAATATGATATGTATCTAAATTGTCCATTATATTCTTACTAGTGATGACTCGGGACCGTGACCTGCATGGGCCACCAAAAAAAACTGTCACGCCCCGCTTCCCAAAATACTGGGGAATCAGAACGTGAACAAGCCCGCGACGTATTAGACTGAGAAGAGATAAGTGCTAGACCCCGTCTTCTCAATCTAATACGCTAAGCGTCTGGAAATAAATACAATGTGAAGTCACAGGTCCCCGATCACAATCAGCAAGAATATAATAAACAACTCAGAATAAGAAAATATACATATCACAACTGACTATCATCCCAGGCATAATATTCGGGTCAAACGTGCCCTTATACAAATATGAACAAGAGAATGCTGGAAAGATACAAAATACATCGTTCAAGCAGAATGAAAAGAACTACAAAAGTAACTGGAACCTTCAAAGAATACGGCTTACAACTCCTTCTTCTGCTCCGGTCTACAAGACACCTGCCCTGGAATCTTCTGGCTCCTGGAGATCTCCTAGCTGAACCTGTTCTTCTCCTAAGTCTTGACGTACACCAGAGAAACAGTGTACGTCAGGTGCATGCGCCACGGCAAGACCCGACCTCACAAGGAAATAGAACGAACGGAAATCCAATGCGAAAACGATACTACGATAAAGAACAACAAAAGAACGTACAATTGAATCCACAAATCAACATGAAACACTACTAAATTATGATAACGAATAAGCATCCAGAATCGATCAGTAAGAATCATGCAGCTACGCGATCCAGTCTAATCATCCAAATCACAAGGGCATACACTAGATGGAATTAATACCTAAAAACCTACAACATGAGACGGAGTACGTCGGCAGCGAAATAAATCCAAAACAAGGAAACTCCTCATGTTATATACCATATGTTCTTCAAGTTGTAGCATATTACATATTAATTCCGATCTATGTATGAAAAGAACAACACTGGTCTACATCTCAACAAAACTAACAAAGTCCACCATAAAGCACGCAAGCATGTTATTCTTGTTTTACATGTTATTTGAATTGGGGAAGAATATTTTGATGTATATAATCGGGTCCCCGTAAAGTCGTCCGGGGGCCGCCTTCAAGTCAAGTATTGGCCCTTTGGCCCATGTACATAACACTCACGATATCACGATAACAAGAAAGCGTTGTGCCCGTTTATATACATGCTATATTCTCCGTCCAATCCCCTTTTATAACCCCATGTTTGTCATATTAATTAAGCAACTGTACATGAAATATTATGCACTAGCCACGGAATTACCGTGGAACGACTTCTGTAAAACTATGAACATAATCGTGACCCACAACACGTCCGGTCAAGAGTGCATCGTCTAGTCAATGCTATAATAATAATAATCAAGGAAACCTCATATCGGGATATCGATATCGAGGGAACTCGGGACTCCTCACATCGGGATATCGATGTCGAGCGAGTATAGACATGCTTTGAAGCACGCTTATAAATCATACTTTTAACAGAAGTCGTCTTCGTGTACAGTCTCTCCTATCGGATAACAACTAAGTAATAAAACAACAAGCTTCCACATAGCTATTCATGTCAAGCAATCTCACGCATGTAATCACAATATACACTATAGCTAATCATATCACAGTCTAATCTACGCAATCAATTAATAACGGATATAAAAAATGGAATAACAAGCCAAGGGAAAGCGGGATCTTGCACATAAATAATCTACGACAAATATAAAAATTGGAACGAAACTAAACAAGGATCGGGATCTTGCCTCGGGTATGTCGAACGGATCGACGCTGACGGGGATCACGACTATGCAGCGGATGGCGGTTCAGATCTGAGAGGCGACGGAACTAAGCACGAGGAGGGCAACGACGAGGTGGGTCGCGGGTGACTGGCGGTGAAGGGCGGTCGGAGGCGGCGAGTTCGGTTGCGGTGGCCAGAGGTCGTCGAAGGCTGGTCGGGAGAGGAGTCGGCGACGGGTTTTTCGGGTGAGGGAGAGGACGAAGAGATGATGATGATGATGGCGTCGGTGAGTCTAACAAGAGAGAGAGAGAGATATATAGGAATTGATTGGAGAGAGAATGTGTGTGAGCTGGCTATAATGATGAGGAATGATTTAGGGATTAAATTAGGAGAGTGAATAAATGAGAGAGGGATAATGGGACGTGATTATGAAAGAAATAAGGGAATGAAATAAATATAGAATAGAGAGATTTTGATTATGGAGATATGATACCATATACATAAGAATAATTATTGTAGTAATAATTAAATGAATAATAATATTAACAACATATTAACAACCAAATATTTATATATACATATTTATATATATGCTAATATACTAAATTCAGGTTTACATTAATAATAATAATAATAATAAAATATTAATTTAAAAGCTTTCTTTTTACCGTAATCAATTAAATTTATAATTAACAAAACTCTTAAAATAAATATAAAATTATTTTTTTTAAATCATAGAAATTCTAGAAAATCGAGAAAAATACAGATACTCGTTTAAAAATAATAATTAAATATTTTAAAATACCAAAAAATTATTTTAACTAGTATTAAAATTCACGGTCATTACATATAGATCTTTCACACAATTCAATAAATGCTTAGCTGTATACGTTGGACAATGTGTAAACCTGAGCTGATTTTAGATAATGATTCCCACCGACAACATTGGACAATGTGTAAAGCTGATCAGTTTGTACACAACGATTCAATTTTAAATGCTGACCACCGACAAATTCAAATTCACAAAAAAAAATGGATTGGCTATAAATAACATTCACGAATTCTACTTCAAACCACCCAATTTGAAGTATTTCTTCAAAGTATTTCTAATCTCCAAACCAACCGCTTTTTACAAAAAAAATGCCTGTTTGATCATCTGGATACACGGTTACTGAAGATGTGCTCCTTTGTAAAGTATTCATGAATATTTATTATGTCACACCCCGCTTCCCAAAATACCAGAGAATCGGAACGCGAGCAAGCCCGCGACGTATTAAACTGAGAAGAGATAAGTGCTTGACCCCGTCTTCTTAATCTAATACGCTAAGCGTCAAGAAATACAAACGAAGGCACATGTCCCCGATCACAGTAATGAGAATATAATAAACAACTCAGAACCAAAAGATACATATCACAACTGAAATGATCATCCAGACATAATATTCGGGCCAAACATGCCCTTATACAAACTATCTGAATGAAATACTGGAGAATATAAAATACAATGATCAGGCGGAAAAGGAAATGCTACGAAAATAAACTGAAAGGAATAACTGAACTTCAACTCTTCTTCTGCTTCGTCTACAAGACACTCCTACTGAGAATACTCGGCTTTGGCGCATCTCCAAGATGAACATGTTCTTCTTCTAAGTTTGACGTACACCAGAGAAAATAGGTGTATGTCAGGTGCATGGCGCACGACAAGATCTCAAAAGGAAGAATAGAACGGTTTTGCGACCAATGCGATAATGGTAATAACAATGGAAACATACAACTGAAATACTAATATTCTGAATATAATTTACTACTAGAATAGAATAATCATAATAAATCCAAGGGAATCAACCAAGTAACAAGTCGATCATAACAATAATAATAACAATAGTAATAATCTAAATGAAATCCACCACTAGAATATAATAATCAGAAGAATCCAAAACCGATCGGGTAACGAGGTCATGTAGCTAATGATCAGACTAATCATCCAAGTAACGAGATCATACTACTAGCCATTGTATAACAGGTCACTGGTCACATCTCACACAGAGCCAACGCTCATATCACCGGATAACTGACTGTTCACAAACCCCCTACGTGCATCCAAACCCGCGAAACGGTTCGATGAGAGGACTACACGCAATCCGATTTTGGCCTGGTTCGAACTCAAACAAAACTCGGGTGACGAAACGATTTCACTAACCAAGTGCGAAACGGTTCACTTGGCCCAACAAACTAACCCCAGTGCGAAACGGTTCACTGGTTCTAGTCTGGAAGATACATCAACAGTCTTATCCGATCACATGAACATTAACTTCCCCATCCCAACTCTCTTGTTTTTCTTAGCTAACGTATACACAGGTTTCTAAGTCTTAAACCGGACACACTAGGCCACACTAGTCATGGTTTTCTAACGGTTCTCAAGCATAACAAAGAGTAATAAATGCAACTAATCATATACAACAAGATCATAGCATATCACATAATTAAAATTAAGAAACATAAATCATGAA
>NC_033800.1:131916846-131943206 GCF_001876935.1 Asparagus officinalis
TGGCAGGAGGAGGGCGGCGGCGGCGGGTGGAGAGGTGGGGGAGGGAGGAGGGAGAGCAGAGGGATTGCAGGGTTAGAGAGAGAGAGAATGGGTATTATAGTCTTTCCCTGTGTGAAATTCATTGGGCTTTGTGTTTTGGGGGCTCAGAGAACAAAAAATTTACTTTTGGGGGCAAAGCACCCGTTGGCAGGAGGAGGGCGGCGGCGGCGGGTGGAGAGGTGGGGGGGGGGGGAGGGAGAGCAGAGGGATTGCAGGGTTAGAGAGAGAGAGAATGGGTATTATAGTCTTTCCCTGTGTGAAATTCATTGGGCTTTGTGTTTTGGGGGCTCAGAGAACAAAAAATTTACTTTTGGGGGCAAAGCACCCGTTGAAAAAGTCTTGGGGGTGTGAAGCTTGTTTTCATTCGTTTTGGGGGCTGGAAGCATTTTTCCCATAAATAAGTGTGCATATATCCAAGGACCATCCAATGAAGTTTCAATGTCTAGTACATGGACAGCATGTTGTGTATGCTTTGAATTGATAAGCAAATAACTGGCAGCAACAAGCAGGGCCAAAATTGGTCTAACCATTCCGACTGTTGAGTGGCCGGTCCTGTCAGTCCAACCCTTGAGGATTTGCGCGGTCCGACCATTTGGGAGATTTTATGTACACTCAAGGTCCTGTTCCGACAGGGTTTTTTTGGTCTTTTTGGAGCACACAAAATTAAAACTACAAATAGGATTATTTTCTCAGATCTAATCTAGGGTTAGGGGAGAGCTAAAGGGAAGAGACCGAAAGGTCAAATCATCAAAAAGAAGACAAAGAAAAAGAAGAAATGGTTATTTTGTTAAGATTTACAAGAAACTGGAGAGATTACTCTTGAAAAGAGGAATTATTAAAAAAATTCAAGTAATAAATAAATATTTTCCGTCTCTCATGGATAAAGGCACATTGCCAAACCGCATAAATCTTTTTGTTTTTTGGGATTGTTTGAATGTTCTTGATATTTAGTCATAAGGTTCTATATGATAAAACCTGAAGTTAAGGCCTAAATTATAAAACCCTAACATTTGATATCGACTGAAAAGTATATTCCTAACACAACACAGGTACAACTTTAGATTGAAGTACCCATGCAACATAGATTATTTATGATTTACTGATGTTTTTTTCAAATTTTCACATTGTTCTAATGTTCTCTTAAACAGGGTGTTTTAGTTCGAAACGTGTTAACAAGATCTAATCCAAAGTATTTGCAAATAAATAGTTTCCAGCAGTCCAATTGCTACAGAAGATAATATCCTTCTTTCTTTATAAGCAATATTTACAGAATTAAAAAGTTAGCTATATCTAAATTCATTTTCTAATCAAACTATGTTTTTTAAACTCTAGTTTGATGGATGGTAAATTTGGTAAGTGCAACTAAACCTGAAATTTTGGCTTTCAATATAGTGTTTACTGAATCTATACATATTTCGTTCTTTTTAACACAAAAGTAGGACAAAATAGTATATAAGTGGATTTCCTATAGAAGCAAGTGGTTTCATAATAAGATTATTTGCATTGTATACCCAACATTCTAAATATCAGATTTGGTATATGTTGGATTGAAAAATTCCATATCCGATGATGGATATTGGAATACATCATGAATAGTTAATAAATAGTGGGTGACATATTGGACAATGTGTGTATTCATCTATGTTGCACAGATACGAGTGCGGACACGAACACAGATACGGAACGGATACGAAACATGATGAAATTGTAAAAGTTTGGATATGGGGACACAGCTATATATATACATATAAATAAATAATCTATCTAAGATCTATATTGTTTTTCATTCATATGTTATGTGAACTAAAATCCTTATGCCATTTTTATGTTTCTTTCATCGAGTAGATTATAAATTGAAAAACCACTTGTTTTCGAACTAAATACCCAAACGACCCTTTAAAATCATACTTATTGATAGAGTTTGTTGTAAAAAAACTCTTGTTAGCTGAAATTGTGCACAACTATATTTGGTTATGTATGGTTATATTAACAAGATTTGTTAATAATAAAGATTTGATATGTAAATCTCCTGTAACTTACTCATGTATATCTCTTGTAACATGTATCTCTATATATATGAATGCTTACCAATGTAAACATGAGTTAACGTCCTATATTGTGGTGTTAGTTCTTAATGGTATGTTATGATAAAGATTTGATATGTAAATCTCCTGTAACTTACTCATGTATATCTCTTGTAACCTGTATCTCTATATATATGAATGCTCACTAATGTCAACATGAGTTAGCCTCCTATATTGTAATGTTAGCTCTTAATGGTATCATAGCGGCCACGGTCCTCATCCTCTACCATGTCATCCTCCAGTTCAACCTCCTCTCCATCTTCCTCACCACATGATTTTTTCAACTGCGCCACCTCTTCCTAATCTCAGTAATGTCCATCACTTTCTTTCTTTGAGGCTAACTCCTACAAACTACTTATTATGGAAAACGCAGTTTCTTCCATTGTTAAGGAGTTTCGATCACCTCGGATTGGTCGAGGGCACGGATTGTTGTCCATCCCCCTCCTTTGCTACTGGGGATGCTAGTGTACCAAGCTCGTAATGGTCCCTTATTCAATGATCCATCCTTATATCGTCAAGTGGTTGGTGCTCTACATTATGTCACTCTCACTTGTCCAGAATTGTCATTTGCAATCAATAGAGTATGTCCATTTATAAGTATGGTGACCATTGATCATTGGCAAGCAGTGAAGAGCATCTTACGGTATTTAAAGCACACACTATGTCATGGTTTATTTATCTCGAAGTCCACCTCTTTTGTTCTTCACGCGTTCTCTGATGTAGACTAGGCGGGTTGCCCTATTGATCGCAAGTCCCCTGGCAGCTATGCTATTTTCTTGGAAAATAATCTTATTTCATGTTCAGCTTGTAAATAACGCACTGTTGCTCGATCCTCAATCGACTCTGAATATCGTGTGCTTGCCAATGCTACTGCAGAGCTTATTTGGCTTCAATCATTGCTTAGTGAGCTACAGACCCTTTTTCACTCTCCTCCAATCTTTTGTTGTGATAATTTGGGCATTATTTATCTTATTGCCAACCTAATATTTCATGTTCGTACCCAACATACCAAAGTAGATTCAGTTCGGGATCAAGCAGCGAAGGGCTGATTAAATGTCTGTTTTATATCTACAAAGGATCAAGTTGCGAACATCATGACAAAACCTTTAGCAACCACACGCTTTGGCACAATTTGTGACAAGCTGCGTCTTTGTTGCCGTGAACCCTCAACTAGAGAGGGTGTGATAAGAGTTTGTTGTGAACAAACTCTTGTTACCTGTAGCTGTGCATAACTATATTTGGTTATGTATGGTTATATTAACAAGATTTGTTACAACAAAGATTTGATATGTAAATCTTCTGTAACTTGCTCATGTATATCTCTTGTAACCTGTATCTCTGTAAGCAAGAGATTTCTGATCTTCAAAAGATAAACAAGATCTGATGAAGCATAACATTCCACTCATAATGACCGAAAGGGACAGTAAAAGCTGTTTTATAGCGATCCTCTTCAGCAATTTGAACTTGCCAAAATCCTGATTTCATGTCAAATTTTGAAAATAATCTTGTTCCTTGTAGTCTCTTCATTAGATCTTGTTTATTTGGTATAGGATATCGAATCCATTGTAAGACTTTGTAATTGATAACCAATCTAGGAACTCCTCTTTCAAGTTCCGTAGCATTCTCAACATAAAAAGCTGCGCAACTCCAAGGAGAAGAGCTGGGTTTGATCAAGTTTTTCTTTTGAAGATCAGAAATCTCTTGTTTATAGCTATATCTTCTTCTTCGTTCACATGTATATCAAAAATAAAAGAAGAAAATATCGTAATGAATAGTAAAAAATGAACAGTAATAGCGTGAACAGTAATGGACAGTAACTGATGAACAGTGACAGAGGCGGAAGCAAACTAGATAGTATTTACATAAGATGCTTACAAACTTGAAAGAAAATAAACTTAAACACTTACAAACCGAAAGCTTGGAGATCCGCTAGAGCTAGTAGTAGTAGAGCCCACTTATCTTACAAACACTTAAAAGAAAACTTAAAAGCAAACCTCACTCAAAGTTAAACTAAAACTGAAAACTTAAAAAAGGGAAACCGGAGGGATTTCACTAGAGTGGATAAGACTTCACTCCCCTTTTTTAAGTTTTCAGTTTTAGTTTAACTTTGAGTGAGGTTTGTTTTTAAGTTTTCTTTTGAGTGTTTGTAAGATAAGTGTGCTCTACTACTACTAGTTCTAGCGGATCTCCAAGCTTTCGGTTTGTAAGTGTTTAAGTTTATTTTCTTTCAAGTTTGTAAGCATCTTATGTAAATACTATCCAGTTTGCTTCCGTCTCTGTTACTGTTCATTAGTTACTGTTCATTACTGTTCACACTGTTACTGTTCATATTTACTATTCATTACTATACTTTCTTCTTTTATTTTTGATATACATGTGAACGAAGAAGAAGATATAGCTATAAACAATAGATATATCCTCTCCTCCGTCTACACAGCATTCCCCACGAGCTAGCTCTATCGTATCAAGGCTAAACAAGTCCTGTTTACGGTTGGTATCAGAGCACTTTCTTTTTTGTTCAGAAAAAAACATGTTGTCAACCTCCCATATGAAAAAGATTTTTCTAAAAATAAAATCTCTACCAAAGCTCGCCCAATACAAATGAGTCAGAGACTTTTAGAAATATGTAAGCAAGAGATTTCTGATCTTGTCAATGTGAGTTAGCCTCCTCTACGATCATGTTAGCTCTTCACTTATGAACTAGGTATGTGCTAAAAAGAAGTTGTCTCAAGTTCAATAAGTTGGCATAAATTTGAGGTTAAGTGTATGATATAGGTTCAATAAGTGTATCACGAGATTTTCGAACTAAAACGTGTGTTATATAATTGAGTTCACATCTTCCATAAAAATATAATTGAGTACACGTCTGAATAAATATATGTATATATATTCAAAAAAATGTCCAAGAAGTATTGAACACAGCCACGGGAAGTGTAGACACAGGAGTCTAGATGAAGAGTTTGGATAACATAAGTATCCATACTTGATGCACCAAATAATGGAGCTTTTGAGAAAGATTGTATCTTTTTTGAAACTTTTGTGAAAAACTCCAACCTCAAGTGAACCCGAATTCTTCCTTTCAGTTAATTGCATGTGGATGTGTTTGAGGTCTAAGCCTATGCTGATATTTGTTTGAGCTTAGATCTCAACTGAACCATAAATCTAAATCAATCTTTAAAAAAATCCATATTGCAATATTTTGGCTGATCTCTTAATGCTAAAATGTTACAAATATATTACAAAAATAGTATTGACCAAAAATTGTTAAAAGCGGTAAAGGATACCGAAGTCATATTGTCTCATGGCAAGCTTTATAAAAGGCTATATCGGCCAATATCTTGGCTATGTCGGGGGTATTTCACCCAAATATTGCCAAAAATGGTGAGGGATATTGAGATCATATCGTTTTGTGCAAGCCTTACGAAAAGGATATATTAGCCATATTGAGGATAATTAAAAGATGGTAACTTTGTTCAAGAATATCAACATAGAAATTGTATGAGAAACAAAATTTCTCACCAAATTTAAGTTTTTGGAGTTACTGGGGCAAGTGAGGGACAAAGTTAGGGCTTTGGTGTCAATTTAAACACTTAAGGGTATCAAATTGTCAAAATAGAACTTCTAGGAATCAAAGTTAAAAAAGGGTGAAACCTTGGAATATTAAAGTGCACAAAAACATTTAAATTTATTTCGACAGACTGCAGAGTTGAGTCAGCCAGTGAGTATGTTTTCTAGAACTTTAAACCATATGTTCTCATGTCTCTTTGGAGACAACCGCGAGCAAAATAAAGTAAAATGAAATAAAAGAAAAGAGCAATTGCATCGCAAACATAATCCAAGTATCTACCTGTTCTTAAGCCGTGAGAACAAGTGATCAGCATGCAAAAGGTCAAAGGTTCGTGGGTAAGTGCTGAATGGTTCACACCAGTCATGGTATATGCCAAGAAGTCCACGCTCATAAATAATAGGAAGAGTATTTGGAGCATGCACAGGAACTACATTCATAACCCACACCTTTTGTGAAGTTAAAGCTGCTGCAAACCTGTATAATCACATTTACAAGAAGTTCAACTTTTTTACTTCATATCCAAACCGGTCAATGTTTGTATGGTTAAAACAGCTAACTGGAAAATCTAATAACAGATTTTGGGATTCTGGACATGAAAATCACTATAACTTTAGAAATATAATGTAACTGTAAAAATAAACTACTGCTGCTTACCCTCCATAAATTGCTTTCATATCCATAACATTCCGAATATTCAACCAATCAATTCCCAACCCACCAAAATATGATCTGTTGAAGATGGCCTTCCAGTGTTGGTCATCTGCATGCAATTTGTCCTGGGAATCACCAAGCCATTCAGGAAAAGTTTCAAGCCTTTTTGGCCATTCCTCAGGCCAATCAGTGCCACGTTGTTCAATAGCAGATGGAACTTTATGGAGACATGTTTTTATTGGTGTGTACCTAGAAACGAAGAAAAACTTGCTCCGAGTTAATTTACTGAAACTTGGCCTGATACATGAGCTCCACTACCCAAAGGCAAAGAAAGGCTCAACAGTCAAATTAAATGCATTTCTTTGGAAGAGGTTATTCAACATGAATGAATGTAAGTCCCAACTCACCAAGCAGCATCCTGGTTTTCATTTTCCTTGCACAAGGGAGGTTGATTTCTCCTTCTTAGCTCATAAATATCATTTGATGTTGGTTTCTGATAAATCTTAGCACTCATTTCACTGACATCATCAGTTTTATGTGCCAGAATATTCCAACAGATTGAAGCTGTCAATTCTGACATGCCTGGAAGAATTATAATATAGCAAGAAATGAGGGAAAATCCAATATATATAATTTAAAATAGCTTGACACAAATGAACTCATAATACATTGATAATATTCCACAGCTGGTTGGGAGTTTAGATATTCATATGAAAAAAAAAAATCGCTCTTAGAGGCCTGCAAAAAAATATGATAAACTATTTTTATTGGAGAAAAAACAAAACAAACTTTCAGATATAAAGGAAATATCACATTCTATCAATAAGTTGTCCTCACGCCATCAATGGTGTAAGTATAAACTCTAAAATAACCTTAATAGCAAAGAAGTGGAAGAGGGTGGGAAAGTAGTTATATAAAATAGCTAAGAAAATATCCAAGTTATGTCATGAGCATATCACATGCCAAATTATATAAACTTCTGCCGGTCATGGTAATTTAATGAAAAAAATAGTGGCTATTTTCCTCTACAAACAATATTTGTGCTATTTTGATGCAAAACCCTACTAGTTCATTGTTCTTTGTGAAATTTACCCAAGTTTGTTTTGTCTTTGGAGAATATAGAAAGCTGACTGTCAGTAAATGCTCTTTTCGTGATCAGACTAATGTTAATAAACAAAGGTGCAGTTAGCATTCATTGGCAAAACCACCAGTAATTAACTAGTAGGTTAAATTAAACTTAACTACCCAGTACTTTAAATATTGCTCATAATTTGGTTCCTAATGCATTTTGCAGGAATATGCATGATCACAATTATGACTAAAACAATCGATTTATCTAGTCAATTTTCTGACTAATGGATAGCTAGGACAGGAACATAATCAGTTGATTCTGACATATTAGTCAGTAGTTTTTCCTCAAAAAGAAAAATATAGTAACTGTGTCAATATTCTACAAGCTCCATGCTGATCTGTAAGTGTTAAAAGTAGAAAATTCTATTGGAGCTTACTAGTTATTACCTCTGCATCATTTAAGTTTACATGTATACGTTATTCAGGGTTTATGCAATAACTCATCATGGTAAGTAAGTCATTTGGAAGGAACAATTAGAGGATCATCACATGCTTTACAGAAATTTGGCCTCTGCAATGCAGTTATCAGAACAAGGAAGTCTCCAAATTGACATGAAGTAACTCATATAAATAGTAATATTTTCAACATTTTGACAGGGTGAGGAAGAAAATGGAATGCAAAATTAAGGTTAAATCTAGAAAATTCAGGGTTACAATATGCACGAGACCTAGAGCTCAGTAAAGGAATGTTGGCTAGGGAAGGATTTATATCCTACAGAAAGTATTTTAAAGTATGGTACTTCTTAAGCATCACTTTCGGTCTGACGTTTCACTCCTCCCTCATTTATCTTTTTTCATCTCAACTTTCTGCAATATGGCATCATTTAGGAAGATTAGATTGCTGGAATAAATACCTTCTTCTCTATCAACATCACCATGGGAAGTTGACATAATAAAGTATCCGCCAGGGCGTAGTATTCGATTCATCTCCAGGAGGAGCTTCCCACCTAAGAGAGACAATGTAATGTTCAGATGAACAACCTCAACAAGATTAGTTACCATGAGAAAAAATGACACAGGTGCACACCAGTAGAATGCCATGCTGTATTGCAGTCACTGCAGTGAATAGCATCAAAAACACTACTAGGAAAAGGAAGCCTTTTGGTTTCCAAACTGCCCAAGACTGCAGGGATCCCACGCTCAAGAGCAACTTGGGCCAAGTCAGTCCTGTCATGTATTAGCCCTAATGACAAAGTTATAACATCCTTTTCAAGAAGAGCAGCAGCAAAGTTAGCATCTGCGCATCCAATGTCCAAAACTACTCGGATATTCTTCCCCCATTCAATATCAGGCACCATCTATTATCAAGTCAAAGTAATTAAAAGAAGGCAAACACCTACACACAACAGATTCCACGAACAAGAAACATAACAATCTCCAAAAAATAAAGATGAACTTCAAAAAAACAAATTGATCAAGCACATTCTAGAACTCCAACTTTCTAAACTATTGTCATTTAACGCATTTGGTTAACTCGTCAAAGTCATAAATTCGGGAGTCAAGTAGTCCACTTAGCATAAAGCAAGAACAACAGCATAAGCATACTTCGCAACATATTGCAAAACAGTCAATGTGATATGAATATATCCCAGTTAAAAGCTTAAATAACAACATCATTTCATTCTAAACTCATCAAAAAGAATATGATAAAAAGTGCTCACCTCTTCAATGGAACCGAGGTAGTGATGAACCCCACCCTTGAACTCCGACTCATCCTGAGGAAACATCAAATACTCTCCAGTCACATTCACCCACCTCCGAGTCTTAACATACGCAGACAGCTTCGGATGAGCTACATTCCTATAAAATATCTGCAGCATCAAATTAAACCCTAAAAATCACCAATTCCACACCCAAAAAAAGAAAACCAACTCGAACAACTTAACAAAGCATCGACCTTGAACTGACTCTCGGGCCACGGGACCACCGGAGTCCGATACTCCCTGCGGCAGCGGCACCCAACAGGTCGCGGACTGACGAGGGCAGCTATCGCTCATGATGCCGGCGGGCCCCGCCGCCCTCCATGTCAATGCAAGGCACGAAATTTTGCTTGTTACTTCCGGCACACAGTTTCCAGTCGTACACAGCGCTCGGATCGAACAGCGGCCCCAAAATTTTCCCTTTCTTCTTCTTTTTTCTCCTCCTCTTTTGCTCTTCGCCATCTTCATCCTCCGCATTCACCTCTGGATTCACCTCGACGCCGTCTTCGATGTCAGGATCATTATCTCCCTCCTCCGATTCAACCACTTCCTCTTCCCTCTCCTCCTCTTTCTTCACTAAAGCTTCGGTCTTGTTCTTGCTTCTGTTACTATCTTCAACCGAAGGCGGAGGACTTTGATTCGTTCATTCTAAACTCATCAAAAAAAATATGATAAAAAGTGCTCAACTCTTCAATGGAACCGAGGTAGTGACGAACCCCACCCTTGAACTCCGACTCATCCTGAGGAAACATCAAATACTCTCCAGTCACATTCACTAACCTCCGAGTCTTAACATATGCAGACAGCTTCGGTGAGCTACATTCCTATAAAATATCTGCAACATCAAATTAAACCCTAAAAATCACCAATTCCACACCTCAAAAACATCAAATATTCTCCAGTCACATTCACCGACCTCCGTGGCGCTGGCGGTTCTAAAGGGAGTGGGGTCGGATTCGATGTTGTCGAAGTTGTCTCATCTCGAGGAGACGGCGGAGGACCCCGGCGACGTGAGGACGGACCAGACGACGACGAAGGAGAGGCCGAGGACGACGGCGATGGATGTCTTGACGACGAAGCTGAAGGGGCCGCGCCTGCGGGGGAGTTTGACTCCTTGGAATTTGAGCGCCATGGATCTCGAGCTCGATCGAGGGAAGGAAGGAGGGGAGAAGGTGAGGAAGTTGGGATCGATCGGTGTAATTTGACGGGGGACTTTAATTATTAATGTAGGTGCCATTAGGATAAAGTGAAGCAAGGATTAGGGTTTTTATTTATTTATTTATATTTATTTTCTTGCTTCCGGTAATAAAGTGGAGATTAATTGTGAGGAGTGAGAGAGAGCGGGTGAAGTGCGGACGAAGATTGAGGCGTACGTTAGAAGCGAGTTCAATGGCTGATTTTTGGCGTTCTTGTCTTGCGATTGTGGAGGCTGGCATTTTACCCTCTATTAACCGTTTACAAATAACTACTGTGCACCGTGTGCAAAGCACCGTCCCTTTTTTTTATTTTCGCTATGGTAATTTTTTTTTTATGTTTTTTCCTGAATGTTACAGTAATTTTTTAAAATGCTACAATATTTTGTTTTTGCTACAGAGATGTTGCTACAGTAATAATATTTCGGTAATAAATTTTTTAGAAGTTGTTAATAATGATGTTTGGTGATTTTTTTTACCGCAAGCTTATTGAATTTGTTACTATTTTTAAATGTGCTTTTAGAAGCAATCTCAGGATGCTTCCAAATGCAGTTTCTAACTTTTATTAGTTTATATATCACATTTATGGTCTTTATTTTTTGATAATTATCTTTAAGCATTGTTTTGCCAAACATCTTAACTGTTTTTGGAAGCAACTTTTGATATATGATTACAAATGACTATTTTTAGCGTTTTTGTAAGCTACTTATATAAACAACTTATTATAAGCTCCAGTAATATTAGTCTAGCTCTTAGTCCTTCAATTCTCTCATTCTAACATCTTGCTGGCGCTCTAAATTGAAGGGAATTAATTTAAAATAATTGATAAGATTCAGAGACCTAATATCATTTTAGTGATTTGTGATACTAATCTCAAAGTTTTCTAGACTTGAAGGACTGATATAAAAAAAATAACTCTTCCAAAAATGATAAAATAATACTTCTGGATTGAAAACGATTAAATATGATTAATGTATATAAGGGGATAATTATTGGCATGTCTGAACATAAATAATAGGATTCATATAGCTAATCTCAAAACTTTAAAATAAAGGGTTGTTTGTTTTGTTGATGTTAACAAAAGTTAAGTTATTTTCATTTATTAACGTATCAAAAAAAAAAAAAAACGTGTGTGATAATCTTAAAAGCAAGGGCATATCCCTCCATTTTAACTCTAAAATTTCCTTGATAATCATGGACAGGGTGAAAAATGAACCCACGATGTACAGCAAATTCTTTAAGAACAAGTGTCATATTAAGTTCAGTCAACCTAGGGTAAAAAATTAAACTCAAATATTTTAAATGCGTTAACTGAAATAAAAGTGTAATTCTTCACGAGAATGTTAAATTCTACAATCGCAAATCAACAGAAATGTCACTTTTACATTTCAAACACATTGTGTAGTTTTCAGTTTATGTGGTCTCAATTAGATTATCTTTTATTACCATCTTCATGAATTGCATTTCTTCGATCTAGTTTTCCACTTACTTTAGTTACCTATCTAACCATATTGAAGAGAAACTGAGCCCCATTTTAAAGCAGAAACCATAGTCCTACAAGTGTGCTTGGCAAACTAATAAAACTGGACTAGAAATGAACCTGACCCACTCTTAGGCTTACTTTTGATTGGTAAAAACTGAGCTAGTTCTGACCTAGTTTTTCTTAGACCAAAAAGAGGCCATAAAACCAGTTTAGCGTTGGACCACGAGAGTGGTAGTCCAACACTAAACTACTTTCCAGGATTAAACCTGGACCACTTTTTGAGTGATTGCCAAAACACAACCCTCATAATTAATGTCACCTCTCTACCATTAACACATGTTTCAAAGTTATTTTATATGGTATTTTCCACAAAAATTTGACTCAGATTGAAGATACGAATGAATAGGAGGAGCAACCCAATAAAATATCTCAGAGGTGAAGAACACCGAACCACGACAAAGCACCAACGCATTGATGCACTCATTGTAAAAGTCACTGCCTACTAGCAGTTATCATTCACCCAACCCTGAAACGATAATCGAAGGGACCAATACATCAAAAACTTATGCAACAAGGAAATAGCCTGTATATTAATTCAATATACAGTATAAACTCAACAAATTCAGATACTTTGCAGGCAAACGAACAATAAAAGACATGAAAGGCCCCAGCAAAAGGGACCATTTTGTCTACAGCCTCACGTCTCAACTCCACAAAAGCTCTTGAAAGAAAGTTGCGTTCAATGCCATCTCAATGTTTGAAAGGCTATGGACAAAAGTACCAGAACTGATTCCCCTTCAGATATCTCTCCAGCAAAGAAAATCAAATACCAGTAGTTGTACTTCTTCCACTCGGAAAATATCTCAGACACACATTTTATCATCGTGGGTCATTTCTTTACCTTCCAAAAAAATGGGTAGTGTGCAAGTTTCTTGTGTTTGTGACTTTGTGTGGTTCTCTTTTCTTATCTCCTCCAACCCCCTCTCCTCTTAACAAAACGGTCCCATTTGATATTAAAAACCTCAAAATATGCATTCTCCCTCTCTTCTCCAAAACTCTCAGCTTCTCCTCAACACAAAAAACATGGAGAGAACAAGCAACTTAGCTTGGCTGGCTGAGCTGAAACTGCCAGAGATGCTCGACTCAGAAACAGTGAAATCATTGCATGCTATTATTGATAACAAATGGGGACCTGTTCATCGAAGTGCATGCCAAACTGCTGCAGGCCGAGCCCTGTGGAATCATGTGATTCATGACCCACTGGCTGGAGCTTTGGCCGGTGAGAGTTATCTTAAAAGTCTTTATGAGAAGATGAGGAAAGATTGGCTTCATAATTCCAGGGAAGTGTCTGGGGTGATTTTAGCTATTCGTACCTTGTGGTTTGATGCTAAGCTTGAAGCGGCAATTAATTCGTTTGATTCTATCGACGATGGAGGAGCTCAGGTTGTTCTCCTTGGTGCAGGTCCGTGATCTGTAGTTTTTCGTGACATTAGAATCTCTTGATGTTTAACGCATATATAATAAAAAAAATGCAGATTTCCTCTGTTCTATTTCAGCAAAAGCAATATCAAGAGCATAAAAAAAGGCTTATTCTCACTTTGGTAACCTAAAGTTTACCAATTGTTCCACTTTGATACCCCCTTTGATACCCCAAATTTTCAATGCCATTTCACTTAGATACCCCCGTCTAGACTCAGTTAGACTTTCTATTAAATTTGTATCACGTGCTTAGCATGTGACAACCCATCCACTACTACAGGGATGTTCAAGCAACTGTGTAAAATGGACCTTAATGTAATACAAATTTAACAGAAAATCAAACAAAATCTGGACGGGGGTATCAAAGTGAAATGGGATTGAAACTTTGGGTGCATCAAAATATTAAAAAATATTTTGGGCTGCCAAAGTGGAAAATGGGTAAATTTTGGTGTACCAGATTGAAAATAAGCCAAAAAAGGTTCACAGAGTAGGTTGTGAAAGATTAAGAATACTGAAGTGATACCAGTGAAATTTTGAATAACTTGTGATGAATCTAAATACAACTATCTTACAGGTATGGATGCAAGAGCCTACCGTCTTTCTTGCCTGAAAGAATGTGCAGTATTCGAAGTCGATTTTAAAGATTTACTGGAAGTGAAAGCCTCTCTTATACAGGAAGCAATGGGATCCTCAGAGCACCAGCAGAAATCAATGACTGCCAAGTCTTTGATTAGGGTCGCAGCTGACATTAGAGACAATGATTGGATCGAAAAACTCAGAAGATCAGGCTTTGTTCCTGACAAAAAAACAGTGTGGATGCTTGAAGGTATCATTTATTACCTTCCTCACTCTGAAGCCATGAATGTGCTTCAATCTATAGGTGCTCAGTGTGCCATGACTCAAACTGTTCTCATCTCTGACTTCATGAACAAGCCCTCAGTGTCTCTATCCCCTTCAATGTTTCATTTTTATAGTGATTGGCCAGACCAATTGTTGCCAACTCTTGGATTTTCTCATGTTAAGCTTTCACAAATAGGGGATCCTGATGCCAATTTTGGATTGCTGCATGATCCGCAAAATTTGTTTACCAAGCTTAGGAACTTGCCAAGGTCAATACAGACTCATCCAGAGGATGGAGCTCCTTGTCGGCGGTTATATCTTGTCGAGGCCTCAGGTTCTCCAGAGCGAGCAACCTAAAGAGATATCAAACAGCCATGATTCATCACTTCAGTTTATTATATGCTACATATACCTTCCACATTTTGGATTAGATATAAGGGAATCGGAATCTTTCAGTTTCCCGTAATATTGCCAATGCTTATAAATGATATTTCTCAAATTTCAGTAATCGAAGCATGGCTTGATGACAACTCTATTCTAACTACTCCGTCTTGAGTTTGGAGTACCACTCTAATTTTGTGGGTATATTTTTTATGACTATGTTCATTTGTTTCAGTGAACGTGAATTGTATGGATGTACTACTTTCAGTAATTTGAGCACAACTGCATGAATAATCATCTTAGGTTGCTCGCTGGGGAGAAAACTTTTGCCTCGTTTCTATTCCAAGTGAACATTAGAGTATCCAAACAACACATTAGACTACTATTAAATAATAACTAGTATTATTAGCACTATCAGCAGTTGTGAAGAATTATATGCCTCAATTTCTGACTGTCTAAAGAACTCACTCACTACTAGTTTAACTATAGACCCACATAAAGTTGCATCTGGAACAATGGCTGAAAAAGATGATCTAATAGAATTCTCACAAATAGAAAGAGAAACGAAAAGGAAAGGGATCTATGGCACATATTATGCCAATTTTCTAGGCATTTGTGACATGAGAATTAGCATGTAGTTATAGTTAACTCACCACAAAAATTGATGGTGATGATGATGGTAGCTCTAACCTTGACATTGTCAATTCTAGGCAACTTTGATGAAGGACATTTTTTCTGGAAGACCAATCATCATTGTATAACTCACACCCTCTGAAAGCTTCACAATATCTTTCCTGTGAAACTAAAACCAGCCAAGGCAGAAATATGACGGAGACTGTAACCCTTTGACAAGTATGAGGATATTATTTGACATACACACACAAACAATAACTGATGACATGGCATGCCATATGACACATTTTCTAGTGAAGAGTTCTCAACCATTTCTTGACTACTGATTGCATTGTGGACACCATCTTCTATTGACATCTGAAATAAAGCCATTAAAGCAACGACTGAGGTTGAATATTGCTTTTTACAGCTTTCCCCAAACCCATTTATGTAATGATCACATAAATAGGAGTCCAGTATTGACAGAAAGATATATGCAGTCGCGTCAAAGGGAATAACATTATGCATGAGTGGTACAGGATTACAAAAGTCAAGATCTAAAAGGATAATAAGTTTTCAGTGCAGTAATAAGGTGGAATATTGTCTAAATCATACTCTTAAGAGATGGAGGCTACTGCTATGCCAGGTGACACAATCCCTTGTCTAATTAGTTTGCGTGCTTAACCAAAGTCTATTCAAACTCAACATTTTGCACATGTGGCATGGCTGCAGCCTGAATCCATTGATACCATTCGAAAATGTTGGAATCGGGTGTGAAGACCAAACCTTGATTCAGACGAGGACGAGCTCTAGTCGGCGAGGTCGACAGCGAGCTCGAAGCGACCCCCTTGCAGGCGAGCTCGATGATGAGGCGACGCAGCTCAGAAGGCGAGCTCGAGCGAGATGCAGGCGAGGCGACCTCGAGATCAGGCGAGGTCATCGTCGAGTTGCAGGCGAGATCGAGGAAATCCGCGGGCGAGGCGGCTCCGCGCAGGTGAGCTCCTCACAGGCTGTCGACAGCTTGTCGACAACTCAACTAAGGTTTCCCTATAAAAGGGAAACCCTCCGCTTCTTCTCGTGATTTTGGCGGTGACGATTTCTCTCTTCTCAGCGGTGTTTGCTTCTGCTTCTTTTTCCAGTGCTCAAATATTTGAGTGAAAATGGGAGATTTTGAGGGGAGAATTTAAAGGAGGAGGAATTTATTGAAAGGAGATTTAAAGAGAGGAGCTATTAATGTAGCTACAGTAATAAACTTGAATTTTGAGGAATCTCAAGCTTGAGATCTGCTCTTGTATTGTAATTTCTTGTTGATTAATAAGAAATTAATTGTGTGGCTCCCGAGGACGTAGGCATGTTTGTCGAACCTCGTAAATCTTAGTGTATTTTTCTCTATATTACGTTTCTCGCTGTTTTAGGGGTTATAGCGTAGTCTCGGGTATTCCCCAACAACTGGTATCAGAGCCTGAAACGATTTGGAGGAAGTCAGATTCAAGTGGGAGGGATGGCCGCAGATGAAGAAAAAGTGAGATTAGAGAAGTTTGATGGAACGGATTTCGGATTCTGAAAAATACAGATAGAAGATTATTAGTATCAGAAAAATATATATCAACCCCTCTCGGGGAAGAAGTCGGATTCTATGAAGGAATATGAGTGGAACCTTCTAGACAGACAAGCCTTCGGAGTTATCAGATTGACGTTAAGTCGTAATGTTACGTTCAATATTACAAAGGAGAAGACCACAACGGGTCTTATGACAGCACTCTTAAATATGTATGAGAAGCCATCAGCTGCAAATAAAGTTTTATTTGATGAGGCAGTTATTCAATCTGAGAATGACGGAAGGCGCGTCAGTAGCACAACACCTCAATGAACTCAACACGGTCACAACCCAATTGAGTTCAGTTGAAATTAAGTTTGATGAGGAAGTTCGAACGTTGATCATTTTATCTTTCCTACTAGAAAGCTAGAACGCTACAGTCACGGTTATGAGTAGCTCGTCGGGAAGCAACAAGTTAAAGTTCGATGACGTTCGTAATCTGGTTCTCAGTGAGGAGATCCGACGAAGAGAGTCGGGTGAAGCTACAACCTCTTTAATATTACATACAGAGTCAAGAGGTAGAAATTCAACCAAAGGAAACGGATGAGGCAAATCAAACTTCAGAGGTAGATCAAAGGACAGGAGGTCCAAATCCAGGAATCCAAGCAATAGCTCGAAGGCTATCGAGTGTTGGAATTGTGGGAAAACCGGGCATTACAAGAATCAGTGCAAGAGTGCACAGAAGGAGAAGGCGGCGAAGGCAGAGGTGAATGTTACTTCCACCTCAGGAGGAGACGACGCATTGATATGCTCTTTAGATAGCAAGGAGGAATCTTGGGTGTTAGATTTAGGAGCGTCGTTCTAGGCTACTTCTCAGAAAGAATTCTTCGAGAAGTATGTTACCGAAAATCTTGGATATGTATACCTTTGTGATGATCAACTATGTGCTATTGTAGGCAAATGTGCAGTGAAAATTAAGTTGAACGGGTCAGTATAGGAGCTGAAGGATGTCAGACATATTCCCGACCTGAGAAAGAACTTAATATTCGTAGGCCAGTTGGCTGGCGAAGGATACACTACGATCTTCCATGGAGATGATTGGAAGATCTCAAAGGGCACAATGACGATTGCGTGAGACAAGAAGATTGGTACCATGTATATGACAATAGGTGCACGTTGTTTGATCTCAGTTGTAGCAGGCAATGGGACTTCAAAGCTGTGGCACCAGAGAAGTCACATGAGTGAGAAGGGAATGAAGATCATGCACACAAAGGAAAAACTCCCAGGACTGCACTCAGTGGAGATGGACTTTCAGACAAGTGGCAGAACCCCCAAGAAAGAGAAGCTAGAGCTCGTTCACTCAGATGTTTAAAGACCAACCACCATCACGTCCATTGGTGGAAAACACTACTTCGTGACTTTTATCGATGATCACTCTCGGAAAGTGTGGGTTTATTTTTTAAAGAACAATTTTTCAAAACGGACTGATTTTTTTTTTTTTTTCAAAACCGACTGTTTTTTTTTTATTTATCAAAATCGACCCGGTTTTGTGATTAGGCTGCTAATCACTATCCTAAATAGTCGGGGTTGGCAACCCCGACTATTTAGGAGGGTGTTAAACCCTAATTAAAGGGTGATTAGCAGGTTAATCACTATCCTAAATAGTCGGGGTTGCCAACCCTGACTATTTAGGATAGTGATTAGCCTGCTAATCACAAAACCGGGTCGATTTTGATAAATAAAAAAAAAACAGTCGGTTTTGAAAAAAAAAAAAAATTTCAGTCGGTTTTGAAAAATTGTTCTTTTTTAAAACATAAGTCAGAAGTATTTGAAGCTTTCAGAAGATGAAAAGCTATGGTCGAGAATAAGACCGGTCTGAGAATAAAGAAGCTCAGGACCGAAATAACGGTGAGTATGAAGACACCGGATTTAAAAAGTTCTGCTATGAACACGGGATCAGAATGGAGAGAATCGTGTCCAGCACGCCTCAAAAAAATGATGTAGCTAAACGGATGAACTGAACGTTAACAGAGAGTCAGAAGCATTCGGATACAGTCATGCCTACCGAAGCAGTTCTTGACAGAAACAGTCAACACAGCAGCTTACTTGATCAATCAAGGTCCATCGATTTCATTGGAGCACAAAATATCAGAGGAGGTATGGTGTGGAAAGAAGGTAAAACTCTCACATCTCAAGGTTTTCGGTTGTGTAGCTTATATGCATATTAGTGATCAAGACAGGAATAAGCTTGATCCCAAGTCAAAGAAATGCACTTTCATCGGCTATGGTGAAGATGAGTTCGGTTACCGTATTTGGGACAACGAAAATAAGAAGGTGATCAGGAGCAGAGATGTGATATTCAACAAGAAGGTGATGTATAAGGACATGCACAAGACAGATGACTCAGAGAGCGAGTCAACATTCGTAAAAGCAGAAGATATCCTGAGTAACCTCTCGGAAGAACCCAATGCAGAAGGTCCTCGGCCAGAAGAGTTTGTTGGACAGAACGGTGCGCAGGAGCCCGACGCACCAGCTCCGATATTGAGAAGATCTTCTCGGCCTCCTATTCCCAATAAAAGATATATAAACTATCTGTTACTGACAGATGGAGGGAAGCCTGAAAGATACGATGAAGCTTGTAAAAGTGGAGATGCGAGCAAGTGGAAGCTTGCCATGAAAGATGAGATAAAGTCTCTCATCTCAAACCAGACGTGAGAACTAGCTAAGTTGCCCACGGGTAAGAAGACACTCCATAACAAATAGGTGTATCAGGTAAAAGAGGAGCAGGATGGTTCCAGAAGATATAAAGCCCGACTAGTTGTCAAAGGATTCCAGCAGAAAGAATGAATTGACTACACCGATATTTTTACTCCCGTAGTGAAACTCAATACTATCAGGACAGTGATGAGTATTGTAGCTATTGAAAATCTTCATCTCAAGCAGTTGAACGTGAAGACAACGTTTCTTCATGGAGATCTAGAAGAGATATACATGCACCAGCCAAAAGGTTTCTCAGAAGAAAAGAAGAAGAACCTGATGTGCAGACTCAAGAAGAACTTGTATGGCCTGAAACAAGCCTCAAGACAGTGGTACAGAAAGTTTGATGGCTTCATGCACAAGGAAGGTTTCCAGAAGTGCAACGTCGACCACTGTTGCTACTTCCAGTGTTTTCAAAGGTGTGCCCCTCACTGTGCCTCATGCGCCTTGTAATTCGGGGCGATGATGAAGCGCCCCACATCTGATGCAGCGACGCCTTTTGCGCTTCGCGTACATTCTTACTTTGTACGTTGTGCATGTCCTTATATAATTTTGTTTGTATACATTTCAATCGAGTCTTTATACTTGATAATTCATATTCTAAAAAGTAAAATAAATCCATTAGGCCTTTTTAGTAGCCTTCAATTGAGAACCATTATTAATCATTTGCTTGGATATTAGTCTTGATTTAACATTTGATTTGAAAATTTATTCATTTTGCTATTATGTTGGGTGTTAGCATTAGAAATTAAGGTATTATATTATGACTTTGTAGTAATATGTTATTTATCCAGATATATTTTTCATGTAAATTCTAAAAACATGTTCTTTCATGCTTGATTATATATATTGAGAATTTATGTGTGGTGTGGGCGCCTCGCATCACCCGGGCGCGCGCATCGCGTTGCGCCTTGCGCATGTGCGCGTAAAAATGCTTTGCGCTCCGCATTGCGCCTCGCACATTGACAACACTGGCTACTTCAAAAGATATCGGTCTAGTTATATCATCTTACTGTTGTATGTTGATGATATGTTAGTTACAGGTGCAGATATGGAGGATAATGGGAGTTTGAAGCAGCAGCTGTCAAAAGAGTTCGACATGAAGGACTTGGGTCCAACAAAAAAGATCCTTGGAATGCAAATCACGAGAGATAAGAAGATAGATCTTTTGAAGTTATCGCAGACGGAGTACATCAACCGTGTTTTAAAGAGATTCAATATGGGCGACGTCAAGCCAGTGAGCACACCCGGCCAACCATTTCCGCCTATCAAAGGATCAGTCTCCTCAGTCAGATGAAGAGAAAGAGGGTATGGCTAAGGTTTCTTACGCCTCAGCCATTAGAAGCTTGATGTACGCAATGGTCTGTGCGAGACCAGACATTGATCATGCAGTGGGAGTGGTCAGTCGGTTTATGTCGAATTCAGGAAAAGCACATTGGTAAACGGTCAAGTGGATTCTGAGATATCTACGAGACACCACACAGAAGTGTTTGCACTTTGGTAAGGGAGAGGTGAAAGTGTAAGGGTACGTAGATGCAGACTTTGGAGGTGAAGTCGATCACCGAAGAAGCACCACCGGCTATGTATTCACTGTCGGAATTACATTTGTTAGTTGGATGTCACAGATACAGAAGATTATCACTCTATCCACTACAAAAGCTGAGTATATAATAGTGACTAAAGCCAGTAAAAAGATGATGACTTCAGGGTTTGTTAACAGAGCTGGGATTCAAATAGGAGAAAAATATTTTGCACAATGATAGTCAGAGTGCGATTCACTTGGCTAAGAATTCTGTATTTCATTCTAGAACGAAGCACATTGGGCTTCGATAACACTTCATCAGATCCCTGTTGAAAGATGATGTGTTAAAACTAGAGAAGATTCTAGGAAGCAAGAATTCAGCAGATATGTTAACAAAGGCGGTGACCATTTAAAAACTGGAGTTGTGCGTAACTTCAGTTGGCCTTCATGCATAAGGTGATGAGGGCGGAGCCACACAGGAGAATGTGCTTGTTGAGATAACCTGCTTACGACGATTTGATCTTCAAGTGAGAGATTGTTGGAATCGGGTGTGAAGACCAAACCTTGATTCAGGTGAGGGCAAGCTCCAGTCGGCGAGGTCGACGGCGAGCTCGATGCGAGCTTCAGGCGAGGTCGACAGCGAGCTCGAAGCGACCCCCTTGCAGGCGAGCTTGATGATGAGGCGACGCATCTTCGAAGGCGAGCTCGAGCGAGATGCAGACGAGGAGACCTCGAGATCAGGCGAGGTCATCGTCGAGTTGCAGGCGAGCTCGAGGAAATCCGCGGGCGAGGCGGCTCCGCGCAGGCGAGCTCCTTACAGGCTGTCGACAGTCTGTCGATAACTCAGCTAGGGTTTCCCTATAAAAGGGAAACCCTGTGCCCTAGCCCCCTCTACTTCTTCTCGTGATTTTGGCGGCGGCGATTTCTCTCTTCTTAGCGGCGTTTTCTTCTGCTTCCTTTTCAAGCCTCAAAGATTTGAGTGAAAAGGGGAGATTTTGAGGGGAGAATTTATAGAAGAGGGAATTTATTGAAAGGGGATTTAAAGAGAGGAGTTATTGCTATAGCTACAGTAATAAACTTGTATTTTGAGAGATCTCAAGTTTGAGATCTGCTCTTGTATTGTAATTTCTTGTTGATTAATAAGAAATTAATTGTGTGGCTCCCGAGGACGTATGCAAGTTTGCCAAACCTCGTAAATCTTGGTGTACGTTTCTCTATACTACGTTGCTCGCTGTTTTAGGGGTTTAGTATAGCCCCGGGTATTTCCAATAGAAAAGACTAGCAAGAAGATAATAGGTTCTCCAACTTCAGAACTATATATCATTCAACAGGCTACGACAAAAAGAAACCCAGGCGATGATTAGGCTGTACAAGCAACAAAAGGATGATAAATCAAATAAATTCATGAAATAAAATAATTGTCAATACCAATGTAAACCATCATGTGTGACAGAGAAACCCAGGTGATGATTAGGCTGTACAAGCAACAAATAGGATGACATTACTTTCGAACAATGAAGCTCTCATAATGGTACTCGAAAATGGTCTATGATTGTCAGGAGAATCAAACACCTAAGCAGTCCTTAATTGCCTGCCCAAATTTGCCCAGGGCATATATTGAATCCGTTAGCCCTTCTTTAACCTTTTCTCTGCAAAATGGAGAAAATAATAATAAACAGCATCTTCATGCTTGCGCTCGCAAACAATTCATAGCATAGATTTAAGCAAAATTTTAGCACATTAACTACACACTAGATAATAGTGGAGGAGGTAAAAACTACTCTACTCTGCACTGAAAAACAAACAGATTCAAAAAATGCAGAGTTGCTTGTCAAAAACAGATCCTCGGTACTTGTATTTTATGGCATCTCTGGAGAAAGCCAGTTGATTAAAATTCAAATGTCACGGAGCAGATTAATCGATAATATAGGAAGAAACTGCAAGAAATATAAACAGGAAACAAGAGAGAAACAAGTTTCCAAGGACTTAGCAAAGATAATACCTATCAGCATTAAGCCGGAAATCACTTTTGTCTACGGTAGTACCCAAGGCAGAAAATGATCTGCACATGTAAATCAGCTTGTTATTTCTTTTAAGCTATATGCAGTGCTTGCATTCCAATATAAAAAATGAGATTAAGGGCTTTAGGAAGAAACATGCAGACAGTAAGGTTAAGTAGCTGACACAAACTAACGCTATGTGCCTTGTTAAAGATGTAATAAAATTATGAGAATGACTACAGAGAGCTTAGCAGATGATCTCAGAGGTTAATCTGGATGTTCATTATGCTGGTGGTTCCAACCGTGCCTTGGAGCGCCAACAAGCCAGCTAATTGATTCATTGCTAGACAGATAAGGCCTTCACTATACTTGTATCAAAATAAACTTTTGCAAAGTTAGACTGAGTTTTGGTTGTGGTGTATTTCCTTGAAATGATACTACACAGTGGTAATGCTTTATGAGACAGAATATGCTTATCATTTCTAGAGTAGTTTTTAATACATTAGTATGATTTGAGCTTGTTCTTCCAATGATGTGCAAAATGTCACATGACGTCAAAATATAACATCAACTTTTAAGTACAAATTAACATGAAGAAAAACTAAGACTACAGTTATGTAATGTTGTTCAAGCCCGTGCTATGCTCAATGCTCGGTGAGTTCTCAAGGTTTGCTTGGGTAGCTTGCATTGCAACTTGCAGGATGAAGCAAACATCAACTCGTCAATTGCTTAAATATGACACATTAGACCAATATTTGAAACATCATTATGAGCACAACGAGCGTTCAAGTGTCAAAATAGTTTCTCCAGTGTTGTGTGAGTTCAGGCCATGACTTCATTACCTGTCTTACAATCTTTTCTTACTGCAACATATATAATTAAATGAACCAACAACTCTAATTAACCTTTTCAACTGAAATAGTTTGTTCTTTAGAGTAACCCTCTCAAAAAGACGTGATCCAGTGCAAAATGGCAAAACCTAACTACAATTCCCACCAGACCTAGAAAACTAATGAAAGACTATATTAACTACCTTATAAGAACATCAAGCCTATCTTCTGCTTCCAATTTAACAGGATCTGAATCATCAAGCAAAGAAGCTGCATTCTTTACAATCAACTTGAACGTGCAAACCTGCAATCAATAGAATATCAACAATTCATATTATGTATATTTATTACCGCAATTCTACAGAAATAAGCTAACTGCAATTCTCTTCAGAAAACAAATTCTTTTTTAGCTGGATCAGACCTCTACACCACTTCTAGCTTGAAAAGCAACAACAGAGCTCCTCTCCTGCGGTACACAATCCCTTCTTGCTGAGTTCAATAGCCTCTTTATCTCTTCAGATACTCCGTCTACAGCTTCTGATGCTGCCAACAATATTTCATTTATAATCACTGAAACCTCAAGTGTGAGAGTATAAAATTATAACCCTCAACCATCACCAAAACTTTGAAGCTTCGCTGTCGTGGAAGGGAGTCAGTGACCTTTATAAAATGGTATCAAAGCAAGCAGGTCTAAGTTCCACAGGACACAAATTTAAAACGGCATAAAAAAAGATACAGCAAGGTGAGTTTAGAATTCCGCCCTTAAAAAGGGCCCTCAATCTGGGGACAAGTTAGAGTATAAAATATCGAGGTTTATTTGCACTTTAATATCCCAAAGTTTCACCTTTGATTTGACACCCCGATGCCCTAACTTTCTTCCTCACTTTTCCTAAACTCAATACTCAAAAGGCCAAAATATGGCAAGAAAATTGTCACATTCACCTTTGATTCTTGTAAAGAAATTAATGTCAACTTTTTTGCATTTTGGGGCATCAAATTGTCAAAATGGAACTTCAGGGCATAATTGTTAATAACGGGTGAAACTTTGGGATATTATAGTGCAACCAACCCAAATTATAACCCTCAATTCTCATTGTAGCTTCAGGATTAGGGGTGATAAACGAACGAATCGAATCGAATACTAAGATATTCGTATTTGTATTTATTTAAAATTATTGAATTCGAACTTGAACTTGAATATCCATATCTGAAGTTCTTGAATTCAAACTCAAATACTCGGCATTTGATAGATATTTATGAAACTTCATGAATATTTATCAAATGTCAAAGTATATTCATTTTGTTAAAGAATTTAATTTTTAAATAGCATTTAAATTTATAAATGAAAACCATTTCTTTATAGTTATGATGTATACATATTTAATTCGAATATTTCATTACAAAACCGATTTGAGATTCTTCAAGTCTCTCAATATTGGTGAATAGAACTTAAGTAGAAAATATAAGTGGGCTGAAAATATAACATCATATGCATAATAATACAACATATAAGCGATCAAATTTTAAACAAATATTTGATAAGCAAATGAATCGAATATACATCTGGTTAAATTCTATTTGTTAATGAACTCAAATAGATACTATTAGTTTACTGTTAAATGAACTACCGAAATGAATATGACGGAATAGTTTCTCGAACAGTTACCGAACTATTTGTAAGTTATTTGGTTCATTTCCACTCTAATTCAGGAGTTTTGGCGTAGTGAAAGTAAACTTTAACATCAAGAAATCAAAACAATAAACAAATTGAACTTACTCATCAAGAGATACGCGGATCGCAGGCTCCGCTGCGACGCCACGATGGGATCCAACACGTACCTCGCCGCTTTCTTCTTCTGACCCCTCAGCCACTCCTTCGGCCCCGCTGCAACCAAACCGACCAAAATTTGTAAAAATCATCCAAAATCCAAACTAATTTTTGGGATAATTGTGAAAATACGCTTACAAATTCCCAAGGAGATGGCGGTTGAAGGTGGGGGCTGGGCGATGAGAGAGGGGAGAGAGAGGAGTAGGAGAGCAGCTCGACGAGAAGTGAAAGAGAAACTAGGGTTAGGGTTTTGATTTGGTTTTTGGTGACGATGAGAGGGTGAGAGCGTAAATGGGGGGGGCTGGGATAACGCGCGCTACCGCTGCTTCCATATTTTTTTCCGTTTTCCGTCGTTTTTCGTCGATGGATCACTAGAAGGAGAGAGAGAGAAGGAGAAAAGGGTAATTGTATAGTAGTCCCTTAAATCATTCTTAATTGTCTTGGTCCTTCAGAGCTTAGTATTTGCACATTTATCCCTCAAATCTTTGTTTCTATTGCAGTTTTGTCCCTCTGTTAGAATTTTCATTAGTTTCGCTAATTCAAGTTGGATTAACTCTTACTTGTTGGCCTTTTTATTTTGATGATGTTTAACAAACAATTTACTACTAATGTTGTTTGTCTAGTATTTATATTTTTATATTTATTGTAGACAAACAATATGTTAGAGGTTGGATGGAATTGAGCTTCAACGATCATATCTAATGGTATTGATATATATATATATA
>NC_033800.1:131943325-131952354 GCF_001876935.1 Asparagus officinalis
GAGGGGAATCGGAACTAAAAGGTAAGTGGAGGTTTGATTGTTATCGGGTCGGGTCGATATAAACCCGGAAAAAGTTACAGTGAGAATAGTTAATGAGTTCTTCGCATATACATATACCTCTTAGAGCAAGTCCAGCAAGCTCCCAGTTGGGAGTCCTAGTCAGCAAGCTCTCAAGAGCTCTTAAGCATTTTGGTATAAAAAATTATAAAAATAAGCCTTGGGAGCATCTCCTTATTTTATGGAGCTCCAACAAGCTCCTAGTTAGAAGCTCTAACAATATCAAAAACCCCTCTTCTATCAAAAAACCTATCAAAAAAACCTCTCTTCTATTGCAAAGATAAAAAAACAAGGAGTTTTTTGTAAAAAAAAAATGTTTTTTAATTGCTTGAGAGCTCACAAGCGCTCCACAAATTTGTGGAGCGCTTGGGAGCTCCGTGGCACAGCTCCGTGGCACAAAACCCTAGGTTTTGTGCCACGGAAGCTCTCAGAGCTCCCTTGGGAGCTTGCTGGAGCAAGTCCAGCAAGCTCCCACCGCCACCTCAGCCTTAGGAGGTGGGGTGGGAGCTTGCTGGACTTGCTCTTAGTCATGATATCTGCAAAGCTACGCTACAAAAAAAATTAGTATTTGCTAAACTACCCAAAATCATCAATTTTGGATGGAAAACATACGCCTAATCAAAAATATCATCAACTTCATGAGTAAAAAGTTGATGATGTAATGATTTGGGTTTCGAATTGGTGGTGATTTGAGTGGTAGTTTTGCAAATTCTAAGACTTGGGTTAGCTTTGCAAATTATACATAGTTTAAGGAGTATATATGCAAATAACCTAAGAAAAATATAAGAAATTTTGAATATTAGTCGCAAAGGGTTTCTCGGAAAAATAATATTTATCCCTTAAATCTTCTATTTTTCCCATGTAGCCGGTCTCCTTATATCTTTAATATTTTAAAATTGGTCCGCCAAATTTTTAAAAACACCCCTTTTGAAAATTAATTAAGCAAAACCGACCCTTTGAAAAAATAATGAGCAAAACTGAACCTTTTCAGATGAAAAGGGGCGGTTTTGCTGCAAAAGTTTTTTTGCGAATTGCACGGGACTACTAGTCCCTGCACGAGACTACTAGTCCCGTATAGTCCACTTTAATACCCCCGTCACCGACCCCACCAAACCCTCTCTTGTGGCGTCTGTGACCGACCCCCCCCCAAAAACCCTAACCTCACCCAGATAGATCCCAAACCCTCATTCACTTACCCCACCGACCCCGCCTACCTTATTCCCTCTACCCCGTCAACCTCGCCGACCCCGCAAAAGAGCTCACCTCTCCGCCCCAAATCTCGCGACCCCGCCTCCGTCTCAGACCAAACTCGTGACCATAGTCGCCGCCGCCTTCGAGCAAGCTCGTGATTGTCACTGTTGCCGACCGCATCCACCAAGCTGCGATCAAGGTTTAATTTTTTTAATTTTGTTGTTAATTTTGATGAGGGGTATGAATTGGGTAGGATTAGGGTTTTGATGAATTATGATGAATTTGGATATGAAAATTTTTATTTTTTATTTTGTGAATTATGATGAATAATGTGATTTGGTAGTTAGAGTTTAGCAAATATTTACATATGATGAATAATGATTAGGGTTTAGCCATTATTTGGGATTGATTAGGGTATTAAATTTATTTACGTATTTATGAATAATGATGAATAATTTGATGAATAGTATTTTCAGTTATAATAGATTATTTACATATGATGAATTGCTAATTTTCAGTTTCAATTGCAAACTTTATACCCATTACTTGCTTCTTCAATAGGAGCATCAGCGTTGGAGTGAATAATATGCCTATGTATGAGGGAGGTTCTAGAAAAATGTTCATGCTATCTAAATCGTGTAATTTGATGGAATGATGAAGTAAATACACAGAGTTACTGAAATTAATAAAGTAGAGCATGCAATTAAGGTGTTCTTCAATTGTCCATTAAATGAAAGTAGAACTATTGCGGTGAAGATTACCGATAATGAGGAATTGAATGACATGAAACAATTAGTCGAGAAGCAAGTGTCAATTGAGTTATTCATTGAGAAGTATCTGATTCAGGAATTTGCCCAAGTTTCACGACCTCAAGGAGAGTTTTCTCGGATGCTTGAATTTGCCCAAGTTTCACGACCTCAAGGAGAGTTTTCTCGGATGCTTGACTTAGACAATGAGTCGAGTGGTTTTATAGAGTTTTCTCGGATGCTTGACTTAGACAATGAGTCGAGTGGTTTTATGACATCTCCAAGTCAAGAGCCGTGATTTCAACTATAACATTTAAGCGGGCATTCTATTGGTGGGATGTCAAGTACTATATTTAACGACGCTTCGGGTCATGTTACGGGTGACCTCCCGATCGGATCAATTATAGAAGAAGAAGCAAATGATAACTCAGATCATATTGAAGAAGATGGCATGCAAATTGATAGCATACATGTGGCAGCTAGAATCGATGATGACTCCCGTTGGATGAAACAATTTAATGTTAACAATGATTATGTAGAAGTTGAAGATCAGTTGCCTGACGAGTTTCATAATGAGGATTGGATAAATACTTCTCAAGTTGAATTTGTTGATGTTAGTCTAAATTTTTAACGGCCTGAGGACTTTACTTTTAAAAAAGGGGATCTTTTTGAGAGCAAGGAGGCGTTGATCTTTGCAATCCGAGAATGGTCCATCAAGAATCGGGTTAAATTCAAGCCGGTAAAAACTAATGCAACAAACTACCATGTGAAATGTTACATTAACGAGAAGATTGAAGTAGAGCATGCAAATGAGCAAGATGAGAGAAACAAGAAATGTCCTTGGTTGCTAAATGTAGCTGTGAGAAAATCATCAAATGGGCAATTTGTAATATCTAGATATTACGGACTTCATACATGTTGTAATCTGTCGGTGGATGTTGATGATTATGCTGCATCTTCTTCTTATATATATATAAGCTAATTATGCCTGAAGTTAGAGCTGAACTTGATCTAAATGCAGGTCAGATATTTCAAAGGGTATATAACATGCAGGGCATTAAGATATCTAAATATAAGACATATGATGAAAGGAGGAAAGTGTTGTCTAAAATATTTGGAGATTAGGAAAAATCTTATGAATTACTTCCATGGTATCTTGAAGCTATCAAGCGAAATAATCCGGGTACTGAATATGAAATATTGTCCAAAGAGATTGCACCAGGGATGGAGAGGTTCACTCGAGTATTTTGGGCATTTGGTCCTGCTATTAAGGGCTTCACTTTTTATCGTCCGTTATTAAGCATTGATGGTACACATTTATATGGCAAGTACAAAGGTGTGCTTCTTGTGGCGACCGGTGTAGATGCAAATGGTGGTTTATTTTCTCTAGCATTTCCAGTCGTGGAGGTAGAGGATACTTCTAGTTGGAAGTGGTTCTTTGAACTTGTATACAAGTGGATTCTAAGTGTCTATGCGCCAAGAATAATTACCTTTATATCGGATAGGATGAAAAGAATTATAAGGATGTTACATGAGGGTTTTAGTACACCACATCACCATCGATATTGTTTGAGGCATATAAGAGATAATTTCAAGAAAAAACACGGTGAGATTAACATCACCATCGATATTGTTTGAGGCATATAAGAGATAATTTCAAGAAAAAACACGGTGAGATTAATTTGTAAAATCTTTTGTGGCAAGCTGGGTGATATAAGAGATAATTTCAAGAAAAAACACGGTGAGATTAATTTGTAAAATCTTTTGTGGCAAGCTGGGTGTGCAACCAACACATTAGTATATAAACATTGTAGGGAGAAAAATAAAATTTTATCATTAGATGCACATAATTGGATTGAAAATAACTTGAAGCCTCAATTCAAGCATTGATGGGCATTATGTAAGGTTGATGGTGTGCGGTTTTGCATGATGACAACTAATTGCTCCGAGAGCTTTAAAGGCGTTCTTAAAGAAGCACAAGTTATGCCAATACAATCTTTGATTGCGAGAATGTTCTATAGACTAAACGCATACTTCAACAAAAGGCGTGATGATGACGTAGACTGGACAACCCGTTACACACCAAAAAAATGAGTCTATTTTGCATAGAAGAATTGAGGCGACAAGATTATATCAATTACTATATTCAATGACAACGAATGGTAGGTATAGGATTATGACAGTATCTACACCGTTAAACTATTTGATGTTGATTGCACTTGCACATGTAACATACCACAGCTCCAAAAAATACTTTGTGCACATGTTCTTGCATCTTCTTCCAATCAGCCGGGAGGTGCTAGAATTCCCTATAATCGGTATTGTTCGCCTTGGTATTCAATAATTCACTACCGAAAGACCTATAGTGAGAGTTTTTATCCACCCGATGATAGTCGGTATTGGCCCGAATAAAAAGGACCACATTTACTTCCACCTCAATACAAGAGGCAAGCAGGTCGACCGCGATCTGTACGAATTAGGGGGACCATGGATCAAGGGCGAGAAGGAGTTGTCAAGCATAAAAAATATAGTCTTTGCAAACAACCAGGACATACTCGACCTCGTTGTCCAGCTAGACCCAATAGATAGCAACTAATTGGTAATAATTGACATGTTCAAATTTTGATATATTTTAATGAAGAAGATGTAATTAGTATTTGATCGGTTATTGATATGCGTATAATTGTATGTGCAGGTATCTTCACCATGCAACCTGGGACGGTTAGTGATGAGGTCCTATATGACCCGCCTCAACATCATTCACATATTATGTCCTTTACAGAGGTAATTAAGTTTCTAATAATTGCATATTATTATCATTGCAATATTGCATTCTTATAATATTGCATTCTTATACTCTTATTTGCTCTATAGAGAGGCTCGAATATCGTTATGGTTGATCATAGCCTCGGCCATAGCTGTTGGCGTCTAGAGGATGAGCGTATCATAGCAGCTGTAGGACGGACCGACTTCTTGATATGTTCAAAGCTTCGTTGGATGAATCTCGATTGGCCACTACTCACCGTTTTGATAGATAGATGGAGATCGGAGACCAATACTTTCCACTTCCAAATAGGAGAGTCTACCATTACTCTATAGGATGTAGCGATGATACTCGGTCTCTGCATAGATGGTCCATGCGTTACCGGCAGTGATAGACATCATTGGCCGACTAGGTGTGAGGAGTTGTTAAGTGTAGCTCCAGAGTCAATGCCTCAAGGATATATTAAATTGAAGTGGTTGAAAGAGACCTTCTCAGTACCGTTGCCTATTGATGTGCCACAAATATTGATTGAGCAACATGCACGTGCTTACCTTATGCACATGATCGGTTCTATATTATTTTCAAATTCGAGTAAAGATAAAGTGCATACGAGGTATGTGTATTTATAATTTGAATCCGTATTTTATTGACTTAGCTTATTTTAATAAACTGAAATGTTGTGAATATGCTAGGTGGTTGCCACTACTCGAGGACTTGGACACATGTGGTACGTTATCGTGGGGTAGTGCCGTTTTGGTGTACTTATATAGAGAGATGTCCAAAGTGGCATTCATGAAAAACAGTGACTTCAAAGGTTGTCTAAGCTTACTACAAGTATGGGCATGGGAGAGACTTTATTTGAAGCCGAGGTTATGCGTGAATTTACAATTAGATGGACAAATTCCACTGGGATGCAGGTATTATATTTTTTAACGTAGAAAATATAATTGTAGTTATCATTGTGGTACTAAATTTTAAAAACAACACAGATGGAATGTCCAAAAATATTATGACGTGACTCCAGCTAGACAATTAGATTTCTACCGATATGAGCTTGACCGTATGAAGATTTTCTAGATATCATTTTTATAAAAATGAGCTTTTTCTTCTATATATCAAATTTAGTTTTAATGATATGCAATAATTATATGAAATACTTTGTAGATGGAATGTGAGCCCTACACCCAATTTCTCAATCATCTACCTCCGGTATGCACAGAATACCTAGTTACATGGAGAGCCAGAGTTCCTCTAATATGTTTCAAGATAGTAGAAATGCATGTACCGGACCGCGTGCTTCGACAATTTAGTCTTGCACAACATGTTCCGGAATTTGTTGAAGAAATAGAGAGGAATGCAAAGAAAGGAGACCAACAAAAAGACTAGGCAACTGAGCATCAAAATTATATACACAGATGGAATGATAGGCATTTTTGTATTGTTGAGCAAATTGAACCAACTCCCAGGAAATCGGATTACTACATTTGGTATTGGGGGATAACCCGAAGATGAATACTCCATGCGACCACAACACCGGTTGAGTTGCAAAAAGGATATGTGCCCCGGGGTATGGATGAGAGAGAATTAGTAAGTATTTTCAGATTTTGATTTAATCCATTTTTATTGTTATTTCCCAATATTGCTAACATGTGTTTTTTGAAAAAATTGTAGGTATCAACAATAGATGATGTTCAAACCATTGCAAATCATGGCATGGAATTGGCTTGAGCAGGTAATATACAATTAAATATTAAATTTACATTCTGTAATTTAAATTTTAAAGTAATTTTTTCTATTTCGGATTGTTTGAATTATCTCTCGCAGGTACATATCCCGAAGCATATGAACATGTATCAATATATCAGTCAATAATGTGGAGACTTCACCAAGCCTTACACCGAACTCACGAAGATCTTCATGATGGACGAGAGGTAACGCAATTCCTATACACACGTTAACCACGACAAAGTCGAGGACGACGCAAAAACGACAATGAAGCTGAACCTTCCCAACGTGTTGACGATGGAGCTGGATCGTCACAACCACAAACGCAGCCGGATCACGAACTCGTCGAAGGTCGGGATAGAGGAGCACGAAGACAAAGGAGGAGGAGAAGAGTTATTGGATATATGTAAACTAATCATTATTGTTATATACATTACAAACCTATTTTTGTTTGTACATTACAAATCTATTTTGGGATGTGGGATGGTTTTTGGATTTGTAGCCGAGACTGTGGTGTGATTTGTTGTAAGTGGGTTTGTGGTGTGATTTGTTGGATTTGTAAGTGAGTTTGTGGTGTGAATTGTTGGATTTGTAAATAAGTTTGCGTTGTAATTTATGATATTTAGATTTGTAAATGAGTTTATGGTGTTGCATTTAAGTTTGTACATGGAATTAACAGCAAATGCACTAGAAAGGTGCACAGGATGTGCACGGGACTAGTAGTCTCGTGCACTTTATTTTCAAGTCGAAAAAGTCTCTGCTTAAAAGTCGGGACTGATAGTCCCGACTTTTAAGCAGAGACTTTTGACATCAGCCCCGACTTTTAAACAGAGACTTTTAACAAGTGCACGGCTAGTCCCGTGCAGTTCGCAAAAACGCTTCTGCAACAAAACCGACCCTTTTCATCTGAAAAGGGTCGGTTTTGCTTAAGAAATTTAAAAAAAAGGGTGTTTTTAAAAATTTGTCCAAACTTTCCCATCAGCTTTCGAATTAAAATACAGGACTATAAATTGAGAGTTGAGAATGCTTCACAATGCATCTGGCTGTGATTCCACAAATGGACGTTGGAACAAGTTAAGAAATAAAGGTGAAAAAAGAAAAAGGTGAAGAAAAAAAATACTTCTACAAAATGCTACAATGTACTCCAGAAGAAGAAAAAGAATGAGCCATAAATCTTTCACACTATATTTACAGGGAAGGAACCAAAATTGTTTATAAATATAAATGATGAATAAAGACATAATTCCAGTATTCTTCCACCCATCAACAAGTCAAAGTAAATATCAAGCAGTTGCCGGTCTCCATGTTGTTTTCTGCACACACATAATGCCCTCCTTATCCTTGGCAAAAGTCATCCTAATGTCCCAATTCAATGATCTGAAGATGGATTCTAAGGGATTCAAGATCTCCAGCTTTTCGCGGAGTATTGCCCAACCTCCAGGTCTTAGTATCCGATCCATCTCTACTACAATCACAATGGGGTGCTTACACCTGCATGAGAGTGGATTACATAGAAGTTTAACTGGCTAGATTGTATGGGATGATTCAATAATGGACAAACTATTTACAATATAAAACAGTAAGCAGAAAGAGTTGAGTAATCTGTTGGAAAAGTAACCACTAATATGTTTTCCACACCTAAACATGAAACAAAAGGTGGCTTAGCTGATCAGTAATCAGCATGAGCATTTCCTCAAGCAGGATTATTTCCTGTGTAGCATGGACACATGTATGCGTGCAGGTGCAAAATATGGCAAATTTATACGACGTAGGACATGGGGTCACGGCCATACCTACACACATATATAATAGTATTTTGCATGAGAAAAATATTGCTCTGTTCATAGTTGTGAAAATTAAAATTTCTATAATTTTTTTAATTTTTTTTATTATATTGATGATTTATAAATTGGAAAACTGCTTCTTTTTTAATCCAATATACAGAAGACCTTTTAAAATCGTAGTTCTAAATTGCATATGGGCTGAAACGAACTCAATCCTTGTCCAATGAGTTTCTAGAAGTGTACCTGAAGTGTAAGATATATCTCCAAGAAATGTGACGAGTGTTTTACATGGTACATAATTGAGTGAACAGTTAAATAAATAAGGGGAAAAATGCTTCCAGCCCCCAAAACGAATGAAAACAAGCTTCCCACCCCCAAGACTTTTTCAACGGGTGTTTTACCCCCAAAAGTAAATTTTTTGTTCTCTGAGCCCCCAAAACACAAAGCTCAATGAATTTCACACAGGGAAAGACTATAATACCCATTCTCTCTCTCTCTCTTTCTCTCTAACCATACAATCCCTCTGCTCTCCCTCCTCCTAAATAAGGGGAAAAATGCTTCCAGCCCCCAAAACGAATGAAAACAAGCTTCCCACCCCCAAGACTTTTTCAACGGGTGTTTTACCCCCAAAAGTAAATTTTTTGTTCTCTGAGCCCCCAAAACACAAAGCTCAATGAATTTCACACAGGGAAAGACTATAATACCCATTCTCTCTCTCTCTCTTTCTCTCTAACCATACAATCCCTCTGCTCTCCCTCCTCC